>NC_142489.1:73053979-73390030 GCF_049115385.1 Moschus berezovskii
TATATACACATATATTGGCAGCCACTCTTTCCCCACCTATTTGCCAGAAGTGATGGGACTCGAGGCCATAATCTGAGTTGATAAAAGTTGAAATTTAAGCCAAAGTTTTCATTCTCCTCATTATGTTAATCAAGAAACTCTTTAGTTGTTCTTCACTTTCTGTCATAATTGTGGTGTCACCTGCATATCTGGGTTGTTGATATTTCTCCCAGCAATCTTGATTCCAGTTTGTGCTTCCTTCAGCCCAGCGTTTCTCATGATGTATTCTGCATAAAAGTTCAATAAGGAGGGTGAAAATACAGCCTTGACATATTCATTTTCCTATTTGGAACCAAGATGTTGTTCCATGTCCAGTAATATCTATTGATTCCTGACCTGCAAACAAGTTTCTCAAGGGACAAGTTAGGTGGTCTGGTATTCTGATCTCTTTCAGAATTTTCCATAATTTATTGAGATCCACACAGGCAAAGGTTTTTGCATAGGAAATAAAGAAGAAAGAAATGTTTTTCTGGAACTCTCTTGCTTTTTCGATGATCCAGCAGATGTTAGCTGTTCGATCTCTGGTTCCTCTCCCTTTTCTAAAACCACCTTGAACTTCTGGAAGAACACGGTTCATGCATTTTTGAATCCTGGCTTGGAGAATATTGAACATTATTTTCTAGCGTGTGAGATGAGTGGAATTGTGCGGTAGTTTGGAGCATTCTTTGGCATTGCCTTTCTTTGGGATTGGAATGAAAGCTGATCATGTCCAATCCTGTGGTCACTGCTGAGTTTTCCCAGTTTGCTGACATGTGGAGTGCAACATTTCACAGCATCATCTCTTAGGATTTGAAATACCTGAACTGAAATTCTGTCACTTCCACTGGCTTTGTTCATAGTGATACTTCCTAAAGCCTACTTGAATTCCCATTCCAGGATGTCTGGCCATAGGTGAGCATAAGTGATCACATCATTGTGAATTTTGAGTGAACTCTGGAAGTTTGTGATGGACAAGGAGGCCTGGGGTGCTGTGATTCATGGGGTCGCGGAGAGTCGGACACGACTGAGCGACTGAATTGAACTGAACTGAAAGATCTTTTCTGAACAGTTCTAAGTATTTGTTGCAGCTCTTCTTAATATTTTCTGCTTCATTAGGTCCATACCATTTTGGTTCTTTATTGAGCCCTTCTTTGCGTGTAATAGTCCCTTGGTATCTCAAATTTACTTAAAGGGGCTCTCGTCTTTCTCATTCTATTTTTCTTATCTATTTCTTTACATTGATCACTCAGGAAGGCTTTCTTAACTCTCCTTGCTATTCTTTGCACCTCAGCAATCAAATGGATAAATCTTTCCATTTCTCCTTTGCTTTTGGCTTCTCTTTTTTTTCCATAGAACATTGTAAGGTTTTCTCAGACAGCTGTTTTGCTTTTTTGCTTTTCCTTTTCTTGGGGATGGTCTTGGTTCCTGTCTCCTGTAGAATATCACAAACCTCCATCCAGAGTTCATATGTAGTGTACAACATGCTAAATGCCAGACTTTAAGAAGCACAGGCATGAATAAAGATTGCTGCAAGAAATATCAACAGCCTCAAATGAAATCACTCTTATGGCAAAAATTAAGTAGATATAAAGAACCTTTTGAAGAAAAATTAAAGAGGAGAGTGAAAATTTTGAATTAATATTCAACATTCAGAAAACTAAGATCATGACATATGGTCCCATCCCTGTTTAAAATATGGGTGGAGAAACAGTGGAAATACTGATAGACTTTATTTTGGGGGGCTCCAAAATAATTGAAGATTGTGACTGCAGCTATAAAATTAAAAACACTTGGTACTTGGATTAATAGCTATGAACTACCTAGACAGCCTATTGAAAAGCAGAGACATTGCTTTGCCAGCGAAAGTCCACCTGGTCAAAGTGATGGTTTCTCCTGCAGTAATGTACGGATGTGAAATTTAAACTGTAAAGACAGCTGAGCATGGAAGAATTGATGCCTTTAAAATGAGGCATTGGTGAAGACCCTTGAGAGTCTCTTGGACTGCAAGGAGGCCAAAGGAAATCAGTCCTGAATATACATTGGAAGCACCGATGCTGAAGCACAAACTCCAATAATCCGGACCCATGATGCAAAGAACTGACTCTTTGGAAAAGACCCTGATGCTGGGAAATATTGAAGGCAATAAGGGAAGAGAATGACAGAAGATGAGGTGGTTAGATGGCGTCACCGACTTGATGGACATGAGTTTGAGTAATCTCTGGGAGTTGGTGATTGACAGGGAAACAAGACAAGCTGCAGTTCATGGGGTCGCAAAAGTTGAACACGACTAAGAGACTTGACTAAATTGAACTTAAATGGAGAATTACCTACATTTTTTACGTGCAAATATGGTGATACTTGTTTTACTCCATGATATACTGCATTTTTTTCTTCATTTTAAGAAAATCTGGAAGTTGTTTTTTTTGCTTTTTGTTTGTTTTGTTTTTAATGTGAAATGTAGACTAGTCTACACCTCATACATGAATCTGTGTGGTGGTTCTCTACTATTAAGTGTGAAGTTCTAGAAATTTCACACATGAAAATCTTAGCACTGCTTTTTGAAGACATGGAAAACCAGTATGAAATTGGAACTATTTCTACTGCACAAGTGAAAATATGGGCACCACTGCTTCTTCATGAAGTAGAAAGATAGTTTTATTTCTGAAAACATATCCCCAAAGAAAGAATGGATTCCATGAAGTGGGAAATGGCTTGTATTTACTGTATCAAAATATGGGGGGGAAGACTCCGTCATGGAATTTGGACATCTGTACACTTCATATTTGAGTTCAGAATGGATATTTTCCTATAAAAAATAAGGAAATCTCCATATTTCATATGAAGCATTGGTTCTTCAGTTGCAGAAACTCCTATGTGCCCTGTTTGCCTATGTTTCAATGTACCTTGCACATTTGTGTGTGTCTAGCCACGTAGGCTTGTTTCCTGTGTTTGTGTGTTTTCCTGTGTGGATGTGCATCCAATCACAGCTGACACAGAGATGAAAATCACAGACCACGCGATATGGAGCAAGCGGAAAGAGGCACCAGACATCCACAGACTGGGAGAGACTGGTCCATGCATCTCTGAGATGGTCCTTCCTGCTTAAGACAGGACTGAGGAAAAGATGACCAGTTACAACTCAGTACTGTGCGTTCACAAATCTGGGTTTACATCAAGAGACATGAAGAATCTCATAGTTTCTGCTGTGGTCATGTGTATTTGTAGCAGGAAGAGGATGTGGAACACTTGAAGAGTCAACCAGTATAACTCCAGTGGTGTGGGGCTTTGAAATTATAGCCTGTGGACCCTTCAGTCTGGGGAAAGAGGGCTGGCCCTTGGAAATGGTGAACACGGCTATAACTGGAAATAAGAGTATAAAGAGGTGAAGGTCCTTCAGAAAAGAGTAGAAACTGAAAGAAGGAGAAACAGAAAGAAAACCTACTGCACTGTAAAAAATTTCCAAATTATAGGAAGGCCCTGGGAGAGTGCTGCCTCGGATCAGCCAATCACGTAGCACACTCTCTCTTTATGAGTGATCAACAATAGCATCATGTGAGACGAATGACATGTAAAGGTAAAATCCTTAATTGTGAAACCACACACATCCAAGAAAACACAGGGTGACCTTGGCCATGTCCAGGTACTTCCTGCCTATCTGAAAGCTCAGAAAGGTGAAGAAAGTGCAGATGTGGGATGGAGACATTTCCCCCTTTGGTACTGTGTGCCCGTGAGGGACCGAAGATGGGAAAGTAGAACAGTGTGAAACCAATTTTCCCTGTGAGAAGTCCAAAATTACAGTTTGTTTCTGAAGGACCTTTGAAGGAGAATGTTGGATCCCACAAACAACAACAACAACAACAGATGTCCAAGGGCAAAGGAAAACTAGCAAGAATGTAGGAGCAGTGAATTTGCATTTAGAATCAATAAATACCAGTGATGCCTCAAGTGCTCAATAAAACACTTTGTGCACCTATACGCAGAGACCACACAGAGACAGAGTCAGAACTGCATTTGAGTGATTGAGTGTCTCCTGAAGAGGCATGGGTCAGCAATGCCCTCACAGGGAAGAGAGGCTCTGGCTGCTACAGACATGGTCATGCAGTTTGTAACATAAACTCTCTCAGAGGAGGTCACCTTACAAGCTAACATAAAGCCGCCTAACACACAATGCACAAGTTGAAGGATGATTATTCCAAAGAAAGTTTTGTACATTTAAGGAAGTTCTAGGACTCCTACAGTTTTCTCAACCTGGGGATCTGTCAAAGGGACTGAGAACCCCAGGGAATTTAACTTTGGAGGCCAGTGGGATTTGAATATACAACTTCCACAGGAGTGAAATAGACTGTTAGAGGGCGCACACAAAACCTTGCGTGCACGAGGAGTCAAGAATAAGGAGCAATGTCCCCAAAAGAGAGTGAGCCAGACTTGCTTGTGAGTGTCCAGGAGTCTCCAGCAGAGTGTGGGATGCAGAGTAGTCACGGGAACTGAATACAAGTGTGCTTGCTCAAATCCTTTTGGAGGAGGTCCCAAGTACTTTCGTTTCCCATAAGATAGTTTGGGCTCAGTTCAAACAACGAGACCTGAACACAGCCACACCCATCAAGAGAAAATTGGATTAAAGATTCACTGAATATGGCCCCACATATCAGAGCAGGACCGAGGCTCACTCAGTCTGTTTCTCCCATCAGGATGTTTTCATAAGCCTCTTATCTTTATCCATCAGAGGGCAGAGAGAATGAAAAGCACAATCACAGAAAGCTAACCAAACTGTTCAAATGGATCACAGCCTTGTCTACCTCAATGAAACTATGAAATATGCCAGGTAGAGCCACCCAGGATGGATTGGACCTGGTGGAGAATTCTGGCAAAATGTGGTCAACTGGAGAAGGGAGTGGAAAACCACTTAAGTATCCTTGCTTAGAAAACCCAATGAACGATATGAAAAGCCAAAAAGATAGGACACTGAAAGATGAACACGCCAGGTTCGTAGGTGTCCTATCTACTTCTAGAACTCAGTGAGGAAGTAACTCCAGTGAAAATAAAGAGATGGAGCCATAGGACAAACAACACCGACTTGTGGATATGAGTGGTGATAAAGTTAAAGTTTCATGCTCTAAAGAATGATATTTCATAGGAAGCTACAAAGTTAGGTCCATGATAAAGGTAAAATTTAAGTAGTCAAACAGGAGATGACAAGTTTGAAGATCAAAGTTTCAGCAATCCATTTGTTCATGAATGGAATGGACAAATTTAATTCAAATGACCATTTTATCTTCAAAAGTGGGCAAGAATCCCTAGAGAAGAAATGGAAGAAGCTACCCTCATCAATAAAAAAGTGTAAATTGTAGTATTTGATTGCAATATAAAAATGAAATATCTCTGCTTATTTTCAAGGCTAACCATTCAGTAGTACTGTAATCCAAGTCTATGTCATGACCAGGAATGCTAAAGTGGAAGTTGAGCGGAAGGTCAGGGTGAAGCTGAGGTTGAGTAGGTCTTTGATTATCAGTAGGACATTCTAGGACTTCTACCCACAAAATAAGATGCTATTTTCCACATACAGGACTGGAATGGAAAAGTAGGAAATTAAGAACTACCTAAAGTAACAGACATGTTTGGCCTTCGGGTACAAAATAAACCAGGGCAAAACCTCACAGTTTTGCCAAGACAAGTTACTGTCATTGGATACACCCTCTTCCAACAACACGAGACATGATTCCACATATTTACATCATCAGATGAACAATACCGAAATCAAACTGATAATATACTATGAAGTTGAGGATAGTGAATCTCTTTCAGTTCAGTTCAGTTCAGTTCAGTAGCTGAGTCGTGCCCAACTTTTTGCCACCCCATGAACAAGAGGCCTCCCTGTCAATCACCAACTCCTAGAGTTACTCAAACTCATATCCATTTCGTGGGTGACGCCATCCAACCATCTCATCCTCTATCATCCCCTTCTCCTCCTACCCCCAATCCCTCCCAGCATCAGGGTATTGTCTATCGAGTCAACTCTTCGCATGAGATGGCCAAAGTATTAGAGTTTCAGTTTTAGCATCAATCCTTTCAAAGATCACAAAACACTGATGTCCTTTAGAATCATTCCTTTAGGATTGGTTGGATTTCCTCCCCAGTCCAAGGGACTCTCCAGAGTCTTCTCCAAAACCACAGTTCAAAAGCATCAATTTTTTGGCACTCAACATTCTTCACCATCTAACTCTCACATCCATACATGACCACTGGAAAAACAATAGCCTTGACTAGATGGACCTTTGTTGGCAAAGTGATGTCTTTGCTTTTTAATATAATATCTAGGTTAGTCATCACTTTCCTTCTTAGGAGTAAATGTCTTTTACTTTTATGCCCACAATCACCATCTTCAGTGATTTTGGAGCCCGCCAAAGTAAATCCTGACACTGTTTCCACTGTTTCGCCATCCAGATTCATGAAGTGATGGGTCCAGATGCCATGATCTTAGTTCTCTGAAAGTTGAACTTCAAGCCAACTTTTTCACTCTCCTCTTTCACTTTCATCTAGAGGCTTTTCAGTTCCTCTTCACCCTCTGCCATTTGGGTGGTGTCATCTTTATACCTCAGGTTATTGATATTTCTCCCAGCAATCTTGATTTCAGCTTCTCCTTCCAGCCCAGCGTTTCTCATTATGTACTCTGAATATAAGTTAAAGAAGCAGGGTGAAAATATACAGCTCTGTCACACACCTTTCCTTATTTGGAACCAGTCTGTTTTTCCATGTCCAGTTCTAACTGTTGATTCCTGACCTGTATATAGGTTTCTCAAAAGTTAGGTCAGGTGGTCTGCAATTCCCATCTCTTTCAGAATTTTCCACAATGTATTGTGATCCACACAGTCACAGGCTTTGGCATAGTCAATAATACAGAAATAGATTTGTTTTCTGGAATGCTCTTGCTTTTTTGATGATTGAGCAGATGTTGGCAATGTGATCTCTGGTTCCTCTGTCTTTTCTAAAGGAAGCTTGAACATATGGAAGTTCACAATTCACGTATTGCTGAAGTCTATACAGTCAGTCAACACAATACTGGAAGTTGACTGTGGCTCAGATCAGCAACACACGTTGAAAAAAATCATTCTTATATTGAAGAAAGTAGGGAAAACCCCTTGATCATTCAAGTATAATCTAAATAAAATATTTTTGATTGTAATTGCAAATGCAAATTGATTCAAGGAATTAGATCTGAGAGAGAAGTTTGTGCAGAAGTTTGTGACATTGTACAAAATGAAGCAATGAAGAATATCCCCAGAAGAAAGAAATGTAAAAGGAAAAATGGTTACCTGAAGAAGCCTTAAAAGCAGCTGAAGAAAAGGAAACAAAAAGAGAGAGAAAGAGAGAGAGAGAAGTGGAAGGAAAACAAGAACAGGAAAGTTACACCCACCTAAATGTAGAGTTTTGAAGAATAGTTATGGTTTATAAGAAAATCTTTCTCACTGATCTATGCCAAGAAATAAAGGAAAACAATAGAATAAGAAAGGCTAGAGATCTCCTCAAGAAAATTAAATATAGTAGGGGAACATTTTATGCAATAAAGGGCACAATAAAGGACACACATATTAGGAAAGAAAGACAAGCAGAAATATAAGAAAAGGTGGCAAAAATACACAGAAGAACTACACAAAGAAAATGTTCAATGCAGAAAAGCACGATGGTATCATCACTCACCTAGACCCAGGCATCCTAGAATGCATAGTCAAGAAGGCTTTAGGAAACATTAGTGAGAACAAATCTGGTGGAGGTGATGGCTATCCAGTTGAGATATTTCAAATCCTAAAATATGATGCTGTGAAAGTACTGCACTCAATATGAAGGCAAATTTGGAGAACACAGCAGTGGCCACAGGACTGAAAATGATCACTTTTCATCGCATTCCTTTGAACTAATACATAATTGCACTCGTTTCACATAAAGCAAAAAGAAATGCACGGAATTCTCCAAGGAAGTTTTCAACAGTATGTAAAAGAATTTCTAGAGATTCAAGCTGCATTTACAAAAGGCAGAAGAACCAGAGATCAAATTTTCCATACCCACTGTATGCTCAAAAAAGCAAGCAGTTTCCAGAAAAATATCCCCTGCTTTATTGACTATGTCAAAACATGGCTTGTTGAACGCAAAAAGTGTGGAAAATTCTTCAAGAGATGGGAATATCATACAACCTGACCTGCCTCCTGAGAAACTTCTATGAAGATAATGAAACAACAGTTATCATGGACGGGAAACAATGGACTGGTTCCAAAGTTGGGGAAAGTAGCCACTCAAGGCTGTATATTGTCACCCTGTTTAGTTTTGTAGACTGCGTCGTGTGAAATGCCAAGCTGCATGAAGAACAAGTTAGGATCCAGTTTGCCAGGGGAAATAGCAACAAACACAGATATATGACGACACCACCATTACGACACAAAGTGAAGAGAAACTAAGAAATCTCTTAATGAAAGTGAAATTGGAGAGTGAAAATTTTGGTTTCAAACTGCACATTCAATGACTGAAGTTCATGGTATCTGGTCCCAATTCTTCATGGCAAAGAGATGGGTAAACAGTGGAAACCGTGACAGGCTTTCCTATCTTGGACTTCAAAATCACTGTAGATGGTGACTGCGGCCATTAAAACTATGACATAAATAGACAGCATATTAAAAAGCAGACATATTACTTTGCTGAAAAAGGTCCATCTAGTCAAAGCTATGGGTTTCCCAGCAGTCAGGTATGGACGTGAGATTTGTACCTTAAAGCTGACTACCAAAGAACTGATATTTTGATCGATCCTATTGGAAAAGACAATTGATATTTGCACTGCATGCACAAGAAACAAGTTAATCCTAAGAGAAATTGTTAATGAGTATTCGGACAGATGCTGAAGCTGAAACTTCAGTATTTTGGCCACTTGATGTGAAGAACAGACACTGTAAAACACTCTGAAACTTGGTAAGACTGATGACAGAATGTGAATTGGACGACAAAAAATGAGAAGGTTGGATGGCGTCACTATTTTTCAAAGACTAGCAAGAGAGATATTGCATCACCACTTGATGGAGATGTATTTGAGCAAGCTCTGGGAGCTATAGATGAACAGGTAGCCTGGCCTGCTTCAGTTGATGGGGTCACAAAGTGTAAGATGAATGAGGGACAGAAATAAGTTGAACTGAATGGTGGTGGGCTGTTTGCATCAAGGGATCCTAGGATAGTGGAAGACTTTGATGCCCATGAAAGCAGTTCAGAGCCTTCAGGTTTTCAGGCTTAGGGAGAAGGGAATAGCAGTCGGCACAAAGATGTTACACTTCTTGGCCAAAAATCCTGACATAAATTCCTTTCTTTCTCTGGGATCACATCCTTGGCTGTGGATGGTAGAGAGGCAAAATGTCTCTCTGCACTTGAGAGATGGTTCTGAAAGTCTCACTGGAGGACAATCTCTGATTTTGTTACGGTAATCCTGAGTGAAATGTGTTCCATGAGACTCACAAGGAGACTGGAATTTAAGCGGGCATCTGGTTGTCCCCCAGCCAAAACTTTAGCTGAATTCATGGTTCATGAACTCCATAAGCTAAAAGCCTGGCAGGGATCCTGAGCTATAGGAAGATCTACCACAGCCTCATGAGGGTAACAGAAAGAGAGCCTTGGATTTAGAAAGTTAGGGAGGCCTGGACTGGAATCATGCCCTCTTGGGAGAGGAATGCCACTTTCTGCACAATGAAGCCATGAGTTGTGGGCCCAGGGCAGGCAGGCTCCCCAGGGTGTGATCTGTGTGGGGATTCTGTGTATGTGTGAGTAGAAGTAAACTATGGTGTTGCCAAAAATGGAAGCCACCTGACCTTTTGGGCTTCACGTTCAGTGACTTGTTTCAGCAGAGGTCCTTTGGATCCATATGTACCTTCTTCATGATATTGCTTCATACATAGTCCTGTCACATTCTCTTTGGCCTTTTGAAAGCCCCGACTTGTCCTTTCCCTGCTACCGGGAGATAACCATGGGGGAGGGGGAGTGAAAGTATCTCCAAACAGGCTCTTACACAATTAGCAGACACAGGGACACCTCTCTCAGAAGTCTTGGGCCTGAGTGGGTACTGGGCCCGCCATAATTGCATGACATTGACAAACAATGATTTTGAGAGACATTGCTGAGATGGGGTGCTTAAAGTCAGTGCAGTCCGAAGCCCCGTGTTATTCTGGTGTGGTTGCTGGAAGGAAAGTGCATGGAATGGAATCATATCAGTGTGACTGGCACTGTGAACCAGTCAATACGATGGAGGAATACAGAATAGCACCACTCATTCAGCTGTTCACCACAAGCACTTCCAGCCCACCCAACTCTGAGTAGGTCAGTCCTCCTCATGACATGTCCCAACATTTTGTAACCTTTCAGAGTAAACAGTATAGGTAGAAGAGGACACTAACTTGATTCACAAGTAAATGGAAGAAAACCACCAGAGAAAATGAGAGGTCCTTACCCAAGTCCATTATCCTGGACAAGTAAAGGTGTAGTTCTGCATCTGTGAAAATTTCCTTTTAGTGTTGGGTGTATCTGTGTCAGTATCTGCACTCACTGGCCCAAAACTGCATGTGAACTGCCAGAACTGGCCTGGCTGGCAGTTTGAAGCCAGGGAATCAAGCCCAAGGATGTCAGAGTGGCGGCAAGAGAGCACTCAGGGCCATTGAGGGAGATGCAAAGCAGCCAAGAAACAGAATGGCCCAGATTACAAAGCAAAGAGATGGGGTATGCAGAACCCCTACAAAGAGCTTTCTGTCTTTCTCAAATGCAGCAGTACTCTTTCAGCCACAGGACCAGGCACATCGTTCTTTTATGTAAGTTTTGGGACCCTGATGGCTCTGTAGCATAAGCTGATGCTGCCTGTTGAGTAGAATTGCCTAAGAAAGGCAATGCCAAAGAAGCTCAGTCTACCACTCGGTTACACTCAACTGACACATGAGTAAAGTAATGTTGAAAATTCTCCAACCAGACTTCAGCAATACATGAATCATGGACTTCCAGATGTTCAAGCTGGCTTTAGAAAAGGCAGAGGGACTAGAGATCAGATTACCAACATCCTCTGGCTCATCAAAAAAGCAAGAAAGTTCCAGAAAAACATCTATTTCTGCTTTATTGACTATGCCACAGCCTTTGAGTGCGTGGATCACAATAAATTGTGGAAAATTCTGAACGAGGTGGGAATACCAGACCACCTGACATACCTCCTGAATATCTGCCGGCAGATCAGGAAGCATCAGTGAAAACTGGACATGGAACAACAGACTGGTTCCAAGTAGGATAAGGCTGTATATTGCCACCCTGTTCATTTAACTTATATGCGGAATATATCATGAGAAACACTGGGCTGGATGAAGCACAAGCTGGAGACAAGATTGCCGAGAGAAATATCAATAATCTCAGATGTGAATATCATACCACATTTATCGCTGAAAGTGAAAAAGAACTAAAGAGCCTCTTGATGAAAGTGAAAGAGGAGAGTGAAAATTCTGGCTTAGAGTTCATCAATCAGAAAACGAAGATCATGGCCTCTTGTCCCATCACTTCATGACAAATAAATGGGGAAAGAAGCGAAAAAGCAGCTTTGGGCTCCAAATTGTTTGGGCTCCAAAATCACTGCAGATGGTGACTGCAGCCATGAAATTAAAAGACATTTCTTCCTTTGAAGGAAACATGACCAATGTAGACAGCATAGTAAAAAGCAGAGACATTACTTTGTCAACAAAGGTCCATCTAATTAAGGCTATGGTTTCTCCACTAGTCAGGTATGATTGTGAGATTTGTAATATAAAGAAAGCTGAGCACTGAAACATTGATGCTTTCCAACTGTGGTGTTGAAGAAAACCCTTGAGAATCTCTTGGACTTCAAGGAGATCCAACCAGTCCATCCTAAAAGAGAGCAGTCCTAAGTATTCTTAGTACAGACTGATGTTGAAACTCCAGTAATTTGGCCACCTTATGCAAAGAACTGACTCACTGGAGAAGACACTGATGCTGGGAAAGATTGAAGGCAGGAGGAGAATGGGATGACAGAGGATGAGATGATTTGATGGCATCACAGACTCAATGGAGATCAGTTTGAGCCCACTCCTGTAGTTGATGCTATACAGGGAGGTATGGCACACTGAAGGCCATGGGCTCATGAATAGTAGGACACGACTGAGGGCCTGAACTGAACTGAACCTCCAGAATTTGCCAGTTTCCAACATCACTCAAATCTTCACAAAATTTTTAAACATCAGTGCTTTGCAGTGAATGGCTTAGGATGATCCTTCTGCTACTCCCATCCCGACAGGGCTGAGGTGATAGGGTTAGCTGGCACGAGTTCTCATGTGGAAGCAAGAAGAAAACAGAACCACTTTGAAAGGGCCTCTGTACAGTAAATGAGCTGACTTCAATGCCTCTGCACTGATGAGTCATGTCCCATAGTGGGATGCTGACCTTGATATCCCTTAATTAGAGATTCTTCATCTGTAATTCTCTTTAGAGAGAATTCCATCTCTAAATATTGGCGTAGGGCAAAATGTTTCTACGTGAAGCACAGAACTCAGTGTTTCAAATACAAATGTATGCATGTAAATTCCCTGTATGAAATATGGAATTCACTATATTGCATACGTGAATTTCTCAACACTCAACCCTCAATTTCCAGAATGAAAATGGAAATCTCAGTTGGTCTTAGCCAAAAAGGTGCACAGTTTCGTTTTCAATTGTTTGTGAATCCATTCGGTGAGGGATAACACATTTGTTTACCAAACCTTGGAAGGAATGGCTGATGCAATATGCAGTGGGAGAGTGCATTTCCATCTCCTTTTAGAAGTTGCATATTACAGCTGTGAATATTCCCCTCTCTACATTGCCTACAGCTGTGCACTAATTAAGGCATTCCACAGAAAGGTAGATTTCATCCTGTCTCCCGTATAGTGCCTAAAGTCATAGGAATGACGTTACCAAGAGTGTTCCCAAAGTTTAGAGCACATTAAACAAGACTAATGGTTCTAATGGTGGGAATCACACACACACACACACACACACACACGCACACACACACACACACACAATGATTTCCTAATTAAGTAACAAATCTTACTGGTTGTAGTTCAGACAAAACCCTCCCAAATCAGGCAGCATATGTTACTGCAAATTAACATCTGGATAACTAATATACTTTTACACCTGTTCATTAAGCTAATTACTGAATACTGTGAATGTCACCAGAACATTATGCTTAACAACGTGTGTAGCTAACATTGTATATCTTCAATTGGATCTCAATACCTAGTCATTTAATAGATACTTTAGGAAGAACAAATAAAGTTGGCTTGGAAGATTTAGGGAGGGTTTCCCTCATTTGAAATAATCATTTAAATGTCAGAATTGAAGTATAGTTCTTACTTCATCCCTGTACTTGACAAAAGTTGTGCTGGGAGCCCTTCTGGCTAAACTTTAACCTCTGTGAATACCTTACTCAATCTCTAGTTAATCCCTTTACCCGCAAATCAGCTCAGACTTTGTAAGTAGGGACTGATCAAGTACCTACAGGCCATTGCATACACCCAGAGGAACTCCTGTTCTATCAAATTTTCTAATTCATGTCACAAATCAGTAAGTCCAGCAAGAAACCCCGAGAGCTAAGTGTGTCAAACAGGACCACTGGGAAAACATCACTGTAGGAATTACAAGGCTAAAACCCAGTGCTGCTAGGCGAATAGGGCATTTTTTTATTGAGAATAGAGTTTGGACATTCATCATATCCAGTCTTTTCTTTCTTAATGTGGTCCATTTCAGACTGGCACAAGTACTGCATACAATTCAGTTTAATGCAGAAGGCAATTAGTTATTTTGAACAAGAGGGAACAAAATAACACCCCATGAGATGTGGAAACAGGTCCTCAACTTGACAATGTAGGCTTTTTCAGTCTGGGTTTTAAGTATACTGAGCATGTCTAGAAGAAGGTCAGCATTCTAGATCCCACCAAGTACTTATTCAAATGACAGAAACTGGGAAACTCTCTTCCAATAATTTAAAAGAAACTTTCAAAAGATAGTTCTCTCTTCCAAAAAAGAAACTTCTAATCCCCTAGATATTTCTACATAATTGACCAATAATTGTCTCCAATTTAGCACATCTCTTGCCTGACTCCAAAACCTGCTTTAGTCTTTTAGTCAAAAAATGGCAACTCAGTTCCAATTGTTAAAAAAAAAAAAAGGCACAGTCATCATTGACTTTCTTCTTTCGCAGGCCACATTTCAGTCTTTGGCAAATCTAGCATTTGAACACTTCTCATCTTCTTCTCTTATACTGGAGGGTTTCAAGCCTTCATTACTGCTAACCTTCTTTATTTATTGTTTTTCCGTCATTAAGTCATGTCTGACTCTTTGTGACCCCATGGACTGCAGTACACCAGGCTTCCCTGTCCATCACCAACTCCCAGAGCTTACTCAAAATCATGTCCATCCAACCGGTGATACCATCCCACCTTCTCACCCTCTGTAATCCCCTTCTCCTCCTGCCTTCCATCTTTTCCAGCATCGGGACCTTTTCCAAGGAGTTGGCTCTTTGCTTCAGGTGGTCAAAGTATTGGAGCTTCAGATTCAGCATCAGTCCTTCCAGTGAAATTTCTGGACTGATTTCCTTTAGGATTGGCTGGTTTGATCTCCTTGCAGTCCAAGGAACTCTCAAGCGTCTACTCTACCAGCAGAATTAGAAAGCATCAGTTCTGTCACTGTATCCTGTCAATTCATTTTCTTCCACCATTCAGTACCCCTCAATGATTCTCTGTATCATTTTGAGTAAAAATAAAAGTCTTTGCAGTAGAAAAAAAAAAAAAAAAAAAAAGAAGAAGAAGAAGAAAAGGAAAAAAAAATAATGAAAATCTCTTTACTTCATGTGAAAATCTATACGCATATTTTTTACATGAAAATGAGAAATTAATGTATTTCACCTATACAAAACTGGATGTTAAATTTCCTACATGACATCTGGAATTTTGTGTATTTCACTTATTAAATGCTAGCCATCGATTTTAGTACACAAAATAAGGATTTTGATTGTTTCACATATGTAAATCTGGGCACTGATTTTCTTCCTTTAAGTATGGAATCTCTGTATTTCACATATTAAAACTCTATCGCAGATGGAATCCATGAAAAAATGAATTTCCTATATTTTATTTAGCAAAATAAGGGCCAAAATTTTCAATTGTCTGTATTTCACAAATGAAAATCTCGCTCTGATTTTCCTACATGAAATATGGATTTCTGTATTTTCTGTATTTGAAACTCTAGGCATGGTGCTTTTTTCCATGAAGTATGAAATCATTTTGTTTCACATCACCTATACAGGTGCCAAATTTCCTACTAGAAATATGGAATTACTTATTTAACATAGGCAAATCAATGTCTATATTCCTATTTGAAATATCAATTCTCTACAATTTACATATGAATATTTGGTGAAGATTTTTTTCCTACATTACATATAGAATTTTCTATACTTCACATATGAAAATCAGGATAGTTGTTTTTCCTACAAGGAATGAGGAGTTCCTTTTCTTAAGCAAGAACATATGGGTGCAGATTTTCCTGCATGAAAAATGGAAATCTCTGCTTTTCAATTCTTTACCATCTATGCTAAATGGGAACTTGAATGGTTTTAGGAAGACTTGTAAGCTCTTTCTAAAATTAAAGCTGAGAAAAGATGTCCATTTCATCTTAGGGTTCTGGAATGTAAAAACAGAGAATCAAAGGATACCTGGTGCAATGGGCAGGTTTGACCTTGGTGTATGAAATGAGGTGGGACAAAGACTAGCAATGTTTTGGCAAATAGAAAGGGTAAAATTGAAAATAGTGACAGACAGGTTTCTTTAGCTCCAAAATCACTGGGGACAGTGATCACATCCCTGAGAATAAAAGACCCCTTCTCCTGGGAAGAAAATCTATGATAAGCCTAGACATAGACACAATGTACTGAAAAGCAGAGATATCTCTTTAGCAATAAAACTCCCTTTAGTCAGGGCTATGGTTTTAGCAGAAGACATGTACGGATGTGCTAGCTTCACTATAAAGAAGGCTGAGTTACAAAGCATTGAGGCTTTGCAGCTGAGTGCTAAAGATGGCTCTTGAGAGACCCTTGTCAAGAAAGGAGTTCAACCCCACCAATCCTAAAGGAAACTAACCCTAAACATCCATTGGAAAGACTGATGTTGAAACTGAAATTCCAATACTTTGGCTACCCTGGTGTGAAGAAATAATACATGGGAAAACATTGAGGTTCTGCCTTGCCATTGAAAAGAAAAAAACATATTATCGGCTCTGATATGGGTAGATGGTGGACAGGAGGAGATTGGGGCCACAGGGGGTGAGATCGTTGGACAGCATCACTTAAGTCGATGAACATGTGTTTCACTAAAGTGTTGGAGACAGTAAAGTATACGGAGGTCGGGAGTGCTGCCATTCACGGTGTTGCAAGGTGTTGGACGTGACTGAGTGACAGAATATTACCAACAACTGTATTTCACATATATCAATGGGGATGAGATTGTTGAATTTGAAACATGGAAATCCTTTTTTGTCCATAGAAAAATTAGATATTCCTGCATGAAATATGGAATTTTCTCTACTTCATAAATGGATGTCTTGGTACAGAACTTTCCTTGTAAACTATGACGTTTCAATATTTCATGCACCAAAATCTGAATTAAAATATCTTTTTTTTTTTTTTGGTAATATATTTTTATTGGAGGTAAATTATTTTACAATATTATATTGGTTGGTTTTGCCATACACTGACATGAATTGGCCCAGGGTTTACATAAGTTCCCCCTCCTGAACCCCCCACCCACCTCCCTTCTCCTTTATCCGCCCTCTGGGTCATCCCCGCATGCCAGCCCCGAACATCCTATAACATGCATTGACCCTGAACTAGTGATTCGTTTGACATATGACAACATACGTGTTTCAATGCCATTCTCCCAAATCATCCCACCCTCACCCTCTCCCACAGAGTCCCAAAGACTGTTCTATACATCTGTGTCTCTTTTGCTGTCTTATATACAGGGTTATCATTTGCATCTCTTTAAATTCCATATATATGTGTTAGTATACTGTATTGGTGTTTTTCTTTCTGGCTTACTTCACTCTGTATAATAGGCTCCAGTTTCATCCACCTCATTAGAACTGATTCAAATGTATTCTTTTTAATGGCTGAATAATACTCCATTGTGTATATGTCCCAAAGCTTTCTTATCCATTCGTCTGCAGATGGACATCTAGGTTGCTTCCATGTCCTGGCTATTATAAACAGTGCTGCAATGAACATTGGAGTACATGTGTCTCTTTCAATTCTGGTTTCCTCGGTGTGTATGCCCAGGAGTGCGATTGCTGGATCATATGGCAGTTCTATTTCCAGTTTTTTGAGGAACCTCCACACTGTTCTCCATAGTGGCTGTACTAGTTTGAATTCCCACCAACAGTGTAAGAGGGTTCCTTTCTCTCCACATCCTCTCCAGCATTTATTGCATGTAGAGTTTTGGATAGCAGCCATTCTGACTGCTGTGAAATGGTATCTCATTGTGGTTTTGATTTGCACCTCTCTGATTATGAGGGATGTTGAGCATTTTTTCATGTGATTGTTAGCCATCTTTATGTCTTTGAAAAAATGTCTGTTTAGTTCTTTGGCCCATTTTTTGATTGGTCATTTATTCTTCTGGAATTGAGCTTCAGGAGCTGCTTGTATATTTTGGAGATTAATCCTTTATCAGTTGCTTCATTTGCTATTATTTTCTCCCATTCTGAAGGCTGTCTTTTGACCTTATCTATAGTTTCCTTTGCTGTGCAGAAGCTTTTGATTTTAATTGGTCCCATTTATTTATTTTTGCTTTTATTTCCAATATTCTGGGAGGTGGGTCATGGAGGATCCTGCTGTGATTTATGTCAGAGAGTGTTTTGCCTACGTTCTCCTCTAGGAGTTTTATAGTTTCTGGTCTTACATTTAGTTCTCTAATCCATTTTGAGTTTATTTTTGTGTATGGTGTTAGGAAGTGTTCTAGTTTCATTCTTTTACAAGTGGCTGACCAGTTTTCCCAGCACCACTTGTTAAAGAGACTGTCTTTTCTCCATTTTATATTCTTGCCTCCTTTGTCAAAGATGAGGTGTCCATAGGTGAGTGGATTTATCTCTGGGCTTTCTATTTTGTTCCATTGATCTATATTTCTGTCTTTCTGCCAGTACCATACTGTCTTGATGACTGTGGCTTTGTAGTAGAGCCTGAAGTCTGGCAGGTTAATTCCCCCAGTTCCATTTTTCTTCCTCAAGATTGCTTTGGCTATTCGAGGTTTTTTGTATTTCCATACAAACTGTGAGATTATTTGTTCTAGTTCTGTGAAAAATATTGTTGGTAGTTTGATAGGGATTGCATTGAATGTATAAATTACTTTGGGTAGTATAGACATTTTTACAATATTTATTCTTCCAATCCTTGAACATGGTATATTTCTCCATCTATTAGTGTCCACTTTGATTGCTTTCAGTAGTGTTTTATAGTTTTCTATGTACAAGTCTTTTGTTTCCTTAGGTAGATATATTCCTAAGTATTTAATTCTTTTCGTTGCAACAGAGAATGGAACAGTATCCTTAATTTCTCTTTCTATATTCTCATTATTAGTGTATAGGAATGCAAGGGATTTCTGTGTGTTGATTTTATATCTTGCAACTTTACTGTATTCACTGATTAGCTCCAGTAGTTTTCTAGTAGAGTCTTTAGGGTTTTCTGTGTAGAGGATCATGTCATCAGCGAACAGTGAAAGTTTAACTTCTTCTTTTCCACTTTGTATTCCTTTTATGTCTTTTTCTGCTCTGATTGCTGTAGCCAAAACTTCCAGAACTATGTTGAATAGTAGTGGGGAGAGTGGGCACCCTTGTCTTTTTCCTGACTTTAGGGGAAATGCTTTCAGTTTTTCACCATTGAGGATAATGTTTGCTGTGGGTTTGTTATATATAGCTTTTATTATGTTGAGGTATGTCCCTCTATTCCCACTTTCTGGAGGGTTTTTATCATAAATGGATGTCGAATTTTGTCGAAGGCTTTCTCTGCATCTATTGAGATAATCATATGATTTTTATTTTTCAGTTTGTTAATGTGGTGTATTACGTTGAGTGATTTGCAGATATTGAAGAATCCTTGCATTCCTGGGATAAAGCCCACTTTGTCATGATGTATGATCTTCTTAATATGTTGTTGGATTCTGATTCCTAGAATTTTGTTAAGGATTTTTGCATCTATGTTCATCAGTGATATTGGCCTGTAGTTTTCTTTTTTTGTGGGGTCTTTACCAGGTTTTAGGGTTAGGGTGATGGTGGCCTCATAGAATGAGTTTGGAAGTTTCCCTTCCTCAGCAATTTTTTGAAAGAGTTTGAGTAGAATATGTGTTAGCTCTTCTCTAAATTTTTGGTAGAATTAGGCTGTGAAGCCGTCTGGACCTGGGCTTTTGTTTGCTGGAAGATTCCTGAATACAGCCTCTTGTTCCGTGCTTGTGATGGGTCTGTTCAGATTTTCTATTTCTTCGTGGTTCAGTTTTGGAAAGTCGTACTTTTCTAGGATTCTGTCCATTTCTTCCAGGTTATTCATTTTATTGCCATATAATTGCTGATAGTATTCTCTAATAAACCTTTGTATTTCTGTGTTGTCAGTTGTGATGTCTCCATTTCCATTTCTAATTTTATTGATTTGGTTCTTCTTCCTTTGTTCCTTGATAAGTCTGGCTAGTGGTTTGTCAACTTTATTTACCTTCTCAAAGAACCAGCTTTTGGCTTTGTTGATTTTTGCTATGGTCTCTTTAGTTTCTTTTGCATTTATCTCTGCCCTAATTTTTATGATTTCTTTCTTTTTGCTAACCCTGGGGTTCTTCTTTTCTTCATTTTCTAGTTTCTTTAGATGTAGAGTTAGGTTATTTAGTTGACTTTTTCCTTGTTTCTTGATGTGTGCCTGTATTGCTATGAACTTCCCCCTTAGCACTGCTTTTACAGTGTCCCAGTGGTTTTGGGTTGTTGTGTTTTCATTTTCATTCATTTCTATGCATATTTTGATTTCTTCTATGATTTGTTCAATGTTCAGCAGCGTGTTGTTCAGCCTCCATATGTTGGCATTTTTAATAGTTTTTCTCCCGTAATTGAGATCTAATCTTACTGCATTGTGGTCAGAAAAGATGCATGGAATTATTTAAACTTTTTTGAATTTACCAAGGCTAGATTTAGGGCCCAGGATATGATCTATCCTGGAAAAGTTTCCGTGTGCGCTTGAGAAAAAGGTGAAATTCATTGTTTTGGGGTGAAATGTCCTATAGAGATCTATTAGGACTAACTTGTCTATTGTATCATTTAAAGTTTGTGTTTCCTTGTTAACTTTCTGTTTAGTTGACCTATTCGTAGGTGTGAGTGGGCTATTAAAGTCTCCCACTATTACTGTGCTATTGTTAATTTCCTCTTTCATACTTGTTAGTAATTTTCTTACATATTGCAGTGCTCCTATGTTGGGTGCATAAATATTTATAATTGTTATATCTTCATCTTGGATTGATCCTTTGATCATTATGTACTTTCCTTCTTTGTCTCTTTTCATAGTCTTTGTTTTAAAGTCTATTTTATCTGATATGAGTACTGCTACTCCTGCTTTCTTTTGGTCTCTATTTGCGTCGAATGTCTTTTTCCAGCCCTTCACTTTCAGTCTGTATGTGTTCCTAGTTTGAAGTGGGTCTCTTGTAGAGAACATATACGGGGGTCTTGTTTTTGTGTCCATTCAGCCAGCCTTTGTCTTTTGGTTGGGACATTCAACCCATTTACGTTTAAGGTGATTATTGATAAGTATGATCCCATTGCCTTTTTCTTATTTGTTTTCGGTTCGAATTTATATACCCTTTCTGTGTTTCCTGTCTAGAGAAGATCGTTTAATATTTGTTGGAGAGCTGGTTTGGTGATGCTGAAATCTCTCCGCTTTTGCTTGTCTGTAAAGTTTTTGATTTCTCCTTCATAATTGAATGAGATCCTTGCTAAGTATAGTCATCTGGGCTGTAGGTTACTTTCTTTCGTCACTTTAATATGTCTTGCCATTCCCTCCTGGCCTGAAGAGTTTCCATCGAATGATCAGCTGTTATCCCTATGGGGATCCCCTTGTGTGTTATTTGTTGTTTTTCCCTTGCGGCTTTTAATATTTTTTCTTTGTGTTTGATCTTTGTTAATTTGATTAATATGTGACTTGGGTTATTTCGCCTTGGGTTTATCCTATTAGGAACTCTCTGTGTTTCTTGGAATTGGGTGATTATTTCCTTCCCCATTTTAGTGAAATTTTCAACTATTATTTCCTCAAGTATTCTCTCATGGTCTTTCATTTTGTCTTCTTCTTCTGGGACTCGTATGATTCCAATGTTGGGGTATTTAACATTGTCCCAGAAGTCTCTAATATTGTCCTCATTTCTTTTAATTTGTTTTTCTTTTTCCATCTCTGTTTCATTTATTTGTACAATTCTATCTTCTAGCTCACTTATCCTGTCTTCTATCTCCGTTATTCTACTGCTTGTTCCCTCGAAAGTGTTTCTGATCTCATCTATTGCATTGTTCATTGTATATTGACTCTATTTTCCCCTCTAATTCCTTATTAAACATTTCTTGCATCTTCTCAATCCTTTTCTCCACTTTATTTATCTGTAACTCCTTTTTGCTTTCCACATTTTGAATCATTTTCACAATTAAAATTCGAAATTCTTTATCAGGTAGGTTCCCCATGTCTTCCTCTTTTGTTTGTGTTGGTGGGAATTTATCCTGTTCCTTTACTTGCTGGGTGTTTCTCTGCCTCTTCATCTTGCTTATATTACTGTGCTTGGGGTTGCCTTTCCGTCCTCTGGCAGTTTGTGGAGTTCTCTTTATTATGTAGTTACCTCGTTGTGTGTGGAGTTGGATGGGTGACTTGTCAAGGTTCCCTAATTTGGTTTGCTTGTTTCAGTGTTCTGGTGGGTGGAGCTGGATTTCTCTCTGGATTGCAATGGAGAGTCCAGTAATGAGTTTGAGATGTCAGTGGTTTGGGGTGGCTTTGGGCAGTCTGTATGTTGACGCTCAGGGCTATTTTCCTGTGTTGCTGGAGAATTGGTGTGGTATTTATTTCACTGAAACTTGCTGACCCTTCGGTTGTGCCTGGTTTTAGTTTATGTATGGAGGCATTTGATGGGCACCTATCAATTAATGTTCCCTGTAACAGAAGGTCTCCGGTGTTCTCAGGATTTGGCCTTAAGCCTCTGCCTCTGGTTTTCAGTCTTATTCTTGCAGTAGGCTCAAGACTTCTCCCTCTGTTACCTCCAAGGCAGTTCCTTCTATTGTAAAATCTCTTCTGTTTGCTGGTCTCTTCAGTGACTAATTCCCATCCTGACACCAGGGGGTGGTGGTGGACACCGGCTCACCTGTTCGGTCCTGCCGTGGGGAGGGAGGAACGCTGCTAACAAATATCACTGTCATCTGTGGGGAGTGCTTACAGTGTCTCGACTGCTGTGGGAATGCTCCCGCTCGCAGCGTGTGTGTTTTTCCTTTTTATGCTGCTCAGGCTCTAGGTTGTCTGCCAGGTGCTGTCCCTGGCCGGCGCTGGGTTGCATGCACTTCTCAGGTCTAAGCGACTCAGGTTCAGGTCCGCGAGTACTCCACAAAAGCGCAGACTTGGCTGGGCCTGTGTTTTGTGCCTTCCCCGGTCTGAGC
Source organism: Moschus berezovskii (assembly GCF_049115385.1). NCBI lineage: Eukaryota > Metazoa > Chordata > Mammalia > Artiodactyla > Moschidae > Moschus > Moschus berezovskii. The sequence goes on from NC_142489.1 coordinate 73,076,741, forward strand.
AGCTCAGGTGACCAGGGGTTTGGCGAGTGTGGTCGCTGTGGCTTATCGCCTCCCTAGTCCCTGCTGCTTGGTTTTCTATGTGTACAACCAGAGCACTTTCTCAGGCAAATATTGACTGGCCCAAATCCAAGAAGTCTTGGTTAGCAAGGAAGCCTGATTGCAGCTTGGTATGGGAAGCCTATCTGGGGCCGCAGCTGCCCCTTCCAACACTGGTTGCCCTCCATGCCTGTCCCGGCAGGAGCTGGGGGATGGGCCGCACACAGCCGGATTGCTTTGCTCAGTCCTTTGTTCTGTGAGAGGGACTGGAAGAGTATTAGGATGGGGCTTTTCGCTGCACAGTCTTCTTTGGTCCTGTTAGAGCGCTCAGCTTGCCCTCGGGGTGTTCAGCCCCTGTTGTCTCTCTAAGCGCTGCCGTCACGCCTCCCTGCCCAGCCCCCACCTGCTAGTGGTGGGTGCGCGCATCTGCACCACTTCTCCACTCAGAGTTTCCTCTGGGCACTTAGTCTGTGGGCTTTAATTATTTATGTCTCTTTTCTCCTAGTTTTGCGGCCCTCTGAGGTTCCAAGCCTACCCAGAGAGTCGCCTGTGTTTCCAGGTGTTTGGAAACTTCTCTCTTATTTTTTTTTAAGCCTCCCTTCCCAAGACGGAGCTCCCTTCCTCCCTCTTTTGTATCTCTTTATCTTTTATGCTGTTTCCTACCTCTTTTCGAAGTCTATGGGCCGCTTTTCTGGGTGCCTGATGTCCTCTACCGGTATTCAGAAGTTGTTTTAAGGGATTTACTCAGTGTTCAAATGTTCTTTTGCTGATTTTGTGGGGGAGAAAATGGTCACCCTGTCCTATTCCTCCAACATCTTCTCATGCTCCCCTTAGTTTCAGTTCGATCATAACCATATTTGAACGAGGGTATCCTCACATTTAGTAACAATCAAAAGAAGAGTTGATCATAAAAAAATGTCTCTACAGTATTTTTATTATTCTGAGATAAGAAGAAGAAGCATATTAAAGCAATGGGTAATATTGGTGATCATAACTCTGACTTCAGTTCTGAAATTAGAGGAGCAAACGTATTTTCAGACTGCAGGAGTTTAACTGTGCCATTCATACTAAAGTGTTCTACCATTCAGATAGTTGCTGATACAAGTGCCCTAACTTGATATTATTTCTCTTCTCCATCATCAGTATCAGTTAGACCACAAGAAAATATTGTGATACATCAACCTGTTATTTCTCTTATTGAATTTTTAATGGAAGGGTAATAGTTTTAAAGCCTTTGACTGTGTGGATCACAATAAACTGTGGAAAATTCTGAAAGAGATGGGAATACCAGACCCCTGAGCTGCGTCTTGAGAAACCTGTATGCAGGTCAGGAAGCAACAGTCAGAACTGTACATGGAACAAGAGACTGGTTCCAAATAGGAAAAGGATTACGTCAAGGCTGTATATTGTCAACTTGCTTATTTAACTTATATGCAGAGTACATCATGAGGAATGCTGGGCTGGAGGAAGCACAAGCTGGAACCAAGATTTCTGGGAGAAAATCAATAACCTCAGATATGCTGATAACACCACCCTTACAGCAGAAAGAGAAGAAGAACTCAAACGCCTCTTGGTGAAAGTGAAAGAGGAGAGTGAAAAGGTTGGCTTGAAGCTGAACCTTCAGAAAACAAAGATTAAGGCCTCTGATCCCATCATTTTCTGAGAAATAGATGGAAAAACAGTGGAAACTGTGTCAGACTTAATTTTTTGGGCTCCGAAATCACTGCAGATGCTGATTGCAGTCATGAAATTAAAAGACGCTTACTCCATGGAAGGAAAGTTATCATCAACCTCGAAAGTATATTAAAAAGCAGAGACATTACTTTGCCAACTAATGTCCGTCAAGTAAAGGCTATGTTTTTTGCCGTGGTCATGTATGGATGTGAGACTAGGACTGTGAAGAAAGCTGATCACCGAAAAATTGATGTTTTTGAACTGTGGTGTTGGAGAAGATTCTTGAGAGTCCCTTATACTGCAAGGAGATCCAACCAGTCAATTCTAAAGGAGATCAATTCTGGGTGTTCATTGGAAGGACTGATGCTGAAGCTGAAACTCCAATATTTTGGCCACCTCATGTGACGAGTTGACTCACTGGAAAAGTCTCTGATGCTGGGAAAGTTTGAGGACAGGAGGAGAAGGGGACAACAGAGAATGAGATGGCTTGATGGCATCACCGACTCTCTGGACATGAGTTTGAGTGAACCCTGGAGTTGGTGATGGACAGGGAGGCCTGGCGTGCTGTGATTCATGGGGGCGCGGGGATTCGGACACGACTGAGCAACCGAACTTAACGGAACTGAATTGAATCATTTTACCGAATTTTGCTGTATTCAGTCAGAACTCAAAATAAATCAGGCATAGATATACCTATATCCCCTCCCTTTCGGAACACCCTCATATCTCCCTCTCCATCTCACAATCTAAGTTGAGCATTTTTCACTGGGTGTCACTTAGCAGCTGCTCTAAATCAAATGGCTGCAATGTCTACTTGACATACTTTGGCAGCTATGTCTGCTTCTATTCTGCAGTACCACATCGTAACTCCATTATGCAAAGGTGATTTTGGACTGAGGGTGGAAACTTCTACCTTTCCAGGTGTGTAGGGTAATGTGCCAGCAATGACAAATCTTTTCCTAAACTACAACAGGCAGGCCATTCATATTTCCCTGAATTTTGCAAGAATTCCGTGTGTCTGCAGACGGATGCTGAACTCATATTTTGACCCTCCTGAACTATGTGAACTTTTCAAGAATTCCATGTGTCTCCAGAGGGGTGCTGAACTCATATTTTGACCCTCCTGACCTATGTGAACTGAGCATGAACCCAGGAAGATATGGTTAGCAACTGGCAGCCTGCTCAGAGTTTGGTGGCACATGTGGTCTCTGGGGCTGATATAAAAGCAGCCTCGTGCCTTCAGCCTTGGTCTGATGCAAACATTCCTCTCTGCCTCCGTGGAAGACAGGGTCATGAATGGAAGCCTGTTTGCACATCTTTGATATTTTGTAAAATACTCTTGAGAGTCACTTGGACTGCAAGGAGATCCAACCAGTTCATTCTAAAGGAGATCAATCCTCGGTGTTCATTGGAAGGACTGATGCTAAAGCTGAAACTTCAATACTTTGGCCACCTCATGCGAAGTGTTGACTCACTGGAAGACTCTGATGCTGGGAGGGACTGGTGGCCGAATGAGAAGGGGACAACAAAGAATTAAATGGCTGTATGGCATCACCGACTCGGTGGACATGAGTTTGAGTGAAGTCCTGGAGTTGTCGATGGACAGGGAGGTCTGACGTGCTGTGATTCATGGGGTCTCAAAAAGTCGGACACGACTGAGCCAGTGAACTGAAATGAACTGAACTGAATGTCCAACATTTGGTTCTGTGAGTGTCTGTATTCCCTATGTGGCCATGGAGAATTATCTCAAGAAAGGACTTTTTTGCATTTTTGTCTCTGGTGTTCCCATGGATTAGGTTGCTACGTCACCTTAGACCTGTCAGATCATCCTCAGGCCATTAAAGCTGAGTCCTTATCATAAGGCAAGTGATAGAGTCCGGGCATCCCTCCTAGGTCCACCTCAATGATGGTGGACAGGTGTATCTGATTTTTTTCTCTGCTGGAAATTACACTTAGACACATTTGCTTTTGTTTCTCTTTCCCGAGGTTATGTTGCTCTAAGCGATCCCAGAGTTCTCCACTGTCATTGTACTGAGAGGGTTCACAATTGTCTGCAAGCTTCTGCTCATTTACAACTTCCTCTCCAAAACCAGCCTCAGCCCCTAAATACTTTGTCTCTCTTTGTCTCTCTTTTATTTTTTCCTACCTCCTTTTCAAAGGAAAACATGTTTGACTTCTGGGTATCTTGGGCCATTCAACAGTGTTCACAATTTTTCATCTGGAAGTTCTTCCATGTGCAGTCGATGCTTAGATGAATTTGTTGGGGAGGGAGTGGTCTTGTCCTCCTATTCCTCTGATATTTTGGGACCAACTGCCATCCGTCAAGACCCATCTTATTAACTGAAATGCTATTGTTCTTCAGCCACTAAGACATGTTTGACTCTTTGTATCCCCTTGGACTCCAGCACAAGAGGCCTCTCTGTCCCTCACTCTCTCCCATAGTTTCCCCAAGATCATGTCCTTTGAATCGCTGATGCTCTCCAGATGTCTCATCCTCTCTCACCTACTGATCCCCCTCCTTTCAACACTTTCTATAGATCACGGTCTTTTCTAATGAGTCAGCTCTTTGCCTCAATTGGACAAAGCTTTGGGGCTTTATTTTCAGCATCAGTCTTTCCAATGAGTCTTCAAAGTTGATTTTTTTACAATTCATTTTTTGGTATTCCTGCAGTTCAAAAGAATCTCACAAGTCTTTCCCAGCAGAGCGGTTCACAGTCAGTAATCCCTTGGTGTTCTCATATCTGTACATACCTTTAGAAAGACCAGAGATATGACTCTACAGGCCTCTGTAGGTCACTCACGTTTTAGTTTTTAAAGACAGTTTCTAGCAACGCATGATTAGCTTGTGAGATGAGAGCAATTATGCTGTAGTTTGAGCATTCTTTGGTATTGCCTTTCTTTGGGATTGGAATGAAGATTGACTTTTCCAGTCCGGTGGCCACTGCTGAGTTTTCAAAATTTGCTGGCATATTGAGTGCAGCACTTTCACAGCATCATCTTCCAGGATTTGAAATAGCTCAACTGGAATTCCATCACCTACTCTAGTTTTGTTCATAGTGATGCTTCCTAAGGCCCACTTGCCTTCACATTCCAGGATGTCTGGCTCTAGGTGAATGATCACACCATCGTGATTTTCTGGGTCCTGAAGATCTTCTATGTACAGTTCTTCTGTGTATTCTTGCCACCTCTTCTTTATATCTTCTGCTTCTCTTTGGTTCCTAACATTTGTGTCCTTTATTGAGCCCACCTTTGCATGAAGTGTTGCCTCAGTATTTCTAATTATCCTGCAGATATGTCTAGTCTTTCCCATTCTATTGCTTTCCTCCATTTCTTTGCATTGATCACTGAGGAAGTCTTTCTTGTTTCTCCTTGCTATTCACTGGAACTCTACATTCAAATGAGTATAAATTTCCTTTTCTCCTGTTCTTTACACTTCCCTTCTTTCACAGCCATTTTTAAGGCCTCCTCAGACAGCCATTTTGCTTTTTTGCATTTCTTTTTCTTGGGGATGACCTTGATTCCTGTCTCCTGTACAATGTCATGAACCTCCACCCATAATTTATCAGGCACCCTCTCTGTCAGATCTAGTCCCTTAAAACTGTTTCTCACTTCCACTGTATAGTCATAAGTGAATTGACTTATGTCATACAAGAATGGTATAGGGGTTCTCTCCAATTCCTTCTATTTCAGTCTGCATTTGCAACAAGCAGTTCATGGTCTGTGCCAGAGTCAGCTCCTGGTCTTGTTTTTGCTGTCTGTATAGAGATTCTCCATTTTTGAATGAAAAAATAAAATCAACCTGATTTCAGTGTTGAGCATTGGGTGATGTCTTTTCTCTGTCATTTGTTTGTCCAGATTAATAAAAAATGGCTTAAATTATATTTTGACCAAAAAATAATTGGGGAAATTTCAAATCCTAAAGGTATTTAAATGATATTTACCATAGACTTATAATATATTTTACTTGTGGATCATTATTTCTACAACTATGTAAGTTTTTAAAACTACTAACAGAAGGGGATTATTTGATACTATTTATGTTTTATGGTTAAAGGAATCCATTTTTCTTTGCTTTTCTGATCTATCTTGGTTGAAAGAGTTATGAAATATTTTTCCCCCTTTGGTTTTAGTTTCAGTTCTATCATAACCATATTTTGAACAAGGTTATCCTCACATTAATAAGAATCAAAAGAAGAGTTGATCAGAAAAATATCTCTACAGTATCTTCATTAATCCAAGATAAGAAGAAGAAGCATGTTAAAGCAACGGGTAATGTGGATGGTCATAATTCTGACTTCAATCCTGGAACTAGAGAATAGAATGTATTTTCAGCCTGCAGAAGTTTAAGTGTGCCATTCATACTATAGCGTTCTGCCATCCAAATAATTGTTGATACAAGTGCCCAAACTTGAAATTATTTCTCTTCTCCATCATCAATATCAGTTAGACCACAGGGCATACTGTGATACATCACCCTGCTGTTTCTCTTATTTTTTTTTTTTTAATGGAAGGGTAATTGTTTTACCGAATTTTTCTGTATTCTGTCAGAATTCAAAATAAATCAGGCATAGAAATATATATATATATATACCGCCTCCTTTTCGGAATACCCTCCCATCTCCCTCTCCATCCCACAATCTATGTGGATCACTGTTCACGGTGTTTCACCTAGCAGCTACTATACGCCAAATGGCTACAGTGTCTATGTGACATACTGTGGCAGTTATGTCTACTTCTATTTTTCAGTACCATATTGTATCTCCATTATGCAACAGTGATTTTGGATTGAGGGTGGAAACTTCTACCTTTCCAGGTGTGTACGTTCATGTGGCAGTCCATGACAAACCTTTCCCTAAAATAAAACACGCAGCCCATTCATGTTTCCCAGTACCGGAGATCTCTGATACATTGTTGCCTCTCTTTCTAGGTCAATACATCAATCGTCTTCATTATTTAAAAATCATTCTAATACAACTGGTGTACGAAATAGGTGTCAGATTATGCACGATACTAAAGATTAAATTCATGTTGGGAGATGTCAACAAATTCCTACAATTCGCTTATTTGAAGAATAAAGTTATATGCTCATTTTCATAGTGTCAATTTCACTTTGAAATAGTTAAGAGTAAATGAGCATTTCAGTTCCTGGATATTTTGCTCTGCTTTAATATAAAATTTTCTGTTCAAGGAAACATTCGATACGCATACATTACACTTAATGAATTGCTTGAAAAAATAGAAAATGCAAACAATGTAAAAGACAAAATGTAAATAAATTGACTTGTGAAATCCTCCAGGCAGAACTGACTGGGTGTCTAAGATAGGATGGTATGGGGGAGGGATCAGATACAAATCAAATTTAGAAACAACAAATGAGCATATATATATGAATGCTTTCTCAGTTTTATTATACCAGTCATTGCAAAGAAAGCTAAGAGGTTAGGCAGAAAGTTTTCTGCATTAAAAAAAAAAATGTGTTTCTCTTGAAAATATAGATGTAGCCTACTCGATAATCATGATCACTATCATACCATGATGGGATGCCAATGATAACATGACATAGCCAAAGATTACACCACAGTCAGCAAAAGACAGGCATTTTACAAGTTGTATTAAAAAGGGTCATTCTTGCTCTGCTCTCCTTATGTCATGCCTTTATTTCCTCCCACCAACACACTACCCTATATTTCCTCATGTATATTTTGATGTTGCTTTGCTGTTCCTACAAAGATAGACTTAAATCCTTGTGGTGAATGCAGCATCTCAACAAGGTAATCAGTTCTTGGAAGATATGACATTACTTTCCATTACAAGCTTCATTATCTATCTGTTTCACAGAAATTCTAGAGCTACAATCAGGCAACATATTTTCAGTCATAATAAGCCACATTTCACAACTTTTCCTAAACACTTACTTGGGAATGGAAAGAACCTGTCTTGCTTCCTACCAAGTTGACCACAGATGTCCAATTCTTCTATGTGTTGTATCTGTACCCAAGTTGCCTTATGTATCTTTCACATCAGCTAAGACATCAGTTCAGTTCAGTGTAGTTCAGTCGCTCAATTTCGTGCCCGACTCTCCGCGACCCTGTGAATCACAGCACGCCAGGCCTCCCTGTCCATCACCAAATCCCGGAGTTCACTCAAACTCATGCCCACAGAGTCGGTGATGCATCCAGCCATCTCACTCTCGGTCGTCCCCTTCTCCTCCCACCCTCAACCTTTCCCAGCATCAGAGTCTTTTCCAGTGAGTCAACTCATCGCATGAGGTGGCCAAAGTATTGCAGCTTCAGCTTTAGCATCAGTCCTTCCAATGAACACCCAGGATTGATCTCCTTTAGAATGGACAGGCTGCATCTCCTGGCGGTACAGGGGACTCTCAAGAGTCTTCTCCAACACCACAGTTCAAAAGCATCAATTCTTCGGTGATCAGCTTTCTTCACAGTCCAACTCTCACATCCATACATGACCACGGGTAAAACCATAACCTTGACTAGACGGACCTTGGTTGGCAAAGTAATTTCTCTGCTTTTCAATATATTATCAAGGTTGGTCATAATTTTCCTTCCAAGGAGTAAGCGTCTTTTAATTTCATGGCTGCAATCAGCATCTGCAGTGATTTTGGAGCCCCAGAAAATAAAGTCTGACACTGTTTCCACTGTTTTTCCATCTATTTCCCATGAAGTGATGACAAGGTGCTTGCCAAATGAAGTATTTTAAGTATTTCATGAATTAGCAATAAAAGGTGCTAAATAAATTAGCAGTCAAAAGCTATATACATTACTCAACAACATCCCATAGCCTCAAACATTACCATCATTCAGTTCAGTTCAGGTTGAGTTCAGTCCCTCAGTCGTGTCAAACTCTTTGAAACGCCTGAATCACACCATGCGAGGCTTCCGTGTCCTTTACCAACTCTCGGAGTTCAATCAAACCCACCTCCATCGAGTCAGTGATGACATCCAGGCCTCTCATTCTCTGCAGTCCCCTTCTCCTCCTGCCCCCAATCCCTCCCAGCATCAGAGTCTTTTCCAGTGAGTCAGCTCTTCGCATGAAATGGCCAAAGTATTGGAGCTTCAGCTTCAGCCTTTCTTATGAACATCCAGGACTGATCTCCTTTAGAATGGACTGATTGGTTCTTCTTGCAGTCCAAGGGACTCTCAAGATTTTTTCCAACACCACAGTTCAAAAGCATCAATTCTTCGGCTATCAGCTTTCTTCACAATCCAAGTTTCATATCCATACATGATCCCGTGAAAAAATATAGCCCTGTCTAGACGGACCTTTGTTGGCAAAGTAATGTCTCTGCTCTTTTATATGCTATCTAGGTTGGTCAGAGATGTCCTTCCAAGGAGTGATCCTCTTTTAACTTCATGGCGGCAATCAGCATCCGCAGTGATTTTGGAGCCCAAAAAATAAAGTCTGACACTGTTTCCACTGTTTCCCCATCTATTTCCCATGCCGTGATGGGACCAGATGCCATCATCTTAGTTTGCTGAATGTGGAGTTTCAAACCAACTTTTCCACTCTCCGCTTTCACTATCATCAAGAGGCTTTTGAGTTCTTCTTCACTTTCTGCATAAGGGTGATGTCATGTGAGGGTATTGATATTTCTCCCAGCAATCTTGATTCCAGCCAGTGCTTCTCCCAGCCCAGTGTTCCTCATGATGTACTCTGCTTAGAAGTTAAATAGGCGGGATGACAATATACAACTTTGACACACTCCTTTTCCTATTTGGAACCAGTCCGTTGTACCATGTTCAGTTCTAACAGTTGCCTCCTGACCTGCATACAGGTTTCTCAAGAGGCAGGTCAGGTGGTCTGGTATTCCCATCTCTTTCAGAATTTTCCACATTTGTTATGATTCCCACAGTAAAAGGATTTGGCATAGTCAATGAAGCAGAAATAGATGTTTTTTCTGGAACTCTCTTAGTTTTCCCATGATCCAGAGGATGTTGGCAATTTGATCTCTGGTTTCTCTGCCTTTTCTAAAACCAGCTTGAATATCTCAAAATTCACATATTGCTGAAGCCTGTCTTGGAGAATTTTGAGCATGAATTTACTAGTGTGTAAGATGAGTGTAATTGTGAAGTCATTTGAACATTCTTTGGCAATGCCTTTCTTTGGGAATGGAATGAAGACTGACCTTTTCCAGTCCTTTGGTCACTGCTGAGTTTTCCAAATTTGCTGGCATATTCAGTGCAGCATTTTCACAGTATCATCTTTCAGGATTTGAAGTAGCTCAACTGAAATTCCATCACCTCCACTAGCTTTGTTCGTAGTGATGCTTTCTAAGGCCCACTTGACTTCACCTTCCAAGATGTCTGGCTCTCGGTCAGTGATTACACCATCGTGACTATCTTGGTTGTGAAGATCTTTTTTGTATAGTTCTTCTGTGTATTCTTGCCAACTGTTCTTAATATCTTCTACTTTTCTTAGGTCCATAATATATCTGTCCTTTATCGAGCCCATCTTTGCATTAAACGTTCCCTTGGTATCTCTAATTTTCTTGAAGTGATCTCTTGTATTTCCTATTCTCTTCTTTTCCTCTATTTCTTTGCACTGATCACTGAGGAAGGCTTTCTTATTTCTCCTTGCTCTTCTTTCGAACTCTGTATTTAGATGCTTATATCTTTCCCTTTCTCCTTTGTTTTTTACTTTTCTTCTTTTCACAGCTATTTGTAAGGTTTCTGCAGACAGCCATTTTGCTTTTTTGCATTTCTTTTCCATGGGCACGGTCTTGGTCCCTGTCTCCTATACAATGTCAAGAACCTCCGTCCAGAGTTCATCAGGCTCTCTATCTACCATATCTAGTCCCTTAAATATATTTCTCACTTCTACTGTATAATCATAAGGAATTTGATTTAGGTCACATGTGAATGGTGTAATGATTTTCCCTACTTTCTTCATTTTAAGTCTGAATTTGGAAACAAGGAGTTCATGATCTGAGCCACAGGCAGTTCCTGGTCTTATTTTTGCTAACGGTATAGAATTTCTCCGTCTTTGTCTGAAAAGAATATTATCAGTCTGATTTCGGTGTTGACCATCTGTTGATGTCCATGTGAGAGTCTTCTCTTTTGTTGTTGAAAAAGGGTGTTTGCTATGACCAGTGCGTTCTCTTGGCAAAACTCTGTTAGCCTTTGCCCTGCTTCATTCCCTGCTCCAAGGCCAAGTTTGCCTCTTACTCCAGATGTTTCTTGATTTCCTACTTTTTACATTCCAGTCTTCTATAATGAAAAGGGCTTCTTTTTTTTTTAGTATTAGTTCTAAAAGTCTTGTAGGTCTTCATAGAACCGTTCAACTTCAGCTTCTTCAGCGTTACTGGTTGGTGCATAGCCTTGGATTACTGTAATATTGAATGGTTTTTCTTGGAAATGAACACATTTCATTTTGTCGTTTTGGAGACTGCATCCATGTACAGCATTTCGGACTCTTTTGTTGACCATGGTGGCTCCTCCCTTTCTTCTAAGGTATTCCTGCCCACAGTAGCAGATATAATCATCTGAGTCATCTGAGTTAAATTCACCCATTTAGTCCATTTTAGTTCACTGATTCCTAGAATGTCTGCATTCACTCTTGCCATCTCATTTGACCACTTCCAGTTTGCCTTGATTCACGGACATTACATTCCAGGTTTATGCAATATTTCTCTTTGCAGCATCGGACCTTGCTTCTATCACCAGTAACATCTACAACTGGGTACTGTTTTTGCTTTGGCTCCATCCCTTCCCTCTTTCTGGAGTTTTTTATCCACTGATCAACAGGAGCATACTGGGCACCTACCACGCTGGGGAATTCCTCATTCAGTATCCTATTACTTTGCCTTTTCATACTGTTCCTGGGGTTCTCAAGGCAGGTATACTCAAGTGGATTGCCATTCCCGTCTCCAGTGGACCACATTCTGTCATACCTCTCCATCATGTCCTGCCTGTCTTGGGTGGCCCCACATGGCATGGCTTAGTTTCTTTGAGTTAGACAAGGGTAACCATCTTTGACATTTATATTTAACTGAGAATTAATAATGTGGTGTGTCTTCATTTTAATGCAATGTCTAGGTTTGTCAGAGCTTTTACATCCAAAAGCAAGTGACAGTTAATTTGATGACTGCAATCACTATTCTTAGTAATTTTCGAGCCAAAGAAGATGAAGTCTGTCACTGTTTCCCCATATTTCAGTTTAGTTCAGAACAGTCTCAGTCGTGTCCTACTGTTTGCTACCCCATGAATTACAGCATGTCAAGCCTCCCTGTCCATCAACAACTACTGGGGTTCACTCAACCTCATGTCCGTCGAATCGCCGATGCCATCCAGCCATCTCATCCTCGGCCATCCCCTTCTCCTCCTGCCCCCAATTCTCCCAGCATCAGAGTTTTTTTGCAATGAATCAACTCTTCGCATCGCGTGGCCAAAATATTGGAGTTTGAGCCTTAGCTTCAGTCCGTCCAATGAACACCCAGGTCTAATCTCCTGTAGAACGGATTGGTTGGATCTCCTTGCAGGGACTCTCAATAATTTCCTCCAATACCACCGTTCAAAAGCATCAATTCTGCTCTCAACTTTCTTCACAGTTGAACTCTCACATCCATATTGACCACTGGAAAATACACAGCCTTAACTAGACCGACCTTGGTTGGGAAAGTTATGTCTCTGGTTTTTAATATGCTATCTAAGTTGGTCTTAACTTTTCTTCCAAGAAATAAGCGTCTTTTAACTTCATGGCTTCAATCAGCATCTGCAGTGATTTTGTAACCTAAAAAATAAAGTCTGGCACGGTTTCCGCTGTTTCTCCATCTATTTCTCATGAAGTGATGGGACCAGATGCCATGATCTTAACTTTCTGAATGTTGAGCTTTAGTCCAAGTTTTTCACTCTCCTCTTCCACTTTCATCAAGAAGATTTTTAATTCCTCTTCACTTTCTGCCGTATCGGTGCTGTCATCTGCATATTTGAAGTTATTGATATTTCTCCCAGCAATCTTGATTCCCGCTTGTGCTTCTTCCAGCCCAGGGTTTCTCATCATGTACTCTGCATATAAGTTAAATAAGCAGGATGACAATATACAGCCTTGACATACTCTTTTCCTATTTGTAACCAGTCTGTTGTTCCATGTCCAGCACTATCTGCTGCTTCCTGACCTGCATACAGTTTTCTCAAGAGACAGGTCAGGCGGTCTGGTATTCCCATCTCTTCCAAAATTTTCCACCATTTATTGAGATCCACACAGTCAAAGGCTTTGCATAGTCAATAGAGCAGAAAGAGATGTTTTCCTGGAATTCTCTTGCTTTTTCCATGATCCATCAGATGTTGGCAATTTGATCTCTCTTTCCTCTGCCTTTTCTGATACCCAATTGGAAATCTGGAAGTTCATATGTTTACCCCTTCTATTTGCAGAGTACTGATGGGACCAGGTTTTAGAAAAGGCAGAGGCACCAGAGATCAAATTGCCAACATCCGCTGGATCATGGAGAAAGCAAGAGAGTTTCAGAAAAACATCTATTTCTGCTTCATTGACTATGCCAAAGCCTTTGACTGTGTGGATCACAATAAACTGTGGAACATTCTGAAAGAGATGGGAATCCCAGACCACCTGACCTGCCTCTTGAGAAACCTGTATGCAGGTCAGGAAGCAACAGTTAGAACCGGTCATGGAACAACAGACTGGTTCCAAATATTAAAAGGAGTGCGTCAAGGTTGTATATTGTCACCTTGCTTATTTAACTTATATGCAGAGTACATCATGAGGAACGCTGGGCTGGAAGAAGCACAAGCTGGAATCAAGATTGCTGGGAGAAATATCAATAACCTCAGATATGCAGATGACACTACCCTTATGGCAGAAAGTGAAGAGGAACTCAAAAGCCTCTTGATGAAAGTGAAAGAGGAGAGTGAAAAGGTTGGCTTGAAGCTGAACATTCAGAAAACAAAGATCATGGCATCTGGTCCCATCACTTCATGGGAAATAGATGGAAAAACAGTGGAAACAGTGTCAGACTTTGTTTTTTTGGGCTCCAAAATCACTGCAGATGCTGATTGCAGCCATGAAATTAAAAGACGCTTGCTCCTTGGAAGGAAAGTTATGACCAACCTTGATAGTATATTAAAAAGCAGAGACATTACTTTGCCGACCAAGGTCCGTCTAGTCAAGGCAATGGTTTTTCCCGTGGTCATGTATGGATGTGAGAGTTGGACTGTGAAGAAAGCTGATCGCCGAAGAATCGATGCTTTTGAACTGTGGTGTTGGAGAAGACTCTTGAGAGTCCCTTATACTGCAAGGAGATCCAACCAGTCCATTCTAAAGGAGATCAATCCTGGATGTTCATTGGAGGGACTGATGCTAAGGCTGAAACTCCAATACTTTGGCCACCTCATGAGACGAGTTGACTCACTGGAAAAGACTCTGATGCTGGGAAAGGTTGGGGGCGGGAGGAGAAGGGGACGACGGAGAATGAGATGGCTGGATGGCATCACCGACTCTGTGGACATGAGTTTGAGTGTACTCCGGGAGTTGGTGATGGACAGGGAGGCCTGGCGTGCTGTGATTCATGGGGTCGTGGAGAGTCGGACACGACTGAGCGACTGAACTGAACTGAACTGAACTGATGGGACCAGATGCCTTTTGCTTTGTTTTTATGAATGTTGAGTTGTCAGCTTGGTTTTGCACTCGTCTCATTCACCCTCATCAAAAGACTCTTTATTTTTTCTTCACTTTCTATTTGTTTCAGTGTTGCCATCTATATAATCTGAGGCTGTTTATGTTTCTCCCAAGCCTTGATGCAAGCTTGTGATTTACTCATCTGATAATTTAATAGTATACTCTAATGTAGATTCACATAAGCTGAGTGACAATACAGAGATTTGTCACTTTCTTTTCCCGGTTTTGAGTTGTTTCATATCTGGTCCCAATTCTTTCGGCTTGGCTCATTTAAGGGTGCTTTCAAAGTTTACTTCCTCAAGAATCTTCCAAGTACCCCACCCCTTTTTGTTTTGGTGTTCTCCTTCTCGACACCTAAGTTTCTCATTGTGGGACATTTATCACTGCTGCGCTTTACCTGTTTAACTTGTTTTTGTTGCACACCTCAATGTGCTTCACTTATTTCCTCCTTTCTGCCTCCAACTAATTAGCTCTTTCTCTGTCTCAGTTATTCTACTGTTGGTTCCTTCCAGGGTGTTGTTAGTCTCAGATATTGTATTGATTTTTACTGCTTGACTCTTTATTTCTTCTAGATCCATGTTAAACATGTTTATTTCTACTCATTCCGGTCCCCCAGTGTATTTACTGGCAATTCTACATATCTTTCAAGATTTTTATCTTTACTTTCATTATTCTGAATTCTTTTTCAGGAAAACTTCCTAACTCCTCTTCTTTTCTTTGTTTTTGTGGGTTTTTTGGTAATTTACCTTCAGCAGCTGCATATTTCTCTCCCTTTTCATTCTGTTTCGATTACTGTGATTTGGGTCCCTTTTCTGCAGGCCTGAGAATTATAGCTCCACTATGTTGTGGAACCTGTCTTTTGTGGGTGGGATTGGACCAATGACTTCTCAAGGTTTAATGTTTCCGATCATTTGTGTGTGTTCACTGGCAGACAGATCTGTATCTCTTCTCTCTGAAGTGCAATGAATTGTCCACGGACTGTGCTTTGGGGTGTTTGTGGGTCTGGTGTGGCTTTTATAATATTCATTGTTGTGTTTCTGTTTTACTGGAGAATAGCTGTGGGTTCTCTTGTACTGAACTTACTGACTCAAGTGTGGAGATTGCTTTCCATGTAGACAAGGAAACTCTGGGGTGTGTGTTTGTCCTTTAATATTCCTTGAGGTAAGGAGTTCAATGTTGATCTAAAGTTCTGGAATCGACACCCTGGCCTCTGGGTTTCTGTTCCCAGGTTGCAGTAACATCAAAAATCCATGCAATACAGAAGATAAAACCCGAGGCTAATGGTGGCACAATTCTCCTCATTCCGAAAGAATCAAAGGGATTCACAGAATTTCAGACAGCAGAGAAAAGGAAAGAGGGAGAAAGAGGTACCTAGGGGGTGATATGGGAGAGTTGAAATGGGAGAGAGCAATCAATTCGGGAAAACAAATCCATTAGTGACATCAGATCGTAAAGATTTTGTTACTGAAGTCACAACATTGATATCAATTTTTGGAAAGTAAAAGTTAAGAACCAAAAATAAAATATAGACTTGTTTAAACAGTGTAAAAAAAGAAAACGGAGTCCAAATTCATTCTCTCATATATAAAAATGTTTAAAAAATAGATTTACGTGTGTTTTGCTTGAAAGCTAATAATAGTTAATAGAAATAAATGTTTAGGTTATAATAAAGACTAAAATAGTTTAAAGTTAAAGAAATCATATAGAAACTGGAGCCTATTATACAGAGTGAAGTAAGCCAGAAAGAAAAACACCAATACAGTACACTAAGGCATATATATGGAATTTAGAAAGGTGATAAGGATAACCCTGTATACGAGACAGCAAAAGAGACACAGATGTATAGAACAGTCTTTTGGACTCTGTGGGGGAGGGCGAGGGAGGGATGATGGGATAATGGCATTGAAACATGTATATGATCCTATGTGAAACGAATCGCTAGTCCAGGCTCAATGCATGATACAGGATGTTCAGGGCTGGTGTACGGGGATGAACTAGATGGATGGGATGGGGAGGGAGGTGGGAGGCGGGTTCAAGTTGGAGAACATATGAATACCTGGGGCAGATTCATGCCAATGTATGGCAAAACCAATACAATAATATAAAATAATTAGCCTTCCAATAAAATAAATAAATTTAAAAATAATAGAGGAAATAGATCTCAGAATTTTAAAGTAGTTGTGTGCTTTTTGGTGTCAATACAGTGTCAGACAGTCTCTTGTTGAACCTTGTACTTGTCAAAGGTGACTGTTGTTCCTCACTTGAACAGTCTGGCCGTATATTGCAGACTTATTATGTTTAAACTGTCACTTCTGGGTCGGTTTATGCTTCTTTGTTTATATTTCCTTCTTTTATTTGAGAGCCTCTCCATATCTGGTTTTCACCATGAAACGAGGGTGCAGTAGCCTCTTATTCGACCTCACCTGTTCAGTGTTTGGGGGTGAGAGGTGGGACACAGAAAACAAAGGCCATTGGGATGGGGGCGGTGCTTGTGGTCTATTGATCATATCGGGCTTGTCAATGACAAATGTGACATGTACTTTCTGGGTCCACCCTGCTCAGACTCCTGGTTGATACATGAGGGCACAGTCGCAACTGGGCCCTGTGTTTCATGCACTTCTCAGCCAATCAGGCAGTTAGGTGCTTGCCAAGGGCCATGACCACTATTGGCTATGTGCTTTGTGAGCTTCCCAAGTTCAAAACCTCGGGTGACTGGTTGGAAGCAAGGCACAGTCCCAGGTGGTCCATGCATCTTAAGCAACTTTCTGGTCTCAGCCACTCAGTTTGCTGCCTGTGTCTGCAGAGGGCACAGTCTCAAGTGTGCCATGCGTCTCCTCAGGCTAACTGACCCCAGGCTGTCATGTGTCTGGGCTATGTGAACTGTCCATGAAGTGAAGAATTCATCACTAGCAACTGTCAGCCAGCTTAGAGCTTGGCAGGGGATGTGTCTGGGGCCAAGATTCTATGAGCCTATTTCCTTCTTCCTCTGGCAGTCGTACACGTTCCTCTCTCCCTCCGTGGAGGAATGGGTCTTAAAATGGACACTGGCTTGGTCTCCTTTGGTATTTTCTAGTGCACAATCTTCTGTTCTGTGAGTATGCATGGTTCAAGATGTGGCCTTAGAGCCTTCTCACAGGAAAGGTCCTTTCTAAAATTTCTGTCTCTAGTGTCCCCATAGTTTATGTTTGCGTGTTACCTTAGCTTCGCACATTGTCCTCAGGGCAGTGATTGCATTTATTGGCATAATCTGTGTTTCTTTATTCTTCCTCTCTTCCGTTCTATTTCTTCCCCGACTGACAGCTATGAGAGAGGGTTTCCAATTTTGTGCAAATTTCTCCTTCTTTAAGACTCCTTCTCCAAGGCGAGTCTCAGTCCCTAAAAACATTTCCCCCCTTTCATTACTTATTTTTTCTTACCTACTTTTTAAGAGACTGGTTTTCCTTTATCGGTTTCTAGGGCCCATCAACATTGGTCACAAATTTGTTTCTGGAAGGTGTTCCATGTGCAATCTATCCTTTGATGGATTTGTGTGGGAGAAAGTGGACTCAGGCTCCTATTCCTCTAACATGATGAGACCCCACCGAGACCCTGGAAGATCCATTTTATTAACTGAAATCTTGTTGTTGTTCCGTCACAAAGTCTTGTCAGACTCTTTGTGTCCCCTTGGACTGCAGCACACAAGGCCTCTCTGCCCCTCACCATCTCCCAGAGTCTGCGTGAGATCATGTCCATTGAATGAGTGAAGCTATACACTCTTCTCCTCCTCTCTCATGCAAATCATGAAACAAGATTTAATTGGCTCCTAAGAATCAGGGTCTTTTCTCATGAGTCGGGTCTTTTCTCATGAGTCAGTTCTTTGCTCAGGTGGTCAAAGCTTTGGAGACATAGCTTCAACATTAGTGATTCTAATGAATCTTCAGAGTTGATTTCCTTTAAGTTTGGATGGCTTGATCTCCTTGCAATCTAATGGAGGCTGACAAGTCATCCCCATCAGAGCAGTTTGGTGTTCTCACATCTGTACATGTCTACTGGAAAGACCATTAGTGTACTCAATGTGCCCCCTTTGGTCAAGTCAACTATTCACTTTTTAACACTCTTACTAAATGTGTGAGTGCCATTTTTCCAGGAAGCACCTGTATTCTAATTTTATAACTGCCGTCACATTCATAGTGAATATAGAGCCACAAAAGAGGAAATCTGTTATTGCTTCTGCCTTTTCCACCTTTATTTCCCATGAAGCAGTGGGACCAGATGCTATCATCTTACTTTGTGTAATACTGAGAATTCAAGTGTACTGTTTATCCTGTTTTCCTATCAACATTGAGAATTATTTTATTCTTGTACCATTTTTTCCCCTTAGTGTTATGGATAAGAAATTGTTTTCTAAGAGTATTCTAAGATGATCGTTACTCATCATATATAATACTGCTGGTTTTAAGTTTCCTGTTGGAGCATTTGTGCCATGCTTCTGTGACAACTCTGTAAAATGTTGACAATATACACAGCCTATAATACATTTCTCTATTAACATAATATATTGAGCCTCTTCATGTTATCTCTAATGTGGTAACTACAAAAATACAAAGGAGGACAAGAAATAATGATATGATGTGGAGGGGGACAGGAAGCCGAACCACTGTGTCATGAAGGGAGAGAAGTTTTGATCATCAATGATTTCTATTCAAATATTTGGTACCAGAAGTTTAAAGTGATGAAATAAAATTGTACACACTGAACTATGGAAGAGTTATTTTAATGTACACATCATATAATTTCAGTGTTCAGCTAGCCATAGAGCCTGATTATGATCTATGCACAGTGCCTGGTGCATCCGTTTAACCCATTAATTTGAATGTTTAAAATTATATCCAACGTGAGGAGAGGAACAGCAGTCTTAGAACAATATCTCTAAGTAAATGAGAGTTGCAGTTTTATGGGCTCAAGGTGTCTTCATATGTATGAACCCCATCACTATTATAGAAAGCATACTGCTGATCAGCTCCATCAAGGGACAGCCTTTCAGAATAGGATCTATATTATTCAGCCAGAAAGTTATTAAGTAACATTGGGCTTCCCAAACAGTTCATTAAAGATCTTGGAAACAAGCAAAGACTTTGACCACCTAAATAAAGTTGTCTAAAATTATATTTTGACATATACACATATATACACATATGTGCATGTGTGTATGTGTATTAAAAAATGTACAATGGCTTTTAATTCCTGTTAGGCAAAGCAGCAATGGAAAAAAATTAAAACCCAAAAGTAGAATTATTCAAAAGTCTCAGTTCAGTTCAGTTCAGTTCAGTCACTCAGTCGTGTCCAACTCTCCGCGACCCCATTAATCACAGCACGCCAGGCCTCCCTGTCCATCACCAACTGTCTACTCGGTTATTGAATATACGTAAGTGGAAAAAATACGAGAACTCCTATATATCACTCCCCTCTTTTCTTTTAGTAAATAGCTACCAATTTTCAAATGTTTGTCCAGTTTAATGACAAAAATAAAGTTATAGAAAAAATATGTATACAAAATAGATATACATATATCTATATAAAGTAGACGGATATGTTTGCATAACAAAAAATATTGATGTCAGATTCATTTCCAGTTCCACGCTCAATCTCATCATGAAATAGCCAAAGTTGTAGTTAACTCAAACACTCCAAGAGCTGGGACAGAAATCGAACCTGCAACTGAGATTTTCAGTCACAGTTATGATCACGCTCTAAATCCAACACTTTATTTCATTTCTTGTTCTAAGCAGTCCCGTCTTAAGATTGAAAACTATGAAAACCAAGAGGGAGGAGTAGGAGATTCTAGACTTCCTCGTGTTCCCAGAGTAATTTTAATCAGAGAAACTAGAAAAGCCAGAAACAAAGGAAAATGATCAAGCAATATAGAATAATGATTCTTGAACATTAAGCAAAGTCAAGGATCTTTAGTTCCTCCTCAAGGGCCATAGATAACATTCTGTGAACAGTTTTAGAGATACTAAAGCCCCAACCAGGCTGAAATGTAAGTACCTAGACCACAGAGTAGTTGGAACCAGATGGTCAATGATGTCGACTCCCAATATCCTTAGGAACAGGCCACTAGTAGAATGTTCCCAAACTAATCACACACCCCATGCCTAACCTCACTCTGTCAAAAAGATAGTTCCCCTGAAAGTATTTGGGGAGTGTGGGTCTTTGAAACACCAGCTGCTAGGACACCTTGCCTGGTTCCACAATAAACTATTGCACAGAAGTGAGTAACCCAAGTTTGGTTGGGTAAGAGTTCAATTCAGTTCAGTTCAGTCAGTCAGTCGAATCCAACTCTTTGTGACCCCATGAATCACAGCTCGCCAGGCCTAGCCGTCCATCACCAACTCCCGGAGTTCACTCAAACCCGCCTCCATCGAGTCGGTGATGTCATCCAGCCATCTCATTCTCTGTCGTCCACTTCTCCTCTTGCCCTCAATCCGTCCAAGCATCAGAATCATTACCAGTGAGTCAACCCTTCGCATGAGGTGGCCAAAGTATTGGAGCTTCATATTTAGCATCAGTCCTTCCAATGAACATCCAGGACTGATATCCTTTAGAATGGACTGGTTGGAGCTCCTTGAAGTCCAAGACTCTCAAGAGTCTTCTCCAACACCACAGTTCAAAAGCATCAATTCTTTGGCGATCAGCTATCTTCACAGTCCAGCACTCAAATCCATTATGATCACTGGAAAAGCCATACCCTTGACTAGACGGACCTTTGTTGGCAAAGTAATGTCGCTGCTCTTTAATATGCTATCTGGGTTGGTCATAACTTTCCTCCCAAGGAGTAAGCGTCTTTTAATTTCATGACTGAAAACAACATCCGCAGTGGTTTTGGAGCCCCAAAATTTAGTCTGACACTGTTTCCCCATCTATTCCCCATGAAGTGATGGGACCAGGTGCCATGATCTTAGTTTTGTGAATGTGGAGCTTCAAGCCAAATTTTTCACTAACCCCTTTCACTTTCATCAAGAGGCTTTTCAGTTCCTCTTCACTTTCTGCCATAAGGGTGATGCCATCTTCATATCTGAGGGTATTGATATTTCTCCCAGCAATCTTGATTCCAGCCTGTACTTCTTCCAGCCCATCGTTCCTCATGATGTACTCTGCATAGAAGTTAAATAATCAGGGTGACAATATACAGCCTTGACGTACTCCTTTTCCTATTTGGAACCTGTCTGTTTTTCCATGTCCAGTTCTAACTGTTTCTTTCTGCTCTGCATACAGGTTTCTAAGGAAGCAGGTCAGGTGTTCTGGTGTTCCCATCTCTTTCAGAATTCTCCACAGTTTGTTGTTATTCCCACAGTCAAAGGCTTTGGCATAGTCAATGAAGCAGAAATATATGTTTCTCCGGAACTCTCTTGCTTTTTCCATGATCCAGAGGATGTTGGCAATTTGATCTCTGGTTCTTCTGCCTTTTCTAAAACCAGCTGGAAAATCTGGAGGTTCACATGTTGCTGAAGCCTGGCTTGGATAATTTTGAGCGTGACTTTACTAGCGTGTGACATGAGTGCAATTGTGTGGTAGTTTGAGCATTGTTTGGCATTGCCCTTCTTTGAGAATGGGATGAAGACTGACATTTTCCAATCCTGTGGTCATTGCTGAGTTTCCCAAATTTGCTCCAAATTGAGTGCAGCCCTTTCACAGCATCATCTTTCAGGATTTGAAAAGCTTAACTGGAATTCCATCACCTCCACTACCTTTGTCCTTAGTGATACTTTCTAAGGCCCACTTGACTTCACATTCCAAGATGTCTGGCTCTAGGTCAGTGATCAAACCATCGTGATTATCTTGGTTGTGAAGATCTTTTTTGTACAGTTCTTCTGTGTATTCTTGTCACCTATTCTTAATATCTTCTGCTTCTCTTAGGTCCATACAATTTCTGACCTTTATCGAGCCCATCTTTGCATGAAATGTTCCCTTGGTATCTCTAATTTTCTTCAAGAGATCTCTTGTCATTCCCATTCTGTTGTTTTCCTCTATGTCATTGTATTGATCACAGAGGAAGGCTTTCTTACCTCTCCTTGCTATTCTGTGGAACTATGCATTCAGGTGATTATATATTTTTTTCTCCTCAGCCTTTCGCTTCTCTTCTTTCACAGGTATTCGTAAGGCCTCCTCAGACAACTCTTTTGCTTTTATGCATTGCTTTTCCATGGGCATGGTCTTGGTCCCTGTCTTCTTTACAATGTCATGAACCTCCATCCGTAGTTCATCAGACACTCTATCTATCAGATCTAGTCCCTTAAACCTATTTCTCATTTCCACTGTATAATCATAAGGGATTTGATTTAAGTCATATTTGAATGGTTTAGTGATTTTTCCTACTTTCTTCAATTTACGTCTGAATTTGGCAATAAGGAGTTTATGATCTGAGCCACAGTGAGCTCTGGTCTTCTTTTTTCTAACTGTATAGAATTTCTCCACTTTGACTGCAAAGAATACAATCAATCTGTTTTTTCTGTTGACCATCTGGTGATGTTCATGTATAGAGTCTTCTCTTCTGTTGCTGAAAGAGGTTGTTTGCTATGACCAGTGTCTTCTCTTGGCAAAACTCTATTAGTCTTTGCCTTTCTTCATTCGGTGCTCCAAGGCCAAAGTTGGCTGTTACTCCAGGTGTTTCTTGACTTCCTACATTTACATTCCAGTCCCCTCTAATGAAAAGGACATCTTTTTAAAGTGTTAGTTCTAAAGATCTTGTAGGTCTTCATAGAACCATTAAACTTCGGCTTTTTATGCGACCATAAAAAGACCATATTGAATGGTCTGCCTTGGAAATGAACAGAGGTCATTCTGTTCATTTGGAGATTATATCCAAGTACAGCATTTCGGACTCTTTTCTTGACCATGATGACTACTCCATTTCTTCTAAGGGATTCCTGCCCACAGTGGTAGATATAATGGTCATCTGAGTTAAATTCACCCATTCCAGTCCGTTTTAGTTCACTGATTCCTAGAATGTCTATGTTCACTCTTGCCATCTCCTGTTTGACCACTTTCAATTTGCCTTGATTCATGGACCTAACATTCCAGGTTCCTAAGCAATATTGCTCTTTGCAGCATCGAACCTTGCTTCTATCACCAGGCACATCCACAACTGGGTACTCTTTCTGCTTTGACTCCATCCCTTCACCTTTTCTGAAGTTATTTCTCCACTGATCTCCAGTAGCATATTGAGCACCTACCGACGTGGGGATTTCCTCATTCACTATCCTATTATTTTGCCTTTTCATACTGTTCTTGGGATTCTCAAGGCAAGTATACTGAAGTGGTTTGCCATTCCCTTCTCCAGTGGACCACATTCTGTCAGACCTCTACACCATAACCCGCCCATCTTGGGTGGCCCCACACAGTATGGCTTAGTTTCATTGAGTTAGACAAGGCTGTGGTCCGTGTGATCAGATCCACTGGTTTACTGTGATCACGATTTCAGTGTGTCTGCCCTCTGACGCCCTCTCGCAATACCTACCATCATATTTGGGTTTCTCTTACCTTGGTTGTGAGGTATCTCTTCACGGCTGCTCCAGCAAAGCACAGCCATTGCACCTTACCTTGGACGAGGGGTGTCTCCTCACGGCCACCCCCTCCTGATTTTGAACGTGGAGTAACTCCTCTCGGCCACCACTCCTGGCCTCAGGAGTGGGTAGCTCCTCTCGGCCACCACCGAGAAACACTTTTATTTCAGAAACCAAATAGATTTACTGATGTGATTTATCCATATAAAAATTCTTTAGGAATGAGATTTTGCAGGTTCATGGTTTTGGTTGCGATTTGTGTAAGGAGCCTGTATTTTCAGTTTATGCTGAAGTAAACACTGGTTGAACATTACGCTTCAATTGCTAGGAGACTAGTGACTTTGTGATGTCACAGTGACCGGTCCATTGCTAGGAGATCAGTGACTTTTTGAAACACTGTGATGGTCTGGGAGTTTCCCTCTGTAGGCCAGCCAAGCAGCATTTGAATTTTCAGTGTGTAAAATCACACAAATAAGAAAACTCTTTGAAGAAAGTTTTTTCTGAGATGGCACAAATTTCTTCAGAAATTCAAGATGTGCCTCTTAACGATGAATCCACTGGTTCAGAAACCTCCATCAGATCTTTGCATGATTATACACTTGCTGGAGACTCGGTTTCGTGATCTATTATTGAAAAATATGCTTTTCAGGCTTCGTCTGAGGCAGTTCTGATGAAAAGACCACATTACACATTTTCTGTCTCTGAAAGAGGTGAACTGAATGATTTTCTTTGACTTACTTTTCCACAAAAATTGTGCAATAGAGTGGAAAGTGATCAATTTGAATCTATTTGGTGGGATGAGAGTGACACTTGTATAGTGATCAATGAAGAACTCTTCAAGGAAGAAGTCTTGGAATGAAAGGCACCTTTCAGGATATTTGAAACCAATAATATGAAATGTTTAGTTTGACAGCTGAACGTTTATGGGTTTAGTAGAAAGCAACAACCTCTTCAAAGATCTGCTTCACTATCTGACTTTCTGGAAGAAGAAAACAACATCTCTCTTTTGAGCAAGGTATTCCAAAATTTTCACTTATTGGCAATATGGAAGATTAAATCATGTGACCTAGAAAGCATGTTACCATATGTGGCTAAAACAGAATTTAAAATTGAGATAGCAAATTGTTGAAGAAGCTTTATTTTTTGAAGTCGAAAACAGCTGGAGGATATAGTATTTGACGTTTAACAAATTTTTGAATCAACTTGAAACAAGATATGAGTCTTGAAGCTACTTAAAGTGGTATTTACTGTATATATACAACGTATTTTTAGTTGAGAAACATAATTGTTTCTACCATGTTAGCTGTTAAAACTAATCTGGAGGCGTTTTAGTAGAGGCAATTTAATTAGTATCATTAAAGGAATTTTTTTTCTTTTTTAAATTTATTTAATTAGAGGCTAATCACTTCATGGGAAATAGACGGAAAAACAGAGGAAACAGTGTCAGACTTTATTTTTTGGGCTCCAAAATCACTACAGATGCTGATTGCAGCCATGAAATTAAAAGACGCTTACTCTTTGGAAGGAAAGTTATGACCAACCTTGATAATATATTAAAAATCAGAGGCATTG
This sequence comes from Moschus berezovskii, assembly GCF_049115385.1. Taxonomy (NCBI): domain Eukaryota; kingdom Metazoa; phylum Chordata; class Mammalia; order Artiodactyla; family Moschidae; genus Moschus; species Moschus berezovskii. Next base: position 73,102,216 of record NC_142489.1, read on the forward strand.
CTTTGCCAACCAAGGTCCGTCTAGTCAAGGATATGGTTTTTCCCGTGGTCATGTATGGATGTGAGACTAGGACTGTGAAGAAAGCTGATCGCCGTAGAATTGATGCTTTTGAACTGTGGTGTTGGAGAAGACTCTTGAGAGCCCCTTGGACTGCAAGGAGGTCCAACCGGTCCATTCTAAGGGAGATAGATCCTGGGTGTTCATTGGAAGGACTGACGCTACAGCTGAAACTGCAATACTTTGGCCACCTCATGCGACGAGTTGACTCACTGGAAAAGACTCTGATGCTGGGAAAGGTTGGGGGAGGGAGGAGAAGGGGACGACCGAGAATGACATGGATGGATGGCATCACCGACTCTGTGGACACGAGTTTGAGTGAACTCCAGGAGTTGGTGATGAACAGGGAGGCCTGGCGTGCTGTGATTCATGGGGTCGCGGAGGGTCGGACACGACTGAGCGACTGAACTGAACTGAACTTTACATTATTGTATTTGTTTTGCCATCTATTGACATGAATCTGCCCCAGGTGTACGTGTGTTCCCCGTCGTGACACCCCTCCCACTTCCCTCCCTATCCCATCCCTCTGGTTCATCCCAGTACAACAGCCTGAGCATTGTATCATGCATCGAACCTGGACTGTCGATTCGTTGCACATATGATATGATTCATGTTTCAATGCCATTCTCCCAAATCATCCAACACTCGCCCTCTCCCACAGAGACCAAAAGTCTGTTCTATACATCTGTGTCTCTTTTGCTGTCTCGTATACAGGGTTATCATTATCACCATTCTAAAGTCCACATATATGCCTTAGTATAATGTATTGGTTTTTTTTCTTTCTGACTTACTTAATTCTGTATAATAGTCTCCAGTTTCATCCACCTCATTAGAACTGATTCAAAGGTATTTTTTTGATGCCTGAGTAATACTCCATTGTGTATATGTACCAAAGCTTTCGTCTGCCAATGCACATCTAGGTTGCTTCCATGTCCTCACTCTTATAAACAGTGCTGCAATGAATATTGTGGTACATGTGTCTCTTTCGAATCTGGTTTCCTCGGTGTGTATGCCCAGGAGTGCGATTCCTGGATCATATGGCTGTTGTATTTCCAGTTTTTTAAGGAATCTCCACACTGTCCTCCATAGTGGCTGTACTACTTTGCATTCCCACCAACAGTGTAAGAGGGTTCCCTTTTCGCCACACCCTCTCCAGCATATATCGCATGTCGACTTTTGAATAGCATCCATTCTGACTGGTGTGAAATGGTATCTCATTTTGCTTTTGATTTGCATTTCTCTGATTATAAGGGATATTGAGCAGTTTTTCATGTGCTTTGTTAGCCATCTGTATGTCGTCTTTGGAGAAATATCTGTTTAGTTCTTTGGCCCATTTTTTGGTTGGGTCATTTATTTTTATGGAATTGAGCTGCAGGAGCTGCTTGTATATTTTGGGATTAATTCCTTGTCAGTTTTTTTCATTTGCTATTATTTTCTCCCATTCTGAAGGCTGTCTTTTCACCTTGCTTATAGTTTCCTTTGCTGTGCAGAATTTCATTTGAATTAGGTCGCATTTGTTTATTTTGCTTTTAGTTCCAATATTCTGGGTGGTGGGTCATGGAGGATCCTGCTGTGATTTATGTCAGAGAGTGTTTTGCCTATGTTCTCCTCCAGGTGTTTTATAGTTTCTGGGCTTACATTTAGATCTTTAATCCGTTTTGAGTTTATATTTGTGTATGGTGTTACGGCTGAAACTGCAATACTTTGGCCACCTCATACGGCGAGTTGACTCACTGGAAAAGACTCTGATGCTGGGAAAGGTTGGGGGCGGGAGGAGAAGGGGACGACGGAGAATGAGATGGCTGGATGGCATCACTGATTCTGTGGAAATGAGTTTGAGTGTACTCCTGGAGTTGGTGATAGATAGGGAGGCCTGGCGTATTGTGATTCATGGGGTGGAGGAGAGTCGGACACGACTGAGCGACTGAACTGAACTGAACTGAATGGTGTTACGAAGTGTTCTAATTTCACTCTTTTACCAGTTTTTCCAACACCACTTGTTAAAGAGACTGGCTTTTTTCCAACTTCTTGCCTCCTTTGTAAAAGACAAAATGTCCATAGGTGCATAGATTTATCTCTGGGCTTTCTACTTTGTTCCATTGATCTATATTTCTGAGTTAATGCCAGTACCATACTGTCTTGATGATTGTGGCTCTGTAGTAGAGCCTGAAGTCTGGCAGGTTGAGTCTTTCAGTTCCATTCTTCTCCAGGATCACTTTGGCTATTTGAGGTTTTTTGAATTTCCATGCAAATTGTGAGATTATTTGTTCTAACACTGTGAAAAATACCCTTGGTAGCTTGGTAGGGATTGCATGTAATGTATGGATTACTTTAGGTATTATACACATTTTCACAATATTTTTTCCACGGTATTTATCTCCATCTATTAGTGTCCTATTTGATTCTTTCACCAGTGTCTTATAGTTTTCTATATAGAAGCCTTTTGTTTCTTGAGGTAGATATATCTCTATGTATTTTATTATTTTCATTGCAACAATGAATGGGATAGTTTCCTTATTTTATTTTTCTATTTTTTCATTATTAGTGTATAGGAATGCAAGGCATTACTCTGTGTTGATTTTAGATCCTACAACTTTACTGCATTCATTGATTAGTTTTCTGGTAGAGTCTTTAGAGTTTTCTGTGTAGAGGATCATGTCATTGGCCAACACTGAGAGTTTTATTTCTTTTTCTCCAGGTTGAATTCCTTTAATGTCTTTTTCTGCTCTGACTGCTGTGGCCAAAACTTCCAGAACTATGTTGAACAGTAGTGGTGAGAGTGGGCACCCTTGTGTGTGCTTTAGAAAAAGGAGAAATTTATTGTTTTGGGGTGAAATATCCTATAGATATCTATTAGGTCTAACTGTTCTATTGTATCTTAAAGTTTGTGTTTCCTTGATAATTTTCTGTTTAGATGATCTATTCATAGGTGTGAGTGGGGTATTAAAGTCTTCTACTATTATTGTGTTGTTGTTAATTTCCCCTTTTATACTTGTTAGTAACTGTCTTGCATATTGCAGTGCTCTTATGTTGGGTGCATATATTTATAATTGTATCTTCTTCTTGGATTGATCCTTTGATCATTATGTAGTGTCCTTATTTGTCTCTTTTCACAGCCTTTATTTTAAAGTCTATTTTACCTGATATGAATATTGCTACTCCTGCTTTCTTTTGGTCTCTATTTGGGTGGAATAACTTTTTCCAGCACTTCACTTTCAGTCTGTATGTGTCCCTTATTTTGAGGTGTGTCTCTTGCAGACAACATATTTAGGGGTCTTGCTTTTGTATCCATTCAGCCAGTATTTGTCTTTTGGTTGGGGCATTTAACCCAATTGCATTTAAGGTAATTATTGGTAAGTATGATACCGTTGCAATTTTCTTTATTGTTTTGGGTTCAAATTTATACACCCTTTCTATGCTTCCTATCTAGAGAAGATCCTTCAGCATTAATTGGAGAGCTGGTTTGGTGATGCTGAATTCTCTCAGCCTGTGATTGTCTGTAAAGCTTTTGGTTTCTCCTTCATATTTGAATGAGATATGGGTATAGTAATCTTGGCTGTAGAGTTTTTATTTTTTCATCCCTTTCAGTATGTGAGAGTTGGACTGTGAAGAGGGCTGATCGCCGAAGAATCGATGCTTTTGAACTGTGGTGTTGGAGAAGACTCTTGAGAGCCCCTTATACTGCAAGGAGATCCAAGCAGTCCATTCTAAAGGAAATCAATCCTGGATCTTCATTGGAGGGAGTGATGCTAAAGCTGAAACTGCAATACTTTGGCCACCACATGCGACGAGTTGACTCACTGGAAAAGACTCTGATGCTGGCAAAGGTTGGGGGCGGGTGGAGAAGGGGACGACGGAGAATGAGATGGCTGGATGGCATCACCGACTCTGTGGACATGAGTTTGAGTGAACTCCGGGAGTTGGTGATGGACAGGGAGGCCTGGCGTGCTGTGATTCATGGGGTCGCGGAGAGTCGGACACGACTGAGCGACTGATCTGATCTGATCTGATCAGTATGTCTTGCCATGGCTTCCTGGTCTTAAGAGTTTCTGCTGAAAGATCAACTGTTATCCTTATGGGAATCGCCTTGTGTGTTTTTTGTTGGTGTTCCCTTACTCCTTTTAATATTTGTTCTTGTGTTTGATCTTTGTTAATTTGATTAATGTTTGTATTGGAGTATTTCCCCTTGGATTTATCCTGTTAAGGACTCTCTGTGTTTCTTGGACTTGGGTGATAAATTCCTTCCCCATTTTAAGGAAGTTTTCAACTATTATCTCTTCAAATATTCGCTCATGGTTTTTCTTTGTGTCTTCTTCTTCTGGGACTTCTATGATTCGTATGTAGGGGCACTTGACATTGTCCCAGAGGTCTCTGAGATTGTCCTCAATTGTTTTAATTCTTTTTTTTTTTTCTGCTCTGTTTGATTTATTTCTATAATTCTATCTTCTAGCTCGCTAAACAACTGTCTTCTGCCTCCGTTATTCTACTGTTGGTTCCCTCCAGAGTGTTTCTGATCTCATCTATTGCATTATTCATTGTATATTGACTCTTTTTCATTTCCTCTAGATCCTTATTAAATCTTTCTTGCATCTTATCGATCCTTGTCGCCAGGTTGTTTATCTGTAACTGCAGTTTGTTTTCAAGATTTTGAATCATTTTCACTATCAGTATTGGAAATTCTATATCAGATAGATTCCCTATATCTTATTCTTTTGTTTTCTTTTTTCGTGGGCATTTATCCTGTTCCTTTACTTGCTGGGTATTTCCTTGCCTCTTCCTCTTGCCTATATTGCTGTGTTTGGGGTGGCCTTTCCATCTTTTGGCAGTCTGTGGAGTTTTCCTTATTGTGTAGTTTAATTGCTGTGTGTGGCTTTGGATGGGTGGTTGTCAAGGTTTCCTGGTTAGGGAAGCTTGTGCCGGTGTTCTGGTGGATGGAGCTGATTTCTTCTTTCTGGAGTGGAATGAAGGGTCCAGTAATGAGTTATGAGATGTCAGTGGATTTGGAGTGGCTTTGGGCAGCCTGTATATTGAAGCTCAGGTGTATTCTCCTGCGTTGCTGGGTAATTTTCATGGTATGTCTTTCTCTGGAACTTGTTGGTCCTTGAGTGTTGCCTGGTTTCAGTGTAGGTATGGAGGCATTACTTAACCAACCAAGGTCCGTCTAGTCAAGGCAATGGTTTTTCCCGTGGTCATGTATGGATGTGAGACTAGGACTGTGAAGAAAGCTGATCACCGAAGAATCGATGCTTTTGAACTGTGGTGTTGGAGAAGACTCTTGAGAGTCCCTTATACTGCAAGGAGATCCAACCAGTCCATTCTAAAGGAGATCAATCTTGGGTGTTCATTGGAAGGACTGATGCTAAAGCTGAAACTGCAATACTTTGGCCACCTCATGCGATGAGTTGACTCACTGGAAAAGACTCTGATGCTGGGAAAGGTTGGGGGCGGGTGGAGAAGGGGACGACCGAGAATGAGATGGCTGGATGGCATCACTCTGTGGACATGAGTTTGATTGACCTCCGGGAGTTGGTGATGGACAGGGAGGCCTGGCGTGCTGTGATTCATGGGGTCGCGGAGAGTCGGACACGACTTAGTGACTGAACTGAACTGAACTGATGGAGGCATTTGATGAGCACCTATCAATTAATATTCCCTGGAACAAGAGTTCTCTGGTGTTCTCAGGATTTGTGCTTAAGCCTCTGGCTCTGGTGTTCTTGCAGTAGGCTCAAGACTTCTCCATCTGTCTCTTCCAACTCAGTTCCTTCTGTTTAAGCTTCTTCTGTTTGCTGGTCTCTTCAGTGTCTAATTCCCGTCCTGACACAAGGGGGCTGTGGTAGACACTTTTTTTAGGCTCACCCATCAGTCGTGCTGTGGGGTGGGAGGTAAGCTGCAGACAAATATCAACGGCATCTGTGGGGAGTGCTTGCCGTGTCTCAGCCACACTGGGTTTGCCCCCACTCTTGGCATGTGTGCTGTCCCAGTCTACACTGCACAGGCTCTAGGTTTCTCTGCTGCAAACCGTCCAAGGCTGGCGCTGGGTTGGATGTACATCTCTGGCCTAAACCGCCCAGGTTCCGGTACTCGGGTACTAAACAAAGGCAAAGACTTGGTTGGGCCTGCGTTTTGTGCCCTTCCCCAGTCTGAGCAGCTCAGGTGAGTAGGTGCTTGGCCAGCGGGGTCACTGTGACTTATTGCCTCCCAGTCCCTGCTGTTCGGTTTTCTGGTTGTACAACCAGCGCACCTTTTCAACGGATATCAACCGGCCAGAACCCAAGAAGTCTTGGTTAGCAACGAAGCCTGCATGCAGCTTGGTATTGGATGCCTCACTAGGACCGCGATTGTCTGCTTCTGTCTCTGGCTGTACTTCCCTGCCTGTTTCAGCGGGGGATGGTGGATGGGCTGACCGCAGCTATCTAGCTCTGTTTAGTCCTTTGTTCTGTGAGTGGGTCTGGTGGTGTCTTATCTTGGGGCTTTTCGCCTTTTTGTGGGCTAGCTATCCCACAGTCTGCTTAGCTATCTTAAGTTAGCACCCTCAGATTGCACTAGGGGCATTCAGGCCCTGTCCTTACTCTAAGGGATGCAGCCCGCCCCTCCCTGCCCTGTCCCTGCTTGCTGGTGGGGTGTGCGGGCGGCTGCACTTCTTCTCTGCTGGGAGTTACCACTGGACACGTAGTCTGTAGGTTTTAATTATGTATTTATTGTTCCTCCCAGTTATGTGGCCCTCTGAGGTTCCAAGAGTTGTCACAGATTCGTCAGTGAGTGTTTCCATGTGCTTGGAAACTTCTAGCCTCCCTTCTCGGGATGGACCTCCATCCCGCCCTGTTTTACCTCTCTTTTTATCTTTTGTATTATTCCCTACCTCTTTTCGAAGACAATGGCCTGCTTTTCTGGTTGCCTGATGTCCTCTGCCAGCATTCAGAAGTTGTTTTGTTGGATTTACTCAGCGTTCAATTTTTCTTTTGATGAATTTCTGAGGGAGACAGCTGTCACCCCGTCCTATTCCTCCTCCATCTTCCCATCTTCCTATCTGCTCCCTCACAGTAATATTTAAAATTCATTCAATCCTAAGATTTATTTCTTTCAGACCCTACAGTTCCCATATTTGTTTACAAAAAATGCATTGCACCATCTGCTATTATACCACCTTAGTTGTTATTTGTTACTACTTTCATTAAGTATTTAATCATAGAGTGATTTGAAGAAGTGACACTAGAGACATTGAGTGTCATTTTTCAGTCAACAAGTTGTCTTCAACTCTTTTGTGACGGCATGGACTGCTGCACAACAGGCCTCTCTATCTTTCAGTATCTCCCAGAGTTTGTGCCAATGCATGTCCATTGTTTTTCTGATACCGTCCAACCATCTTATCCTCCATTACTCCCTTCCTCTCCTGTCATCAAACTTTAAAAGCATCATGAATTTTCCAGTGAATTGACACTTTGCGTCAGCTGTCCAAAACTGAACTTTCAACTTCATCATTAGTCCTTCCAATGAATACTTATGTTTGATTTCATTTAGGATGAATTGGCTAAATCTCCCTGCAGTCCAAGGGCCCCCGAAGAGTCTTTAACTTTTCGGGATTCAAAATCACTGCAGATAGTGATGGCAGCTATGAAATTAAAAGACGCTTTCTCTTTGGAAGGAAAGTTATGACAAACCTAGATAGCATATTAAAAAGCAGGGACATTCCTTTGCCATCAAAGGTCCATCTAGTCAAGGCTATGATTTATTCAGTGGTCATATATGAATGTGAGAGTTGGACTGTAAGGAAAGCTTAGTGCTGAAAAATTGATGCTTTTGAACTGTGGTGATGGAAAAGACTCTTGAGAGACCGTTGGACTGCAAGGAGATCCAACCAGTCCATCCTAAAGGAGATGAGCCCTGGGTATTCACTGGACTATGTCATGGTGAAGTTGAAACTCCAACAGCTTGACACCTGATGTGAAGAGATGACTCATTGGAAAATACCCTAATGTTGGGTAAGATTGAGGGCAGGAGGAGAAGGGGATGACAGAGGATGACATGTTTGGATGGCATTGCCGATCAGTGGACATGAGTTCAGGTGGTCTCTGGGAGTTGGCATAGTCAATGAAGCAGAAATAGGTGTTTTTCTGGAATTCTCTTGCTTTCTCCATGATCCAGCGGATGTTGGCAATTTGACCTCTGGTGCCTCTGGCTTTTCTAAAACCTGCTTGAACATCTGGGAGTTCACGGTTCACATAATGCTGAAGCCTGGCTCGGAGAATTCTGAATATGACATTACTCGCGTGTGAGATGAGTGCATTGTGCGGTAGTTTGAGCATTCTTCGGCATTGCTTTTCTTCCGGATTGGAATGAAGACTGAACTTTTCCAGTCCTGTGGCCACTGCTGAGTTTTCCAAGTTTGCTGGAATACGGAGAGCAGCACTTTCACAGCATCATCTTTCAAGATTTGAAATAGCTCAACTGGAATTCCATCAACTCCACTAGCTTTGTTCGTAGTGATGCTTTCTAAGGCCCATTTGACTTCACATTCGAAGATGTCTGGCTCTAGGTCAGTGATCACGTTATCGTGATTATCTTGATCGTGAAGATCCTTTTCATACAATTCTTCTGTGTACTCTTGCCATCTCTTCTTAATATCTTCTGCTTCTGTTAGGTCCATACCATTTCTGTCCTTTATCGAGCCCATCTTTGCATGAAATGTTCCCTTGGAATCTCTAATTTTCTTGAAGAGATCTCTTGTTTTTCGTATTCTGCTGTTTTCCTCTATGATTTTGCATTTATCACAGAGGAAGGATTTCTTATCTCTCCTAGCAATTCTTTGGAATTCTGCATTCAAAGGCTTATATCTTTCCTTTTCTCCTTTGCTTTTCACTTCCCTTCTTTCCACACCTATTTGTAATGCCTCCTCAGACAGCCATTTTGCTTTATTGCATGTCTTTTCTTGGGGATGGTCTTGGTCCCTGTCTCCTGTACAATGTCACGAACCTCTGTCCAGAGTTCATCAGGCAAACGATCTATCAGACCGAGTCCCTTAAATCTATTTCTCACTTCCACTGTATAATCATAAGGGATTTGATTTAGGTCATATGTGAATGGTCTAGTGGTTTTCCCTACTTTCTTCAATTTCAGTCTGAAGTTGGCAATAAGGAGTTTAGGACCTGAGACACAGTCAGATCCCGGTCTTGTTTTTGCTAACTGTATAGAACTTCTCCATCTTTGGCTGCAAAGAATATAATCAATCTGATTTCGGTGTTGACCATCTGGTGATGTCCATGTGTAGCGTCCTCTCTTGTGTTGTCGGAAGAGGGTGTTTGCTATGACCAGTGTGTTCTCTTGACAAAACTCTATTAGCCTTTGCCCTGCTTCATTCCGTGCTCCAAGGCCAAATTTGCCTGTTACTCCAGGTGCTTCTTGACTTCCTACTTTTGCATTTCAGTCCCCTGTAATGGAAAGGACATCTTTTTTGGATGTTAGTTCTACAAGGTCTTGTAGGTCTTCATAGAACCGTTCAATTTCGGCTTCTTCAGCGTTACTGGTTGGAGCATAGGCCTGGATTACTGTAATATTGAATGGTTTTCTTGGAAACGAACAGAAATCATTCTGTCATTTTTAAGGTTGCATCCAAGTACTGCATTTCGGACTCTTTTGTTGACCATGATGGCTAGTCCATTTCTTCTAAAGAATTCCTGACCTCTGAAGTAAATATGATGGTCATCTGAGTTAAATTCACCCATTCCAGTCCATTTTAGTTCACTGATTCCTAGAATGTTTATGTTCACTCTTGCCATCTCCTGTTTGACCACTTCCAATTTGCCTTGATTCATGGTCCTAACATTCCAGGTTCCTATGCAATATTGCTCTTTACAGCACCGGACCTTGCTTCTATCACCGGTAACATCCACTAATGAGTATTGCTTTTGCTTTTTCTCCATTCCTTTATTCCTTCTAGAGTTATTTCTCCACTGATATCCAGTACCATACTGGGCACCTACCGACCTGGTGAATTACTCATTCAGTATCCTATCATTTTTCCCTTTGATACTGTTCATTGGACTCTCAAGGCAAGCATACTGAAGTGATTTGCCATTCCCTTTTCCACTGAACGACATTCGGCTGTGTGGATTACAATAAACTGTGGGAAGTTCTAAGAGACGGGAATACCAGACCACCTTACCTGCCTCTTGAGAAACCTGTATGCAAGTAAAGAAGCAACAGTCAGAATTTTACATGGAACAACAGACCGGTTTCAAATAGGAAAAGGAGTACGTCAAGGCTGCATATTGTCACCTTGCTCATTTAACTTATATGCCGAGTACATCATGAGGAACACTGGGCTGGAAGTAGGACAAGCTGGAATCAAAATTGCTGGGAGAAATATCAATAACCTCAGATATGCAGATGACACTAACCTTATGGCAGAAAGTGAAGAGGAACTAAAAAGCCTCTTGATGAAAATGAAGGAGGAGAGTGAAAAGGTTGGCTTGAAGCTCGAGGTTAAGAAAACAAAGATCATGGCATCTGGTCCCATCACTTCATGGGAAATAGATGGAAAAACAGTGGAAACAGTGTCAGACTTTATTTTTTGGGCTCCAAAATCACTGCAGATGCTGATTGCAGCCATGAATTTTAAAGACGCTTACTCCTTGGAAGGAAAGTTATGACCAACCTTGATGGTATATTAAAAAGCAGAGACATTACTTTGCCAACCAAGGTCCGTCTAGTCAAGGCAATGGTTTTACCCGTGGTCATGTATGGATGTGAGAGTTGGACTGTGAAGAAAGCCGATCACCAAAGAATTGGTGCTTTTGAACTGTGGTGTTGAAGAAGAGTCTTGCGAGTCCCTTAGACTGCAAGGAGATCCCACCAGTCCATTCTAAAGGAGATCAATCCTGGGTGTTCATTACAAGGACTGATGCTAAAGCTGAAACTGCAATACTTTGGCCACCTCATGCGACGAGTTGACTCACTGGAAAAGACTCTGATGCTGGAAAGGTTGGGGGCGGGAGGAGAAGGGGACGACCGAGAATGAGATGGCTGGATGGCATCACCGACTCTGTGGACATGAGTTTGAGTGAACTCCGGGATTTGGTGATGAACAGGGAGGCCTGGTGTGATGTGATTCATGGGGTCACAAGGAGTCAGACCCGACTAAGTGACTGAGCTGAACTGAAGAGTCTTCGGCAGCGGCACAGTTGAAAGCCATCATTTCTCCTTTTCTCAGTTTTCTTTATATTCCAGCTCTCACATCTGCACATGACTACTGGATGAAAAACAGGGGCGTGTGAAGTGGAGGCCTTTGTTACCAAGGTGAATGTCTCTGCTAAATACAATGTCTAGATTTGCAATAGAGTTTTCTCCAAGAAGAAATTTTCTTTTACCTGATGACAACTCTTCACCTGATTGGAAGAATATGGTCCGCTGTCATAGGCAATGGCAAAGCACTTCGGTATTTTGCTTTGATTACCCCATGATATCCATGAAAACAGAAAGATAGGACACTGAAAGATTTCGGCAGGTGCCCAATATGCTTCTAGAGGTCAGAGGAGAAATAACTCCAGAAATAATGAAGCAATTGATCCAGAGCAAAATCAGTAACCAGTTGTGAATGGGACTGGTGATGGAAGCAGGGTTTGATGCTATTAAGAACAATACTGCATAGAAACGTGGAATTTTAGGTCCATGAATCAAGGCAAATTGGAAGTGTCAAACAGGAGATGACAAGAGTGAACATTGACATTCTAGGAATCGGTGAACTAAGATGGAATGGGAGAATCTGTTACTGTGGGCAGGAATCCCTTTGAAGAAATGGAGTAGCCATCATAGTCAACAAAAGAGTCCAAAATGCAATACTTGGGTGCAGTCTCAAAAATGACAGAATGATCTCTGTTCTTTTCCAAGGCAAAGGATTTACTGTCATAATAATCCAAATCTCTGCTCTTATCAGTAACACTGAAGACGCTGAAGTTGAAAATTCTATGAAGACCTACAAGACCTTCTAAAACTAACACCCAAAAACGATGTCCTCTTCATTATAGGGGACTGGAAAGTAGAAGTAGGAATTCCAGAAACACATGGAGTACCAGGCAAATTGGCCTTGGAATACAGAATGAAACAGGGCAATGGCTAATTGAGTTCTGCCAAGAGAACGCACGGGTCAAGTAAACACCCTCTTCCAACAACACAAGAGAAGACTCTACACATGGACATCACCAGATGGTCGACACTGAAATCAGATTGATTATGTTCTTGGCAGCCAAAATAGAGAAGCTCTATACATTTAGCAAAAAGAAGACAGGAAGATGACTGTGGTTCAGATCCTGAACTCCATATTGCCAAATTCAGAGAGAAGTTGAAGAAAATGGAGAAAACCACTATATCATTCAGGTATGACCTAAATCTAATCCCTTATGACTATACACTGGAAGTGCAAAATACATTTAAGGGACTAGATTTGATTGACAGAGTGCCTGATGAGCTATGGATGGAGGTACCGGACATTGTACAGGAGACAGGGATCATGACCATCCCCAGGGAAAGAAAGGCAAAAAATGAATGGCTATCTGAGGAGGCCTTACAAATAGCTTTGAAAACAAGGGAGACAAAAAGCAAAAGAGAAAAGGAAAGATATATACATTTGAATGCAGATTTCTAAAGAAAAGCAAGGAGAGAAAAAAAAGCCTTCCTCAGGGGTCAGTGCAAAAAAAGAAGGGATACAATAGAATGCGAAAGACGAGAGATCACTTCAAGAACATTGGAGATCCCACGAGAACATTTCATGCAAAGACGGACTTAAAAAAGCACAGGAAAAAAAAAAAAAAAGCACAGAAACGGTAGGGTTCTAACTGAAACAGAAAATATAAAGAAGAGGTGGTAAGAATACACAGAAGAACTGTAGAAAAAAGATCTTCACGACCCAGATAATCACGATGGTGTGATCACTCACCTAGAGCCAGACTTCTTGGAATGTGAAGTCAAGTGGGCCTTAGGAAGCATCCCTACGAACGAAGCTAGTGTAGGTGTTTGGATGTCAGTTGAGCTTTTTCAAATCCTGAAAGATGATGCTTTAAAAGTGCTGCACTCATTAGGCCAGCTAATTTGGAAAATTCAGCAGTGGCCATAGGAGTGGAAAAGAGCAATATTCATTTCAATCCCAAAGAGAGGCAATGCCATAGAATGTGCAAACTACCGCACAATTGCACTCATCTCAAATGCTAGTAAAATAATGCTCTATATTCTCGAAGCTAAGCTTCAGCAATACGTGAACTGTGAACTTCCAGATGTTCAAGCTGGTTTTAAAAATGGCAGAGGAACCGGAGATCAAATTGCCAACATCCAGAAGAGAGCTCCAGAAAAGCATCTCTGTCTTCTTTACTGACTATGCCAAAGCCTTTGACTGGGTGGATCAGTACAAATGGCGGAAAATTTGAAAGAGATGGGAATACCGGACCACCTGACCTGCCTCTTGAGAAACCTATATGCAGATCATGAAACAACAGTTAGAACTGGTCATGGAACAACAGACTGTTTCAAAATAGGAAAAGGAGTAAGTCAAGGCTGTATGTTATCACCTTGCTTATTTAACTTATATGCAGAGTACATCATGAGAAGTGCTGTGCTGGAGGGAGCACAAGCTGGAATCAAGGTTTCTGGGAGAAATATCAACAACGTCAGATATGCCAACGACACCGCCCTTTCGGCAAAAAGTGAAAAATAACTAAAGAACCTCTTGATGACAGTGAAAGAGGACAGTGAAAAAGTTCGCTTAAAGCTCAACATTCAGAAAACTAAGATCATGGTATCTGGTCCCATCGCTCTATGACAAATAGGTCGGGAAACAGTGAAAACCGTCGCTGACTATTTCTTAGGCTCCAATGGTGATTGCAGCCATAAAATTCAAAGACACTTATTACTTCAAAGGAAAGTTATGACCAGCCTAGTCAACATATTAAAAAGCAGAAGCATTACTTTGCCAACAAAGGTCCGTCTGGTAAAGACTATGGTTTCTCCAGTGGGCATGTATGGATGTGAGAGTTGGACTTTAAAGAAATCTGAGCGCTGAAGAATTGATGCTTTTGAACTGTAGGGGAGGCGAAGACTCTTGGGAGTCCCTTGGACTGCAGGGAGCTCCAACCAGTCCATCCTAATGGAGATCAGTCCTGGGTGTTCATTGGAGTGATTGATGTTGAAGATGAAATTGCAATACTTTGGCCACCTGATGTGATTAAGTGACTCTCTGGGGAATTTCCTGTTGCTACGAAATATTGAGGGAAGGAAGAGAAAGGAATGACAGAGGATGAGATGATTGGATAGCGTCACCAACTCAATGGACATGAGTTTGTGTAAACCCAAGGAGTTGGTAATGGACAAGGAGGCCTGGAGTGCTGCGGTTAATGGGTCGCAAAGAGTCGGATATGACTGAGCGACTGAAGTGAACAATACATAGAATTTAAATAAGAAGCCTTGTCATAATCCTTTCTCTAATTGGAAGCAGTCTGTTGTTTTCCATCCAGTCCTAACTGGTGCTTCTTGGTCTGCATACAGATATTTTAGGAGGTGGGTCAGGTGATCTGGTGTTCCTATCACTTTAAGAATTTTCCAGCATTTGTTGTGATCCACACAGTCAAAACCTTTGTTATAAACAACGAAGTAGAAGAATATGTTTATTTGTTTGTTTGTTCCTGGAGCTCTCTTGTTATTTTCATGATCCCACCGATTTCGGATATTAGATTTGTGGCTTCTTTTACGGAGAACTTAAGCACTGGACATAGTGATTTACACCTGGAGCCCTGAGGGAAAACCAGTGCCACTTGCTCGTGGTCATGGTTCCCGCCAACACCAAGGTGACACAAGATCTTCAGTTTCTATGAAGTTCTGGGAAATGAGTTCTTTAAAATCAAACAAGCAAACAGGCAAGCAAACAAAGGTGAAACCCTTGAAATCTGTCTGGGTCATATACAGAGATTTCTGTCCCACTTCTCTGAGCTCTACTCCATCTATTTACCTATTTCTCCATCTTTAGCTGTTAAAAGGACATAAAGAAGGGAACTTTTGTTGGTATATGTTTAACAAAAATTGAGCTTCACTAAATTCTAAGGTAGGTCAGGTTTCGAGGTTTACCTTTTCCTTTAATTTGTATCAGCGTTGCTGTGATCATGAGCGTCCACAATATTTTAACCATTTCTCATTCCCAATTGCATCTTTGGAAATTCGGAAAGATTCACTCGAGCAAAGAGCCTGTATAATTTATTTTGTCTTGAAAGAGATGCAAGAAAATTCATGGGTAATATTTTCATTCATTCCATACATCTAACGGTGGAGTAGGAAATGGCCACAGGAAGAAACTATCTTGAGCAGAGGAGCCTGGTGTTCTCCATTTCATTTGGTTGCAAAGAGTTGGACAAGACTGAACATATAAACAAACATGTATCTTAGTGTGAGATGCAATTGTGTTTATTTACTATCTCGTAGGACTTTGTGTCGCTCACACTGACGGGCTTAACATTTTTCTAAATTATCTCTGTGACTGTATTAAAGTTCACTGCCTGTCTTTTACCTTCAAAGAAAGAAGAAAGATGACCAAGAAGGAAACAAAAACATATCCTATGAGGAGAGTCTTATGCTTCTTCTTTACCGTCCAAGAATTGAAACTTCTTTCCTAGTATACGAAATAAAAACACTCTTTTGACTTTAGAGAATCTGGTCCACTGGGATCTTTCATTTCCTATTTTGGAATGATAAACTCTAATTTAAGTTTTACTTATCTGGACTAGTAAGGATCACAATGGAAAGATATGGAACTGAGAGGAAATGATAATCTTGATACCAACATATACCTCTTCCTTTCTAGGAGCAGGCTGCTTTATGCATTTAACAGGTCTGTCGTAGAGCGAAAAAACCCAAGAACTTTCACCCCACATATATGTGGCTTTGTGTCTGTCTTTCCCATGCTGTCTCATCATTTTTTATGTCACATGTGAAAGGACTTATTAATTCCATCGTATTACCCACTTCTTTCCATAGCAAGAGTGAGCATGTTCTTTATATTCTTTCCCACAAGTTACAGGACCTTTACCAAGAATTTATCAGGAAGACTGGGACTCCCTTTTCTGAAGGCGTTCTCAGTATTAGGGAAGTTTTCCAGGCCTTTTTAGCATATTTGTCTATTTCACACTTTAATGAGATTGATAAGAGGTCATGAGGGTTGTTCAGTTGCCTTCATGAGCAACAGCTAAGAAGTACTTATGGAGGTACCTGATGCTCAGGGGAACATGGAGATGATGTTAGGAAGAAGAAAGGATGGGCTCCACAGTGACATACTTGAAGGCCTCAGTCACAGTGGGTTAGACTACTCATTGCTACAGTAAAAGAAAAGTGGATGACGATGAAGTCATAAGCATTCATGTCATGAACCTAAGGTAGAAGTTGGAATGTCCGGTTTAGATTTGACATCAAACTGGTTCATCCCCGCTAGGCTGGGTATTGACGAGTGGGTAGAGTTAATGAGAGCTAACAGGGAGAAAAAGAGACTTTTTCTTTTCCTGTAAGACAAGTGAACTTGTTTCATGGTTACTGAATTCTCATCAGAGCTTCCTCCACACTATTATGTCAGTCACCTATCTCATGGACTCATCCTTCTCGGTTGTCCCGCAGCACCAGTTTTGCATGCCTTGCTTCATTCAACGACCTTCAACTGGTTGTCTGTTCTCCATACGATAATATACATGTTTCAATGTTTCATGTTTCAATGTTATTCTTTCCTAGCATCCCACCCTCGCCTTCTCCCACAGAGTCCCAAATTCTTTTCTTTATATATGTATCACTTTCATTGTCTCGCTTATAGCATCGTTGTTACCTCTTTCTAAATTTCATATATAAGGTTTCATATACTGCGTTGGTGTTTCTCATTCTGGCTTGCTTCCCTCTGTATAGTAGGTTCCAGTTTCATCCACCTCTTAGCACTGACTCAAACGTGTCCCTTTTTTAATAGCTGAATATTCCATTGTGTATATAGACAGCATCATCCTTAACCATTCATCTTCGAACCGGACATCAAGGTTGTTTCAAAAGTCCGAGCTATTGTCAATAGTGCTCCAATGAACATTGGAGTACATATGTCTCATTAAATTCTAGTTTTCTTGGTGTGTATGCCCAGAAGTGGGATCACTGGGTCTCATGGTAATTCTATTTCCTTTTTTTTTTTTTTTGTAAGAAACCTCCACACTGTCCTCCATAGTGCCTTCCCACCAACAATGTAAGAAGGTTCCCTTTCTCTGCTCCCTCTCCAGCATTGCTGGCTTGTAGAGTTTTTTGATGGTAGTTTTCAATGGTAGCTTTAGACCCGTGTGAAACGGTACCTCACTGTAGTAGTGATTTGCGTTTCTCTGATAATAAGTGATGTTGAGCAGATTTTCCTGTGTTTGTTAGACATCTGTATGTCTCCTTTGGAGAAATCTCTTTAATTCTTTGTGCCACTTTTTGATGGATTGCTTATTTTTCTGGTATTGAACTGCATGAGCTGCTTGTGTATTTTGGAGATTACTTTGTTTTCAGTTACTTTCTTTACTCTTATTTTCTCCCATTGGTAAGGCTGCCTTTTCACCTTGCATATTGTTTCCTTCATTGTGTAAAACTTTCAAGCTTAATGAGGTCCCATGTTTGTTTTAGTTTTTATTTCCATCACTCAGGGGGGCCACAGAGAATCATGCTGTGATTTGTGTTACAGTCTGTTCTACCTACGTTTTCCTCTGAGAGTTATATAGTTTCTAGACTTACGTTTATATCTTTAATCCGTTTTAAGTGAATTGTTGTATAGGGTGGTAGAATGTGTTTTAGCACATTCTTTTTACAGTTGTTGACCATTTTCTCCAGCACTGCTTTTTAAAGTGGTTTCTCTCCACCGTTATATATTTCGGCCTCCTTTGTCAAAGATAAAGTGTCCATATGTGTGTGGATATATCTCTGAGCTTTCTATATTGTTCCATTAATCTATATTTTTGTCTTGTGCCAGTACCTTACTTTCTTGATGACTGTAACTTTGTAGTATGACCTGAAGTCAGGCAGGTTGATCCCACTATTTCCATTCTTCTTTTTCAAGATTGCTTTAACTTTTAGAGGTTGACATTGCTTGTTCTTGTTCTGTGGAAACAACAACATTCATTTTCACATATTGATTCTTCTGATCTAAGAAGCTGACATATTTCTCGGTCTGTTTCTATTATCTTTATTTCTGCAGTGTTTTAGTTTTCTATATATAAATACAGGTCTTTTGTTTCTTTAGGTAAATTTATTCCTAAGTACTTTGCACTTCTCTTTGCAATGGAGAATGGGGTTTTTCCCATTAAAATTCTGAAAACATTATCAGTTTATGGGTCAGAGAGTTCTTTAACAGTTTCCTTTCTGTGAGAACCTGGGTATGAACTTTAGGCTTCTTTTGAACTTTAAAGCTTATTTTCAAGAGGTAGTGGTGTATGTCTTTTCAAGGTTTGCTGTAACAGCATGCCATATAGCAGGTAGCTTCAATAAAGATTTTCTCATACTTCCAGGGATCTAGCCAGTAATCAAAGGGTTACAAGATTTTCTTTCTTCTGAGGCCTCTTTTGGATGATAAAACATCTTCACATGGCTTTGTCTCCACATATTAATGTCTCTGTGTTTTCTGTGTCTGCTCTCCTTTCCTTGTAAAAACCCAGTCCTGTATATCAAAATATCTACCAAAAAACCCTATTGGCAAAAAGGTTCAGAAAGCAATTATACATTGCTCACAATTTTGACTCCGTACAAGGTACAGTGAGTTCAGTTCAGTCGTTCAGTCATGTCCGACTATCTGTGACCCCATGAATCACAGCACGCCAGGCCTCCCTGTCCTTCACCAACTCCCAGAGTTCACTCAAACTCATGTCCATCGAGTCGGTGATGCCATTGTCTTCAAAGTACACATTTTGAAAGGACAAAATTATTCTACAATATTGATTTTCTTCTTTTCACTTGTTACTGTGGTATACTAATCTGTCTCTGAGTGTTCCCCCCACTAATCAGATCTACCCAATTCAGAAAGCAGATTGTCAAGAAAAATGGGGTTTTGGGGACTAATTCAACTGTGAACAAGATTCAGAGTTTCTTGCCAACCTCCTTATCCTCAACATAAAGACATTAGGGAAAGAAAAATATTTATTTTGTATAAGTATTAAAGCAAACTGTGATGCACGTATACGAACTACAAAATTGTTGTAAAGTCAAAATACATATATATTATATATGTCTACTTGGAAATCAGTTCATTACAATATTTTCAAAGTTATAAGTATTCTTCAAATAGACCTGATGACATCTGTCACAGCAATCTGGTCCTTAATTAACTTGATCATTGGGGTAGCCATCAGTGTTTGCTAATTTGTTTTTATTACTATTATTATTTTAAATGTATTTATTTGAATTGGAGGCTGATTACTTTCCAATGTATTGGTTTTGCCATACATTGACATGAATCCACCCCGGGTGTACATATGTTGCCCATCTAGACCCCCCTCCAACTCCCTCCGCATCCCATACCTCTAGTTCATCCCAGTGCACCAGTTAATTTGTTTTATACTGGAAAAGGATAAACTTCTCATGTACACATGATAGAATGTGGTTTTGAAATGAGGCACTCTCTCATCCACAGAAGTGAGACATAGATGTTACTGCTAAAAATACCCAATATTATTAGGCTAAGATATTTTCAAAGATTGACGTTTACATACTAGAGGTTTTCATTGCACAATAATGCAAGATATGTGGCTTATTCCTTTAATTACACCAAACTCCTCAATCCCAACTCACTTAGAGGAAAGGTAAGTGAGGGTTGGGATAAGGTGTTGCAAATATCTTGCTGTCAGGTTCTCTTACTTCTGTTATTGAGGTAAGGTCACAGTCAAGTAATACTGTCTCTGTAAACCTGTACTGAAGAAAATATCAGTCCGTATTCTGAAAGGAAATATCCTAAAACGACTTTCATCATCCAACAGTCTGGTTAGAAGGAGGGTTTCCCTCTGAAGGGTGGTTATCCTGTCTGGGCGTAGGCTAGATCTGAACGTCTGGTCTTGGTTCTCCCATCAGTGCCCAGTCCCAGCTGAAGGGGAAGCTGTCTGTTCTCTGTGTCCTTCTATTTCCAAGGTTCTCATACTTTGTCCAGTCATTTTAATGAGGGAGTCAGGTGCCCGAAACACAGTTGGTCCTCGGTCTCCTCATACTATCCAAAAGGGGGCTGGGTGTCATAGACTGTTACCCCTACAGTTTGCCACAGCCATTAGCTCATGGAGGGGAGCATCGGACGTGTGGCTACTTCTTCGAACCCTGGTGGAGGCCAGTGAATGGCTCCAACAAGGGAACTGTGCCTCTGCAATGCATAGTCTTTTGCCTGTCCCGAAACTCTGCCTTTCACTACCCAGCCCTAGGGTAGAAGGCCTAGAGGGCCCTGAGAATGGGAGCAATGTATATTCCACTGCACTCCATTGAACGTGTGACTGTGGTTGCAGTTGTACTTCCAACTTCACTAATAATCTTGAGCTAAGATCTGCAGATTGATGTCTGTCCTGTCTCTGTTAGACACCTTTCTTGGAGAAATATTTGACCTACGATACAAGTTGGTAACTTGAACAATCATGGTCCATTTTGAACAGGCTCTGATAACCACTTTTAACTCACTTTTTAAAAATTCAGATTTTTTACAAACACCATCACGTGATTAAAGTTTCTGTCACATTGTAACTGAAATATTTTATTTACCGTCATGTTCTCAAGGACCAAAATATTGCAAATGGTGGAACCATTTATTTCTTCACTGCTTGAGGTACAGTTGACTTGTAATATTGCATTAAGCAATCTTGTTTTATAAAAATTATACAATCTTATCTTAGATTTTTTCTACTATGTCAAAATGAAGGACACTTATGTGTACATGAATCCCTGAATTTTCAGACTTCCTTCACATTTAGGTCATCAGAGAACACCATGCAGAATTCTTTTTTCTTCTTTACTCCTTTTTCATAATTTACTTTAAAAACTAAGTGGACAATGAACATAATTGAATATTGGGATTTTTTTTTAATATACACATATTAATGATCCATAATTATACAAGGAGGTCAGTTTTCATTTCAATCTTAAAGAAAGCCAGTGCCAAAGAATTTTCACACTACCACACAAATGCAATCGTCTTACACACGAGCACAATAATGATTGAAATTCTCCAAACCAGGCTTCAACAGTACGTAAACCATGAACTTCCAGGTGTTCAAGCTTGATTTTTAAAAGGCAGAGGATCCAGATATCAAATTGTCAATAGCCTTTGGATCAGCAACACAGGAAGAGAGTTCCAGAAGAAAAAAGTCTACTTCTGCATCGTTGACTACACCAAAGCCTTTGACTATGGGTCACAACAAACTATGGAAAATTTATCGAGAGATGATAATACCAGACAACCTGCCCTGCCTCCTGAAAAATCTGTATGCAGGTCAAGTCGCAACAGTTAGAACTGGAAATGGAACAGCAATCTGAATCCAATGGGAAAGGAGTATGTCAAGGCTGTATGCTGACATGCTGCTTATGTAAATTATGTGCAGATTACATCATGTGAAAGGCCTGGTTGAATAAGCACACACTGGAATCAAGATAGACAGGTGAAATATCAATAATCTCTTATCTGGTGATGGCACCATATTTATGGCAGAAAGGGAAGATGAACAAAAGAGCCACTTGATGAAAGTGAAAGTGGAGATTGAAATAGATGACATAAAAATCAAAATTCAGAAAACAATGATGATGTCAACCGGTCCCATCACTTCATGGCAAATAGAAGGGGAAACAATGGAAAGAATGTGAGACTTTTATTTATTTATTTATTTTTTTGCCAGTGGTGCGGTTTGGGGAATGGAACTGTAATCAAAATCACAGCAGATTGGGAATGCAGCCATAAAAATAAAAGATGCTTTCTCTTTGCAAGAAAAATAAGGCCAAACTAGACAGCATATCAAACATCAGAGAGATTACTTTCCAGAATATTTCTGTCTAGTCAAAGTTATGGTTTTTCCAGTAGTCATGTATGGATGGGAGATTTGCACTCTAAAGAAAGCTGAGCACCAAAGAATTGATACTTTTGAACTATGATGTTGGAGAAGAGGCTTGAGAGTCTTTTGGAGGGCAAGGAGATCAAAGCAGTACATCCTAAACGAAATCAGTCCGGAATATTCATTGGAAGGACTGGTGCTGAAGCTGAAACTCCAACACTTTGGTCACGGGGTGTAAAGAACTGACTCATTGGAAAAGACCCTCATGCTCGGAAAAATTCAAGGTGGGAGGATAACAGTAGACAGAAGATGGGATGATTGGAGAGCATCACTGACTTAATGAACATGAGTTTGTGTAAACTCGATGAGTTAGTGATGGACAGGGCGGACTGGCATGCTGCAGTGCATAGGGCCACAAAGATTTGTCAATGACTGAGCCACTGAACTGGCATGGCCCTACCTGTCAGAACAAGAACCAGTTTCCCTTAGTCAGTCTTCCCCATCAGGAAGCTTCCACAACCTCTTGACCTTCTCCGTCAGAAGGCAGAACGAATGAAAACCATAATCTCAGAAAGCTAACCAAACTGATCACATGGGACACAGCCTTGTATAACTCACTCAGTGAAACTATGTGTCATGCTTGTAGGGCCACCCATGATGGACGGGTGATGGTAATGGGTTCTGACGAATCGTGGTCCTTGGAGAAGGGAATGGAAAACCTCGTCAGTGTTCCTGCCTGAAGAACTCCATGAGCAGCATGTAAAGGCAAAATATAGCATACTGAAAGACAAATTCCAAGGTTGATAGCTGCCCAATATGATATAGGAGATCAGGGCAGAAGAAACTCCAAAAAGAATGAAGCGATGGAGCCAAAGCAAAAACAAATTCCCACTTGCAGATGTGACTAGTGATGGAAGAACACCCCGATGCTGTAAAGAGCAAGATTGCATAGGAACTTTAAAGGTTAGGTCCATGAATCAAGGTAAATAGGAAGGGGTCAAAACGGCAATGTCAAGAGTGAATGAACATTGACATTTTAGGAATCAGTGAACTAAAAAGGACGGGAATGGATGAATTTAACTCAGATGACCATTATGTCTACTACAGTGGGAAAGAATCCCTCAGAAGAAATGGAGTAGCCATCATAGTCAAAGAAAAGAGTCTGGAATGTAGTATTTGGTGACAATCTGAAAAATGACAGAATGATCTCTGTTTCTTTCCAAGGGAACCCATTCAATAGCACAGTAATCCAAGTCTGTGCCCTGACCAGTAATGCTAAAGTAGCTATAATGAAACAATTCTATGAAGACCTACAAGAATTTGTAGAACTAACAGACAGGAAAGATGACCTTTCCATCACAGGGGAATGGAATGCAAAAGTAGGAAGTCAAGAGATATCTGGGGGTAAAAGGCAAATTTGGCCTTGGAGTACAGAATGAAGTCTTCCAAAGGCTAACAGAGATTTGCCAAGAGAACACACTGCTCATAGCAACATCCTCTTCTGGGAACACGAGAGGATACTACAAATGTTCCTCATCATATGGTTAAAACTGAAATCAGATTGATTTTTCCTTCACAGCCAAAGATGCAGGAGATCTGTAGAGTAGGTAAAGCAAGACTGGGAGTGGACAGTGCCTCAGATCTTGAACTCCTTATTGCCAAAGCAAG
Source organism: Moschus berezovskii (assembly GCF_049115385.1). Taxonomy (NCBI): domain Eukaryota; kingdom Metazoa; phylum Chordata; class Mammalia; order Artiodactyla; family Moschidae; genus Moschus; species Moschus berezovskii. The sequence continues at coordinate 73,125,969 of NC_142489.1, forward strand.
AGTTAATTTGAAGACCGTAGGGAAAACCACTAGAACATTCGGGTGTGTCTTACATCAAATCCCTTATGATGACATGGTGAAAGTGACAAATAGATTCAAGGGATCAGATCTGATACAAAGAATTCCTGATGAACTACTGACAGAGGATTGTGACATTGTACAATAGGCAGTGATCAAAACCCTCCTCAAAAAAAAAAAAAAAAAAGGCAAAATGGTTTGCTGTAGATGCCTTACAAATAGATGAGAAAAGAAAAGAAGCTAAAACAAAGGAGAAAATTAAAGATATAACAATCTGAATGCAAAGGTTCAAGGAATAAGAAGGAGTGAGAAAGCCTTCTTCAGTGATTAGTGGAAAGAAATAGAGGAAAATCATGGTATGGGAAAGACTAGAGACCTCGTCAAGAAAATTAGAGATACCAAGGAATCATTTCATGAAAAGATGCTCAAAATAAAGGAGAGAAATTGCATGGACCTCAATTTAGCAGAAGATATTAAGAAGATGTGGCAAGGTTACTCAGAAAAACTATTTTAACAGGATCTTCATGAGTCAGTAACATGGATGATGTGATCACTCACCTAGAGCTAGTCCTCTTGTAATGTGAAGTCAAGCCATCCTTATGAAACTTCACTATGAACAAAACTAGTAGAACTGAGGGAATTCCAGTTCAGCTATGTCGTAGCCTGAAAAATGATTGTCTCAAAGTGCTGCACTCAGTATGCAAGGAATTTGGAAAACGAAGCAGTGGCCACAGGACTGGAAACTTTCAGGTTTTATTTCATTCCAAAGCAAGGCAATGCCATAAACTGTTTACACTAACACGCAATGACCTTAACTCAAATAGTAGCAAAGTAATAGTAAAAATTACCCAGGCGAGGCTTGAACAGTACGTGAGTCATGAACTTCAAAGAGGATTTAGAACAGGCAAAGGAAACAGAGATCAGATTGCCAAAATCCGAGGTCCCATCAAAAGATCAAGAGGTCTCCAGGAAAAAAAAGAAAAAAAAAAAAAAAACACGTGTATGTCTGCTTCATTGTTTATACCAAAGCCTTTGGTATAAAGGCTTTGTCAGTTCGGTTCAGTTCAGTTCAGTTCAGTCGCTCAGTAGTGTCCTACTCTCCGCGACCCCTTGAATCACATCACGTCAGGCCTCCCTGTCCATCATCAACACCCGGAGTTCACTCAAACTCATGCCCACAGAATATGCCATCCAGGCATCTCATTCTCTGTCGTCCCCTTCTCCTCCCTCCCCCAACCGTTCCCAGCATCAGAGTCTTTTCCAGTGAGTCAACTCGTCGCATGTGGTGGCCAAAGTATTGCAGTTTCAGCTTTAGCATCATTCCTTCCAATGAACACCCAGGATTGATCTCCTTTAGAATGCAGTGGATGGATCTCCTTGCAGTCCAAGGGACTCTCAAGAGTCTTCTCCAACACCAGAGTTCAAAAGCATCAATTCTTCGGCTATCAGCTTTCTTCACAGTCCAACTCCAACTCTCATATCCATACATGACCACGGGAAAAACCATAGCCTTGACTAGACGGACCTTTGTTGGCAAAGTAATGTCTCCTTTTAATGTACTATCAAGCTTGGTCCTAACTTTCCTTCCAAGGAGTAAGCGTCTTTTCATTTCCTGGCTGTAGTCAACATCTGCAGTGATTTTGGAGCCCCCAAAAATAAAGTCTGACACTGTTTCCACTGTTTATCCATCTGTTTCCCATGAAGTGATGGGACCAGATGCCATGATCTTTGCTTTCTGAATATTCAGCTTCAAGCCAACCTTTTCACTCCGTCTCTCACTTTCATCAAGAGGCTTTTGAATTCCTCTTCACTTTCTGCCATAAGTGGATCACAGTAAATTGTGGAAAATTCTTAAAGGGATGGGATTACCAGACTACCAGGTCAAGAAGCAACAGTTAGAATTGGACATGGACAATAGGGTGCTTTCAAGTCAGAAAAGAATTATGCCAAGGCTGCATATTGTCACCCTGCCTAGTTACCTTCTAGGTGGTGTGCAAGATGTTAAATTCCAGACTGCATGAGGCAAAGTTTGAATCAAGGTTTCTGTGAGAAATATCAATAACCTCAGAAAGGTAGATGGCACTACATTTGCGGCAAAAGTGAAGAACAACTAAAGAGCCTCTTGGTGAAAGAGAAAGGGGAGTTCAGTGTTCATTTAAAACTCAACATTCAGAAAACGAAGATAACTACAACTGGTTCCATCTCTGCTTGGGAAACTGATGGAGCAACAATGGACACAGAGAGACTTTATTTTGTTGTGGGGCTCCAAAATGACTGCAGATGGTGACTGCAGCCATGAAATTAAAAGATTCTTGCTCCTTGGAAGGAACGGTATGACCTGCCAAGTCAACATATTGAAAAGCAGAGACATTGCTTTGTGAGCAAATATCCTCTTAATCAAAGCTATGATTTTTTTTTTTTGTAGTCATCTATGGATGTGAGATTTGGACTCTAAAGACAACTGAGAGCAGTAGAATTGTTGCTTTAAAACTGTGTTGTTGGTGAAGACTCTTTAGTATCTCTTGGACAGCAAGGAAGTTAAAGGAAATCAGTACTGAATATTCATTGGAAGGACTTATTCTGAAGCTTAAACTCCAATTTTGTCCACCTAATGCAAATAATTGTCTCATCGGAAAGACCCTGGGAAACACTGAATCCAGGAGGAGAAGAGGATGACAGAGAATAAGATGGCTGAATGGCATCACCGACTCGATGGACATGAGTTTGAGAATGCTCCAGGAATTGCTGTTGGACAGTGAAGTGTCGTAATTTGCAGTCCATGGGATCACAAAGAGTTGGACATGACCGAGAGACTGAACTTAAATTAACTCAAGTATAGCATTACCTATACTTTTACACGCAAATATAGTGATAGTATTACTCCATGATAATTGTATTTTTTATTTCACTCTATGAAAATCTGGATTCTTTCTTTCTTACGTGATATATGGAATTCTCTATTACTCATGTATGAAAATCTACATGTGGTTTTCTGGCATTTAATTTGGAGTTCTGTATATTTCTCATATGAAAATCTTGGCACTGGTTTCTGAAGATATCGAGATCCAGTATGGATTTGGAATGATCCCTCTTGCACAAATGAAAAGCAGGGCCCACTCTTTCTTCATCAAGTTTAGAGTTTGTCATATTTCTCAAATTATATCGAAACAGAATTTCTTCCATGAAATGTTAAATGCTCTGTATTGACTGCATTCAATCATAGGTGTTAATTCTCCACTTTGGAAGTTGGACTCCTCTGTATTTCATATTGGAGATCAGAATGGAAACTTCCCTTGGAGAAATATGGAGTTCTCTAAAGTTGATATGAAGCACTGGTTCTTCAGCTACAGAAACACCTATGGTCCCTGTTTGTTATGTTTCCCTGTGCCTTTGAACATTTGTGTGTACATGCGTGTGTAGACATGGCGGTGTTTGTGTGTGTTTCTGTATGTGGTTGTGTGTCCAACCACATCCGTCGTAGAGATGAAGGTGAGAAATCACGAGGCATGTAGCAAGCAGAAGGAGGCACGAGGCGTCCACAGACTGGGGAAGACTGGCCCATGCATCTCTGAGGTGCTCCTGTTCAGCACAGGAATGAGGAAAGGTGGGTCAATAAATCTGGGTTTACCTCAAGAGACATAAAGAAGCTCACAGTTTGTGCCACGTTGATGTGTGTATTTCTACCAGGAAGCAGATGGGGAAGTTTTGAGAACTCACCCAGTGTAAATTCAATGGTGTAGGTATTTTAAAGCATAGCCTTTGAACCCTTTAGTCTATGGGAAGTGGGGTATCCTGTGGAAATGGTGGGCATGGCTATAACAGGATCCATGACGGTGAAGTGGTCAAGGTCCTTCCGAAACGAACAGAGGCTGAAAGGAGGAGGAACAGAAAGATAGCCTACTGCACTGGAGAATTTTTACACGTTATAGGAAGGCCCTGGCCTACTGCTGCCTCAGACCAGTCCATCAGGCAGCAAACTCCCTCGCTGATGCGGCCAATAATAGCATCATGTGAGACAAATGACATGATCAGGTAGGCTCCTTCATTGTGAAACCACAGGCATCCTAGCATACCGTGTGCGAGCATGCAATCCATTCAGGTGCTCATGCATAACTGGCGGTGTAGAAAGGTGAAGAAAGTGCAGCCGTGGGGTATATGATTTTTCCCCTTTGCCAGTGTGTGCCTGTGAGGGAGCAAAGATAGCCAAGTAGAAGGGTGTTCACTTATCTTTTCCTGAGAGAGCTCCAAAATTGCAGCTTGCTACTGAATGATGATGGACAAGAGAATGTCAGGTCCCACCAAAAAGATGTACACCATGTCCAGTGGGGAAGGAGACATCCCAAGAAGACTGTAGGAGGGGTGACTTTGTGTTTAGAATCAATACCTTCCAGCCACACTCAGAGGGCTCATAGAAAACATTTTGTGCACAAATACGCAGAGACTTCCAGACACAGAGTCAGACCTGTCTTTCAGTGATTGAGTGTCTCTCCTGCAGAGGCATGGGTCAGCAGTAGCCTGACAGGGGAGAGGGTCTCTGGCTGCTACAGACCTGGGTCATGCAGTTTATGGCATATGCCCTCTTGGAGGAGTTTTCCATTCAATCCACAATAAAGCCAGCTAGCAGACATCCACAAATTGAAAAATAAATATGCCGAAGAAATTCTCGTACTGTTAAGGAAGTTCTAGGAGCACTGCACAATTCCTCACCTGGGGGTCTGGCAAAGGGATTGAGAACCCCACAGGAAATTTGACTTTGGAGGACTTGATTACAGAACTTCCACAGAACTGAAGCAGTTGGAAGGCACAAACAAAATCTTGTGTGCACCAGGAGCCAAGCATAAGGAGCAGTGTCCCCACAAAATCCTGAGCCAGATTTGCCTGTAAGTGTGGGCCGAGAGTGGGCTGCAGGAGGATGAGGGGCACTGAATACAACAGTGCTTGCACAAGCCCTTTTGAAGAAGGTCACAAGTACAGTTCTCATACCAAAGTTTGTCCTCAGTTCAAACAGCAGGGCTGGACACAGCCCTCCCCACCCCTCCCCGCAACAGAAAATCGGATTAAAGGTTTACTGAACATGGCCCCACCTATCTAAACAAGAATCAGGTTCACTCACAGTCTGTCCCTCCCATCAGAAAGCTTCTATAAGCCTTTTATGCTTATCCGTTAGAGGGCAGACGTAATGGAAACCACAACCACAGAAAACTAATCAAACTGATGCAGTGGACCAGTCTTGTCTAATGCAATGAAACTATGAGTCAGACTCTGTAGGGCCATCCGGGATGGATGGGTCATGATGGAGGGTTCTGAGAAAACGTGGGCCAATGGAGAAGTGGATGGCACAGCTTCAGTATTTTGCCTTGAAACCCCATGAATAGTATGAAAAGGCAAACAGAATGGACACTGAAAGATGAACTCCCCGGGTTGGTAGGTGTCCTAATATGCTTCTGGAAATCAGTGGAGAAGTAACTCCAAAAGTAATGAAGAGATGAAACCAGAGCAAAAAACAAAAAACAAACCAAAAACACCCAGCTGTGGTAGTGACTGGTGACGGAAGTAAAGTCTCATTCTGTAAAGAACAATAGTGCATAGGAACTTAGAAAGTTAGGTCCATGATTCAAATTAACTTGGAATTCGTCAAACAGGGGATGTCAACGGTGAACATCAACCTTTCAGGAATCAGTGAATTAAAATTGACTGGAATGGGCAAATTTAATTGAGATGACCATTTTATCTACCACGATGGGCAAGAATCCCTAGAGAAGAAATGGTGTATCACTCACAGTCAACAAAAGTGTGTGAAATGCAGTTCTTGGGTGCCTTCTCAAGAATGCAGAAAGATCTCTGCTGATTCTCAAGACAAACTATGCAATAGCACAATAATCCAAATCTATGTCCTGACCAGCAATGTTGAAGTAGAAATTGAGCTGAAGGTCGGTGAGAAGCTGAAGTTGAGTGGTTCTATGTTTACCAATAGGATCTTCTAGAACAAACACACACACACACACGCACCCATAAAGATATCATTTGCATCATTGGGGACTGGAATGCAAAAGTAGGACATCAAGAGATAGCTAGAATCATAGACAAGTTTGGCCGTTGGCTACAAAATGAACCAGGGCAATGTCTAACACTGTTCTGCCAAGACAAGGGACTGTCATAGGAAACTTTTTCCAACAACACATGAGACGACTCTACACATGCACACAGTAAGACGGTTAATAACAAAATCAAACTGATTATATGCTTTAGAGCTGAAGATGGAGAAGCTTAATGTAGCCATCCAAAACAAACCGGGAGCTGACTGTGGCTCAGATCATCAGCTCATACTGAAACATTCAGACTGATTTCAACAAAAGTAGGGAAAATCCCTAGATCATTCTGGTGTGATCTAAATAAAAGCCCTTTTGATTATAATTGGAAATCTAATAGAGTTCTTGTAGAACTAAGGGCAGTGGTTCGTGACATTGTACAGGAGCAGCAATGAAGACTATCCCCAAGACAAAGAAATGCACAAGGGCAAACGGTTGTCGAAGACACCTTACACTAGCTGAGAATAAGAAAAAAAGAAAAAGGAGAGAGAGAAGTGGAAGTGAAATGAGAATGGGAAAGATATACCTATTTGAATGTAGAATATTGAAGAATAAGTAGGGCAGAAAAGAAAACGTTCCTCATTGATCAATGCCAAGAAATAGAAGTTAACAATAGAATCAGATAGACTAGAGATCACTTCAAGAAAATTAAAGATACCATGGGAATATTTCATATAAAGAAATGCACCACAAAGGTCAGAAATATTGGAGACCTAACAGAAACAGCAACAATTAAAAGGTGTCAAGAATACACAGAAAAACTCAACAAAGATACTCTTCATGACCAGATAATCATGATGGTGTCATCACTCAACTAAACCCACGTCACAGTCTTCGTAAACCCGGATCTGGTGACTGGAGTTGACAAGAAGGATGCAGGGGACAGAAGACTCAAGTGAAACTAGAGTGCTTTTTTTTTTTTTTTTTTTTTTGCAGAAACGCATGTTTATATATCTATAATAAAATTACTAATCTGCCATTAAAAAATAATGAAATTCCACCAGTTGCAACAAAATGCATAATCCTTTACGTTCAAGGTCACTGAAGGGAGACACTGAAGGGAATCCAAGCAGGTGTCCTCTCCCATGATCCCAGTACTGAGGACTGCGTGCAGCTCTGCTCGTCCCTGTTTTGCAGTAACTGAGAATGAACAGAGTCCTTGAGAAATGCTACACAAAGGAAGAAAACCTATTGGATCCCTTAAAGTTGAACGTCCCCTGGCGATTCTCCCTGTTTTATTTTTTCATAATTGGGGGTGACTGCATATACTTCTGTGAAAAAGGCACTGACCAATTGAGTCTGTTTAGTTTGAACATTTTAGTTGAAAGGCATCAGTATACTACAGATACTAATGACCATGATAATTATCAGCTTTATAGCTCCAGATCCAATACGAAGTGTAATGCTTTGAAATCATCCTCAAGTGACTAACCCAGATAATTGATCAGCTAGCTGATTAGTAAGGTTTCCAAATTTTTGGAAGAGGATAGACTCTTAGAGAAGATTTCAAAGATTTTCTCTTGCAACAATTGTATATTTAAGGAGCATTGTTATGTGTATCTTGTAAATGAAACTTGATTTGTTCCCAGTTGTAAGCACTATTGTTGAACCAAACAGGAGTAATGCAAAACTGTTCAATCACATTTTAATAATACTTGCTTTTTGAAATGTATTAATTGTTCTCTGACCCACTGGATGCCTGTTTTTAATTCTTGTATTTTACCCTGAACATCCTCATCCATCTGAGCCTGGGTGGCCCACATAGTATCAGCATCTTTAGTCCAAATTTGAATAAAGTTTTGGGTTTGAATTGAGGTTTGTAAAGCAATGCCTGCAACTGCAGCAGTGATGCAAATGGCTATTAATCCCAAAATGCCAAGAATTAGCCATCCAATGAATCGCTTAGATCATTGGAGTAATTTAGAGAGTAACCGGGAGGCAAGTCCTACAATGGGACCTTCTTCCCAGGGTATTTGGAGATCTACTTGGTAACCAGAGACTACACCGAGATTGAAGACTCAAAGGGGATTCATTTATTTTAAAGGAATTTAGACAAGTATACAATTTGCAATCTATACAAGTGACAGAACATAAAGTCTTATTAAACTGTGAGTTCCCTATGGCTATAACAAAAGGAAGGGGGATGGAAGCTTGTATAAAATATGAATGATTATAATGGAAGGAAGAGTTACTATGACAACGACTGGTCCCTGTGGCATATCCAGTCCAAGTTCCAAGTTTTTAAGTACGTGCATCATGTTTCCAAATGTCCTGTTGTTCAGGTCCAATTCATATATTGAGGATGATTCGAGGGCGAGGAGCTGCCATTTCACTGTCAATCCAGTCAAAGAGTCCTTTGTCATGGAAGTTTTCCATTGAACTATTGGTAATCTTCCATTCTTCTTGAGTAGCATATCACACATTGTATTATTAAGATCATCTGATTGGGTTCCCCAATCAACAATGGTGTAATTGGCCAAAAACATTAATTTCCCTGATTTAGCTTGACATCTATCCCAGTAAACAGGAATATATGTAAAGTCCTCATACGTAAACCCCTTACATTTCAACTTTTGTCCTTGTCCGAAAGATTTGGTAGTATTGACATGGTTTTCATAAAGGGACAGGTTAATAAACAGTCTAAGCAATGTACTGAAATTCTTTTTTGGAGGCAGGATGAAAGTCCACTTTTGTTGACTAACATTAAAACATAATTCTCCTGGGCCCATGCACAAAGGAAGGATTTCATAGCCTAGAGAAATGTTTATTAGTCTTCCATCTTCCTCAAGAAGAGAGGAGCCGGCCCCTCCAATCTCCAAGGAGGAGGCGTATGTACTCTGTCATTAGTGGATATGACAGGTCCTATATCTGTCCATTCTACAACTTGCAATAACTGGGGCTTAGGTATATAAGCCCTATAAGTGTGATTATTCAAGTCAGCCTGAGCGGGGAAAGCAAAAGCAAGGAAAGCAATTGTAGCCACAAAAATATTCTCAGAATCCCAGGTCATTTCCTGTTGAGAACCCAGATTTTCAGGTAGATTAACGAGAGTTCTTATCTGTCTCCAAGTAGGGAGATGATGAGGTCGATGACGTCGAGTGTGGCATTTCTTAGAAAGTTTAAAAGCCGGCATGGCTTGTACTGAAATCTCCTCCTCCCGGGGATTTCACCTTTTTCTCTCTATCTTAGCTTCCTTGGGTGAATCTTCTGAAGAGGAAACCAAATGACTTCGTTGGATCCATCTGGAGAAATACAAGCGTGTCCCTTTCCTGGTAATATTAATTTTCCACATCCGCTGTTTAGTCACCCCGTCTTCATACAAAATAGGTAGAGGAAGAGAAGTGTCCTTCAGTTTCAGGAAACGATTTTCTGCTTTTGTCAAAATATCTCCTTGCGATAAGTTTAAAAAATTTAAAACAAACAAAGCTGCATTAACGATAATTTTAAGATTAGAGATTATATCGCATTGGAATCTAGATAGTGTATTAAAAAGCATGGACATTACTTTGCCAACCAAGGTCCCTCAAATCAAGGCTATGGTTTTTCCAGTGGTCATGTATGGATGTGAGAGTTGGACTGTGAAGAAAGCTTGTAGCCATAGAATTTATGCTTTTGAACTGTGGTGGTGAAGACTCTTGAGAGTCCCTTGAATGCACGGAGACACAACCAGTCCATTCTAAAGGAGATCAGTCCTGGGTGTTCATTGGAAGGACTGATGCTGAAGCAGAAACTCCAATAATTTGGCCACCTCATGTGAAGAGTTGACTCTCCTGAAAAGACCCTGATGCTGGGAGGGATTGTGGGCAGGAGGAGAAGAGGACAGCAGAGAATGAGATGGCTGGATGACATCACCGACTTGATGGACATGGGTGGAGTGAACTCAGGTAGTTGGAGATAGACAGGGAGGCCTGACGCGCTGTGATTCATAGGGTCACAAAGAATCGGAAACAACTGAGCCAGCGACTGAAATGAACTGAAGTGAACTGAACTGAAAGTCTGCTCTGGATAAGGAACACAAAAATGATCCTGTGTATTCCCCCTCTATATTTACTTTTTTAATTTGTGCTTGTGGAGAGTTTAGGGAGCACAGGAAGATGGCAGAGGAATAGGACAGGGCGACAACTTTCTCCCCCACAAAATCAGCAAAAGAACATCAGAACACTGATTAAATCCCATAAAACAACTTCTGAATACCGGCAGAGGACAACAGGCACCCAGAAAACGAGCCCATAATCTTCGAAAGGAGGTAGGAAATAGTATAAAAGATAAAAAGAGGGAGGGACGGAGCTCCGTCCTAGGAAGGGAGGCTTAAAGAAAGAAAGGAGAAAAAAAAAATAAGGTTCCAGACACCTGGAATCACTGGTGTGTGTGTGGCAAGCCTTGGAACTTCAGAGGGCCACAGAACTGGGAGAAAAACGCATACATACATAAATATTTAATTAATAATGAAATAAATAATTAAAACCCACAGACTAAGTGTCCAGAGGAAACTCTCAGCAGAGAAGCGGCACAGATGCCCGCACCACCCTCCAGCAGGCGGGGTATGGGTAGGGAGGCAGGGCGGCCTGCCTACCCATCACAAGAATGGAATTAGAGGCTGTAATCAGAAATCTTCCAGCAAACAAAAGCCCAGGGCCAGACGGCTCCACAGCTGAATTCTACCAAAAATTTAGAGAAGAGCTAACACTTATTCCACTCAAACTCTTCCAGAAAATTGCTGAGGAAGGGAAACTTCCAAACTCATCCTATGAGGCCACCATCACCCTAATCCCAAAACCTGGTAAAGATCCCACAAAAAAGAAAACTACAGGCCAATATCACTGATGAACATAGATGCAAAAATCCTTAACAAAATTCTAGCAATCAGAATCCAACAGCACATTAAGAAGATCATACATTATGATCAAGTGGCTTTATCCCAGGCATGCAAGCATTCTTCAATATCCGCAAATCAATCAACGTAATACACCACATTAACAAACTGAAAAATAAAAATCATATGATTATCTCAGTAGATGCAGAGAAAGTCTTCGACAAAATTCAACATCCATTTATGATAAAAACCCTCCAGAAAGTGGGAATAGAAGGGACATAGCCCAACATAATAAAAGCTATATATAACAAACCCACAGAAAACATTATCCTCAATGGTGAAAAACTGAAAGCATTTCCCCTAAAGTCAGGAACAAGACAAGGGTACCCACTATCACCACTACCGTTCAACATAGTTCTGGAAGTTTTGTCTACAGCAATCAGAGCAGAAAAAGACATAAAAGGAATACAAATTGGAAAAGAAGAAGTAAAATTTCACTGTTCACTGATGACATGGTCCTCTACACAGAAAACCCTAAAGACTCTACCAGAAAACTACCAGAGCTAATCAGTGAATACAGTAAAGTTGCAGGATATTAAATCAACAGAGAGAAATCCCTTGCATTCCTATACACTTAATGAGAAAATAGAAAGAGAAATTATTGAAACTATTCCATTCTTTGTTGCAACGAAAAGAATTAAATACTTAGGAATATATCTACATAAGGAAACAAAAGACTTGCACATAGAAAACTATAAAACACTAGTGAAAGTAATCAAAGAGGACATTAATAGATGGAGAAATATGCCGTGTTCGTGGATTGGAAGAATAAATATAGTAAAAATGAGTATACTACCCAAAGTAATTTATACATTTAATGCAATCCCTATCAAGCTTCCAACGATATTTTTCACAGAACTAGCACAAATAATCTCACAATTTGTATAGAAATAAAAAAACCTCGAAGAGCCAAAGCAATCTTGAGGAAGAAGAATGGAACTGGGGGAATTAACCTGCCGGACTTCAGGCTCTACTACAAAGCCACATTCATCAAGATAATATGGTACTCTCATAAAGACAGAAATATAGATCAATGGAACAAAATAGAAGGCCCAGAGATAAATCCACACACCTTTGGACACCTTATCTTTGACAAAGGAGGCAAAAAAATAAAATGGAGTAAAGACAGTCTATTTAACAGGTGGTGCTGGTTAAACTGGTCAGCCGCTTGTAAAAGAATGAAACTAGAACACTTCCTAACACCAAACACCAAAATAAACGCAAAATGGATTAGAGAACTAAATGTAAGACCAGAAACTCTAAAACTCCTAGAGGAGAATGTAGGCAAAACACTCTCTGACATAAATCACAGCAGGATCCTCCAAGACCCACTTCCCAGAATATTGGAAATAAAAGCAAAAATAAACAAATGGCACCTAATTAAAATGAAAAGATTCTGCACAGCAAAGGAAACTATAAGCAAGGTATAAACACAGACTTCAGATTGGGAGAAATTAATAGCCGCTGAATCAACTGACAAAGAATTAATCTCCAAAATATACAAGCAGCTCCTGCAGCTCAATTCCAGAAAAATAAACGACCCAATTTAAAAAATGGGCCAAAGAATTAAACAGACATTTCTCCAAAGAAGACAAACAGATGGCTAACAAACACATGAAAAAATGCTCAATATTCCTCATAATCAGAGAAATGCAAATCAAAACCACAATGAGATACCATTTCACACCAGTCAGAATGGCTGCTATCCAAAAGTCTACATGCAAATAAATGCTGGAGGGGGTGTGGAAAAAAGGGAACCCTCTTACACTGTTGGAGGGAATGCAAACTAGTACAGCCACTATGGAGAACACTGTGGAGATTCCTCAAAAACCTGGAAATAGAACTGATATATGATCCAGCCAATCCACTCCTGGTCTTACACACTGAGGAAACCAGAAATGAAAGAAACACATGTACTCCAATGTTCATTGCAGCACTGCTTATAATAGGGAGAACATGGAAGCAACCGAGATGTCCATCTGCGGATGCATGGATCAGAAAGCTCTGGTACATCTACACAATGGAGTATTTTTCAGCCATCCAAAAAATGCATTTTTGTCAGTTCCAATGAGGTGGATGAAATTGGAGCCTATTTTACAGAGTGAAGTAAGCCAGAAAGAAAAACATCAATCAGTTCAGTTCAGTTCAGTCGCTCAGTCGTGTCCGACTCTCCGCGACCCCATGAATCACAGCACGCCAGGCCTCCCTGTCCATCACCAACTCCCGGAGTTCACTCAAACTCATGTCCACAGAGTCGGTGATGCCATCCAGCCATCTCATTCTCTGTCGTCCCCTTCTCCTCCCGCCCCCAACCTTTCCCAGCATCAGAGTCTTTTCCAGTGAGTCAGCTCGTCGCATGAGGTGGCCAAAGTATTGCAGTTTCAGCTTTAGCATCAGTCCTTCCAATGAACATCCAGGATTGATCTCCTCTAGAATGGACTGGTTGGATCTCCTTGCAGTATAAGGGACTCTTAAGAGTCTTCTCCAACACCACAGTTCAAAAGCATCGATTCTTCGGCGGTCAGCCTTCTTCACAGTCCAACTCTCACATCCATACATGACCACGGGAAAAACCATAGCCTTGACTAGACGGACCTTGGTTGGCAAAGTAATGTCTCTGCTTTTTAATATACTATCAAGGTTGGTCATAACTTTCCTTCCAAGGAGCAAGCGTCTTTTAATTTCATGGCTGCAATCAGCATCTGCAGTGATTTTGGAGCCCAAAAAAACAAAGTCTGACACTGTTTCCACTGTTTTTCCATCTATTTCCCATGAAGTGATGGGACCAGATGCCATGATCTTCGTTTTCTGAATGTTGAGCTTCAAGCCAACCTTTTCACTCTCCTCTTTCACTTTCATCAAGAGGCTTTTGAGTTCCTCTTCACTTTCTGCCATAAGGGTAGTGTCATCTGCATATCTGAGGTTATTGATATTTCTCCCAGCAATCTTGATTCCAGCTTGTGCTTCTTCCAGCCCAGCGTTCCTCATGATGTACTCTGCATATAAGTTAAATAAGCAAGGTGACAATATACAACCTTGACGTACACCTTTTCCTATTTGGAACCAGTCTGTTGTTCCATGTCCAATTCTAACAGTTGCTTCCTGACCTGCATACAGGTTTCTCAAGAGGCAGGTCAGGTGGTCTGGGATTCCCATCTCTTTCAGAATGTTCCACAGTTTATTGTGATCCACACAGTCAAAGGCTTTGGCATAGTCAATGAAGCAGAAATAGATGTTTTTCTGAAACTCTCTTGCTTTCTCCATGATCCAGCGGATGTTGGCAATTTGATCTCTGGTGCCTCTGCCTTTTCTAAAACCTGCTTGAACATCTGGGATTTCACGGTTTACATACTGCTGAAGCCTGGCTTGGAGAATTTTGAGCATGACTTTACTAGCGTGTGAGATGAGTGCAATTGTGCGGTAGTTTGAGCATTCTTTGGCATTGCCTTTCTTTGGGATTGGAATGAAGACTGACCTCTTCCAGTCCTGTGGCCACTGCTGAGTTTTCCAAATCTGCTGGCATATTGAGTGCAGCACTTTCACAGCATCATCTTTCAAGACTTGAAATAGCTCAACTGGAATTCCATCACTTCCACTAGGTTTGTTCGTAGTGATACTTTCTAAGGCCCACTTGACTTCACATTCCAAGATGTCTGGCTCTAGGTCAGTGATCACGTTATCGTGACTATCTTGGTCGTGAAGATCTTTTTTGTACAGTTCTTCTGTGTATTCCTGCCACCTCTTCTTAATATCTTCTGCTTCTGTTAGGTCCATACCATTTCTGTCCTTTATCGAGCCCATCTTTGCATGAAATGTTCCCTTGGAATCTCTAATTTTCTTGAAGAGCCCTCTTGTTTTTCCTATTCTGTTGTTTTCCTCTATTTCTTTGCATTGATCACTGAGGAAGTCTTTCTTATCTCTCCTTGCTATTCTTTGGAACTCTGCATTCAGATGCTTATATCTTTCCTTTTCTCCTTTGCTTTTCGCCTCTCTTCTTTTCACAGCTATTTGTAAGGCCTCCTCAGACAGCCATTTCGCTCTTTTGCATTTCTTTTCCATCGGGATGGTCTTGGTCCCTGTCTCCTGTACAATGTCACGAACCTCCGTCCAGAGTTCATCAGGCACTCTATCAATCAGATCTAGTCCCTTAAATCTATTTCTCACTTCCACTGTATAATCATAAGGGATTTGATTGAGGTCATATCTGAATGGTCTAGTGGTTTTCCCTACTTTCTTCAATTTAAGTCTGAACTTCGCAATAAGGAGTTCATGATCTGAGCCACAGTCAGCTCCTGGTCTTGTTTTTGCTAACTGTGTACAGCTTCTCCATCTTTGGTTGCAAAGAATATAATCAATCTGATTTCGGTGTTGACCATCTGGTGATGTCCATGTGTAGAGTCTTCTCTTGTGCTGTTGGAAGAGGGTGTTTGCTATGACCAGTGCATTCTCTTGACAAAACTCTATTAGCCTTTGCCCTGCTTCATTCCGTGCTCCAAGGCCAAATTTTCCAGTTACTCCAGGTGTTTCTTGACTTCCTACTTTTGCATTCCAGTCCCCTATAATGAAAAGGACATCTTTTTTGGGTGTTAGTTCTAAAAGGTCTTGTAGGTCTTCATAGAACCGATTAACTTCGGCTTCTTCAGCATTACTCGTTGGGGCATAGGCCTGGATTACAGTAATATTGAATGGTTTGCCTTGGAAACGAACAGAAATCATCCTGTCATTTTTAAGATTGCATCCAAGTACTGCATTTCGGACTCTTTTGTTGACCATGATGGCTACTCCATTTCTTCTAAGGGATTCCTGCCCACAGTAGTAGATATAATGGTCGTCTGAGTTAAATTCACCCATTCCAGTCCATTTTAATTCACTGATTCCTAGAATGTCAACATTCACTCTTGCCATCTCCTGTTTGACCACTTCCAATTTGCCTTGATTCATGGACCTAACATTCCAGGTTCCTATGCAATATTGCTCTTTACAGCACCGGACCTTGCTTCTATCACTGGTCACATCCACAACTGGGTATTGGTTTTGCTTTTGCTCCATCCCTTTATTCCTTCTATAGTTATTTCTCCACTGAGCTCCAGTAGCATACTGGGCACCTACTGACCTGGGGAATTCCTCATTCAGTATCCTATCATTTTGCCCTTTGTTACTGTTCATGGGGTTCTCAAGGCAAATATACTGAAGTGGTTTGCCATTCCCTTCTCCAGTGGACCACATTCGGCTGTGGTCCATGTGATCAGATTGGCTAGTTTCCTGTGATTATGATATCAGTCTGTCCGCCCTCTGGTGCCCCCTAGCAATACCTACCGTCTTATTTGGGTTTCTCTTACCTTGGTCGTGGAAAATCTCTTCACAGCCGCTCCAGCAAAGTGCAGCTGCTGTACCTTACCTTGGGTGAGGGGTATCTCCTCGAGGCCGCCCCTCCTGACCTTGAACGCGGAGTAGCTCCTCTCGGCCCTCCTGCGCCCGCGCAGCCACCGCCTGTGGGACGTGGGGTAGCTCCTCTCGGCCACCAGCCCTGGCCTCAGGCGTGGGGTAGCTCCTCACGGCCGCACCTCTTTGCGTGGTTCGTTGCGCCGCCGGGGCCGGCGTCTCTCGTACCAATGCATATGTAGGGAATTTAGAAAATGGTAGCCTAAACCCTGTATACGAGACAGCAAAAGAGACATAAGTGTATAGAACAGTCTTTGGGACTCTGTGGGAGAGGGTGATGGTGGGATGATTTGGGAAAATGGCATTGTAACATGTATATCATTTGAACTGAATCACCAGTCCAGGTTCGAGGCATGATACAGGATGCTCGGGGCTGGTGCACGGGGATGACCTGGAGAGAGGATATGGGGAAGAGGGAGGTGGGCTGGGGGTTCAAGAAAGGGAGCACATGTACACCCGGGGCAGATTCGTGTCAATGTATGGCAACACCAACCAATATATTAATGTAAAGTAACTCGCCTCCGATTAAAAAAAAATAAATAAATAAAATGTTACAGTTTCCAGTTTTAAAAAAGAATTGTTTGTGGATTATAAGTGATGCTTGAAATATATTTAATAGAAAATGATTGTAGGAATTGTTTGAATTGCCAAGAAATATAGGCAGGGCTTTTTTTAAATCTGTTTTTATAGAACTATGTGTTCCCATTATAGGAAAACAAGTTAACAGGTGGGCTACAACATGTCGTGTAGCCTCACCTTGAAGAGGTGTGACCCATATTAAAAAGGAATTTGTGTCGATTGAGACATATAAGGAAGAGCGAGAAATTTCAGGACAATGCATTGCACCCATTGGCCATAGTTCGTTAGGATGTAATCTTTGAGCATTAATGCCTTGCGCAATAGATCGAAGATGTAAGGGCCTTCAAGTAGGGCAACTAATAATTTCTTTAGCAAGGCAGTACGGAATTTTCCAAATTTGGTGGAATGAACCACCATTATTGCAAAATAGATCATGTGGCTCTTCAGGAGCAGCAAAACGACAAGCTTATCAGCTTGTTCGTTGCCATGAGCCACAGGGCCAGAAAACAAGAATGTGCTCGGATATGGGTAATATGAGTAGAGGAAGTGCAGTTCTTAATAAGAGATTGTAGTTGGATAAAATGTTGAATAATAGACTGATTGGAATTTATGATTGAAGTTTTGATAGATTGTAATACAAATATTGAATATAAAAAATCATAAGCTATATTAATATGGTAAGGATGTAGGTGAATAACCTGAATGAGAGCATATAATTCATTTTGTTGAGAAGAGTGAGATTTAGTATAAAGAACGTTTCACTCTTCGAGAGACCAGAATGAGGCTTTAACATTTTTAGTCCCGTCTATATAGAAAACTGTACAATCATAAGGGATTTGATTTAGGTCATATGTGAATGGTCTAGAGGTTTTCCCTACTTTCTTCAACTTAAGTCTGAATTTGGCAATAAGGAATTCATAATCTGAGCCACAGGCAGCTCCTGGTCTTGTTTTCTCTAACTCTATACAGCTTCTCCATCTTTGGCTGCAAAAAATATAATCAATCTGATTTCGGTGTTGACCATCTGGTGTTGTCCATGTGTAGAGTCTTCCCTTGTGTTGGAATTGGAAGAGGCTGTTTGCTATGACCAGTGTGTTCTCTTGACAAAACTCTATTAGCCTTTGCCCTGCTTCATTCCGTGTTCCAAGGCCAAATTTGCCTGTTACTCCAGGTGTTTCTTGACTTCCTCCTTTTGCATTCCAGTCCCCTATAATGAAAAGGACATCTTTTTTGGATGTTAGTTCTAAAAGGTCTTGTAGGTCTTCATAGAACCGTTCAACTTCGGCTTCTTCAGCGTTACTGGTTGGGGCATAGGTCTGGATTACTGTAATATTGCCTTGGAAACGAACAGAAATCATTCTGTCGTTTTTAAGATTGCATTCAAGTACTGTGTTTCGGACTCTTTTGTTGACCATGATGGCTCCTCCATTTCTTCTAAGGGATTCCTGCCCACAGTAGTAGATATGATGGTCATCTGAGTTAAGTTCACCGATTCCAGTCCATTTTAATTCACTGATTCCTAGAATGTCTATGTTCACTCTTTCCATCTCCTGTTTGACCACTTCCAATTTGCCTTGATTTATGGACCTAACATTCCAGGTTCCTATGCAATATTGCTCTTTACAGCACCAGACCTTGCTTCTATCACCGGTCACATCCACAAATTGGTATTGGTTTTGCTTCTGCTCCATCCCTTCATTCTTCTAGAGTTATTTCTCCACTGATATCCAGTAGCATACTGGGCACCTACCGACCTGGGGAATTCCTCATTCAGTATCCTATCAATTTGCCCTTTGATACCGTTCATGGGGTTCTCAAGGCAAGTATACTGAAGTGGTTTGCCATTCCCTTCTCCAGTGGACCACATTCAGCTGTGGTCCATGTGATCAGATCGACTAGTTTCCCGTGATTATGATTTCAGTGTTTCTGCCCTCTGATGCCCCCTCGCAATAACTACCGTCTTATCTGGATTTCTCTTACCTTGGGCGTGGGATATCTCTTCACAGCTGCTCCAAGAAAGTGCAGCCGCTGCAGCTTAACTTGGATGAGTGGTATTTCCTCAAGGACTCCCCTCCTGACCTTGAAGGTGGAGTAGCTCCTCTCGGCCCTCCTGCGCCCGCGCAGCCACGGCCTATTGGAGGTGGGGTAGCTCCTCTCGTCCACTGGCCCTGGCCTCAGTCTTGGGGTACCTCCTCACGGCCGCGCCTCTTTGCATGGTCGGTTGCGCCGGGGATGGCGTCTCTCGTGTCTGCGTTGCTGGAGACGCCGATTATACAGTGGAAGTGAGAAGTAGATTTAAGGGACTAGATCTGATAGAGAGAGTGCCTGATGAACTCTGGACGGAGGTTCGTGACACTGTACAGGAGACAGGGACCAAGACCATCCCCATGGAAAAGAAATGCAAAAAGTAAAATGGCTGTCTGAGGAGGCATTACAAATAGCTGTGAAAAGAAGACAAGTGAAAAGCAAAGGAGAAAAGGAAAGATATAAACATCTGAATGCAGAGTTCCAAAGAATAGGAAGGAGAGATAAGAAAGCCTTCCTCAGTGATCAATGCAAAGAAATAGAGGAAAACAACAGAATGCGAAAGACAAGAGATCTCTTCAAGAAAATTAGAGATTCCAAGGGAACATTTCATGCAAAGATGGGCTTGATAAAGGACAGAAATGGTATGGACATAACAGAAGCAGACGATATTACGAAGAGGAGGCAAAAATACAAAGAAGAAATGTACAAAAAAGATCTTCACGACCAACATAGTCACGATAACGTCATCATTGACCTAAAGCCAGACATCTTGGAATGTGAAGTCAAGTGGGCCTTAGAAAGCATCACTACGAACAAAGCTAGTGGAGGTGATGGAATTCCAGTTGAGCTATTTCAAATCTTGAAAGATGATGCTGAGAAAGTGCTGCACTCAATATGCCAGCATATTTGGAAAACTCAGCAGTGGCCACAGGACTGGAAAAGGTCAGTCTTTATTCCAGTCCCAAAGAAAGGCAATGACAATGAGTGCTCAAACGACCGCACCAGTTGCACTCATCTCACACGCTAGTAAAGTCATGCTCAATATTCTCCAAGCCAGGCTTCAGCATTGTGTGAACCGTGAACTCCCAGATGTTCAAGCAGGTTTTAGAAAACGTAGAAGCACCAGAGAACAAATTGTCAACATCCCCGGATCATGGAGAAAGCAAGAGAGTTCCAGAAGAGCATCGATTTCTGCTTCATTGATTATGCCAAAGCCTCTGACTCTGTGGATCACAATAAACTGTGGAACATTCTGAAAGAGATGGGAATACCGAATCACCTGACCTGCCTCTTGAGAAACCTGTATGCAGGTCAGGAAGGAACAGTCAGAACTGTACATGGAACAACAGACTGGTTCCAAGTAGGAAAAGGACTACGTCAAGGCTGTATATTGTTGCCTTGCTTATTTAACTTATATGCAGTGTACATCATGAGGAACGCTGGGCTGGAAGAAGCACAAGCTGGAATCAAGATTGCTGGGAGAAATATCAATAACCTCAGATATGCAGATGACACTACCCTTATGGCAGAAAGTGAAGAGGAGCGAAAAAGCCTCTTGATGAAAGTGAAAGAGGAGAGTGAAAAGGTTGGCTTGCAGCTCAACATTCAGAAAACAAATATCATGTCATCTGGTCCCGTCACTTCATGGGAAATAAATGGAAAAACAGTGGAAACAGTGTCAGACTTTATTTTGGGGGGGGGCTCCAAAATCACTGCAGATGCTGACTGCAGCCGCGAAAATAAAAGACGCTTACTCCTTGGAAGGAAAGTTATGACCAACCTTGATAGCCTATTAAAATGCAGAGACATTACTTTGCTAACCAAGGTCCGTCTAGTCAAGGCAATGGTTTTTCCTGTGGTCATGTACGGATGGAGGGTTGGACTGTGAAGAAAGCGGATCGCCAAAGAATTGATGCTTTTGAACAGTGGTGCTAGAGAAGTCTCTTGAGAGTCCCCTGGATTGCAAGGAGACCCAGCCAGTCCATTCTGAAGGAGATCAATCCTGGGTGTTCATTGGAAGGACTGATGCTAAAGTTGAAACTCCAATACTTTGGCCACCTCATGCGATGAGTTGACTCGCTGGAAAAGACTCTGATGCTAGGAAATGTTGGCGGCGGGAGGAGAAGGGGACGACCAAGAGTGAGATGGTTGGATGGCATCACCGACTCTGTGGACATGAGTTTGAGGGAATTCCTGGAGTTGGTGATGGACAGGGAGGCCAGATGTGCTATGATCCATGGGGTCGCAGAGAGTCGGACACGACTGAGCGACTGAACTGATATAAAAAAACATCAGCTTGAGGTGTAGGTTGTGATGTGACAATGCGACAGATAATATATTCAGTACTTTTGAACAAATTGCAAAGTGTGTTAAAAGATAATGAAATGAAAATTTCCAGAATATTTTCAAAAGGCTATTTGGAAGATAGCAGAAGTTTGCAAACCACTCTCAAATTGAGATTTACTAATAGGTACTACATTGGAAGCACTGATGCTAAAGCTGAAACTGCAACACTTTGGCCACCTCAAGCGACGAGTTGACTCACTGGAAAAGACTCTGATGCTGGGAAAGGTTGGGGGCGGGAGGAGAAGGGGACGACCAAGAATGAGATGGTTGGATGGCATCACTGACTCTGTGGACATGAGTTTGAGTGAACTCCGGGAGTTGGTGATGGACAGGGAGGCCTGGCGTGCTGTGATTCACGGGGTCGCGGAGAGTCGGACACGACTGAGTGACTGAACTGAACTGAATTACAATTTTATAGGAACCAGAGCCAATTAGAGCTCCAGTTCTATTTTTCCCACTGATAATTACTTTAGCAATCAAATCAAGAGAGGGTGTAAGTGATCTTGTCCCTGTAAAAAAGGGTATATATCCATTCTATCAGGCGTTCTTGCTGGGCAAGAGGTCCTGTAGGGGACTGGAGAGAGGGAAGGGTAAATAACTCTAAAGGTATCTCAAGTCTGATAGGAGAAAGAATTTGCTTTTGCAGTTTCTTTTGCATTATGCAGAATTCTTCTCATGCCTCTTGGGAGAGTGAACGAGGGCTATTTTGATCAGAAACTCCTTTTAAAGTGTTAAATAAGTCAGTTGATACTCTGCGATACCCAAAGTAGGTCTACTCCAGGTTATATGCCTAAAATTTTTGAAAATCAGTCAAGGTTGATAATTTATCAACACGAATCTGTGCAAGATGAGGAGTGATACATTGTCTAATAGCATTAAATCCCAAGTAATTGTAAGGTGCAGAGGATTGAATCTATTCAGGGGCAAAGATTAATCGAAACTCTTTTAAATGTTGTTGAGCTACATCAAACATCTGCTGAGTTTCTAAAATAGAAGGAGCTGAAAACAATATATCATCCGTATAGTGAACAAAAGCATAGTTATGAAATTGCTTTCGCACAGGTTCAAGAGCTTTGGCTACACAACATCGAAACATGGCGCAAGAATTTATCATTCCTTGAGGCAATGCAGTCCATTGATACTATTTGTGAGGCCTGATATGATTAGGATAAGGGAGAAAGTAAATATTTCTCGGTCTAGCGGGTGTAAAGGTATAGTAAAAAATCAGTCCTGCAAGCCTATGATAATAATATGCCAGTTTTGAGGAATAGTGGCAGGTGATGGAATTCATGGTTGCACTGCACAGATAGGTTTCATGGATGCATTAGTCTTTCAAAAGTCAGTTAAAAGACGCCATTTGTTAGATTTCTTCTTTATCGCTAAAATGGGAGTATTCCAAGGAGAACATGATTCCTCAATATGTTTTAATTTCAATCGTGTATCCTCCATTGTAGTTCCTTCAGTTCAGTTCAGTTAAGTTGCTCAGTCGTGTCTGACTATTTGCCACCCTATGGATCACAGCGTGCCAGGCCTCCCTGTCCAACACCAACTCCCGGCGTTCACTCAAACTCATCTCCACAAAGTCGGTGATGCCATCCAGCCACCTCATTCTCTTTCATCCCCTTCTCCTCCCAACCCCAATCCCTCCCAACATTAGAGTCTTTTCCAGTGAGTCAATTCTTCTCCTGAGGTGTCCAAAGTATTAGAGTTTCAGCTTTAGCATCAGTCCTTCCAATGAACACTCAGCACTGATCTCCTTCAGATTGGACTGTTTGGTCTCTCTGCAGGCCAAGGGACTCTCAAGAGTCTTTTCCAACACCACAGTTCAAAAACATAAATTCTTTGGCGCTCAGCTTTCTTCACAGTCCAACTTTTGTAAGGGGCCACTGCTCTGTCCAAATAGGCTCGTCATATTTCAAAGTTATTTTAATAATTATATTGTTTATTAAATGAGCAGTGGCCCGTAGGAAAAATATGGAATATATACTTGATTTTGTCATTGCATAAGTAAATCTCTTCTTATTAAATTAAGGGGAGCATCGATCATATAAGGTTTTAAAGTTGCAGGTTGGCTTTCTGGTCACTCACGTGGATATATTTGGACATTTTAGTAAGCCTCCTGTACTTTAGTTTGATATACACCTGCAATTTAACAAGAATTCATTTGTAAATGCCCAGGTTTGGGCAATGAATGTTTTGTAATAATAGTAATATCGGATTCAGTATCAAGAACACCAGAAAATCTTTTGCAATTAATTTTAATACTTATATTTGGTCGTGCATGTTCAGATACTATTGATGTTCATAAGAATTGTTTTTAATCTGATTTACCTAATTCACCTGTCTGTATATCATTCAGTTCAGTTCAATTCAGTCGCTCAGTCATGTCCAACTCTTTGCGACCCCATGAACTGCAGCACGCCAGGCCTCCCTGTCCATCACCAACTCCCATAGTCCACCCACCATGTCCATCGAGTCAGTGATGTCATCCAACTGTCTCATCCTCTGTCATCCCTGTCTCCTCCTGCCCTCAATCTTTACCATCATCAGGATCTTTTCAAATGAGTCAGCCCTTCGCATCAGGTAGCTGAAATACTTGAGTTTCAGCTTAAACATCATTCCTTCCAATCAATAACCAGGACTGATCTCCTTTAGGATTGACTGGTTGGATCTCCTTGAGGTCCAAGGGACGTTCAAGTCTTCACCAACACCACAGTTCAAAAGCATAAATTCTTTTCGTTGTTATATATATATATATATCCATATATCATTGAGAAAGTAAAGTCGCTCAGTCGTGTCCGACCCTTAGCGACCCCATAGATGGCAGCCAACCAGAATACTGGACTGAGGTGCCATCGCCTTCTCCCCATATGTCATATATATATGATGAGGAGGTTGAAAAGCTGAAACCTGAGTCACATAGTTAATTCTATAGCTTGAGGATCTATGCTAATATCTGTGCATAAAATTGGTGTGTCATTGAGAAAATCCATTTTTTTTTTTTTTTTTGCAGAGGGGTGGGGAGTCTGAGCCTTCGTTAAAGGTACGGGTAAATTTTCAACTAATGGTTCTCTGTTTCCTGAGTTAGCTTATGTAGATGCCTCTTAATGATATCGTTACACTTTTTCTACCTTTCCTGAAGATGGGAGTTGGGTTAGTAATATTCTATTCATATAACTTTTGGCACTCCTTCAGTTACAAAAGTTTTGAAAATGGAGTCACTGTTGCTCTGAATGTAAAGTTTAAGATTCCACTTACATCATGAGAAGTCAGTACAGTAAGATTTTGTCCATTCCTTAAACTCAGGCTGTAACGGATACTGCTTTTGACATGAAAAGAGGTCTTTGAGCATGGTATACACAGGGTCTTTGAGGCTGGTAACAAAAGGAACAGCATTTGCGCTCGACCCATAGTTTTTCCCATCAGCCCACACCCTAACATTTACATTATTGTTCATATTAAAAGAAAGGGTTTTGTATTATGAAAACAGAGGCCTGGACCTTGTTCAGCATATTCTTCCCCTAAAGGGATAAGAGAGGCTCTGGCATCATTAGAAACCCATGAGGAAATAAAAGAGAATCCGAATTGCAGCTTAATGGATGAATGAAATAACAGCATTTGGCTCATCCTGACAGCTCCATTATAACAGTGGATGGGAGAAAATTGGACCAGAGGCTTCAGTGATCACAGAGAAAATTGCCGTGGTTTCCAAAAGGAATCAACAGATTAGCCCCCACACAGCGCTTAATACATGGTGTTCTTAAGATATCATTAAGATGAGGGCTTTTGTGTGCTCCCAATCCTCTTGAGAGTCTGATAACTGGGGCCTATACCTTAGAGGTCAGTCTCTCTCTAGTGTGGTCTTTTGCAGACAAGACAGGGAGCCAGAGGTGTCTTAGATGCCTGAAGGGAACCCCTCTGGAGATGCCCCTCCTTTCCACAGTAATAGCAAGCCCATCCCTTTTCACCTGTGTTCCTCTGGTTATTTTTCTCAGGCTGTTTCAGAGCAGTTCTAACAGACATTGTTGTGGTTTCAGTCTTTTGCTCAATTTTTTACCCCTATTTTCCTCCTCATATTCTTTACAATAATATATCATCTGAAATGTTTGCAACAGTTGTTCAAGGTTTCAGTTCAGTTCAGTAGCTCCATCGTAACTCTTTGCGACCCCAAGTATCACAGCACACCAGGCCTCCTTGTCCATCACCAACTCCTGGAGTTCACTCAAACTCATGCCCATCGAGTCGGTGATCACATCCAGCCATCTCATTTTCTGTGGCCCCTTCTCCTCCTGTCCCCAATCCCTCCCAGAACCAGAGTCTTTTACAGTAAATCAACTCTTCATATGAGGTGGCCAAAGTATTGGAGTTTCAGCTTTAGCATCAGTCCTTGCAATGAACACCCAGGACTGATCTCCTTTAGAATGCACTGGTTGGATCACCTTGAGTCCAAGGGACTCTCAAGAGTCTTTCCCAACAGCACAGTTCAAAAGCATCAATTCTTTGGCTATCAGCTTTCTTCACAGTCCAACTCTCACATCCATTCCTGACCACTGGAAAAACCATAGCATTGACTAGATGGACTTTGTTTGGCATAGTAATGTCTCTGTTTTTTTAATATGCCTTCTAGGTTTGTCATAATTTTCTAAGGTTTAATTTTGTCCAATTACCTGTTTTCGTAAATTATGGCAGATATCGGGAGCCAAATGAGTGAGAAATCTATTTTTAGAATAATTTCTCCTTCTGTAGTATTAAGGTGAATGTCAGTAAAATTATGGAGAGATTCCCGTAGTCTATATAGGAATGTACTAGAATTTCCTTGTCTCCCTATTCTGTCAGCCAACTTATCATAGTTTAAAATCAGTGTGGGGTGAGAGGTGCGATCCTAAGATGGCAGAGGAATAGGACGGGGAGACCACCTTCTCTCTCACAAATCCATTCAAAAAACATTTGAACACTGAGCAAATTGCACAAAACAATTTCTTTACACTGGCAGAGGACAAAAAACACCCAGAAAAAGGGCCAATATTCTTCAAAGGAGGTAGAACAGAATATAAAAGATAAAAGCAGAGAAAAAGGAGATAGTGATGGAGATCCATCCCAGAAAGGGTGTCTTAAAGTGGAACAGTATCCAAATACCAGAAACCCTCTCTCCGGCAGATGTGTGTGGAGTTTTGAAATCTCAGAAGGCAACGAACCTGGGAGGAAAAACACATACATATGTATATACATAAACAAACCCCACAGATTATGTGCGTAACGACACCTCCCAGCAGAGAAGTACCCCCAGAAAATCGCATCTACCACCATGGAAAAGGAGGCTGAACAATGAAGAGCGGGCTACACTGCTTAGCTTAAGGACCAGGCCTGAATGCCCTGAGGGCAATCTGATGGAGCTATCATGAGAAAACAACTTTAACCTTCTGATAGCCAAGGAAGAGGGTGAGAGGTGGGAAGAGAGGGAGACCTATACCGCAAAAAGACCTAACATATTTCCATGGACTGGAATGTGTGAATTTAACTCAGATGACCATCATATCTATTATTGTGGGCAGGAATCCCTTAGAAGAAATGGAGGAGCCATCATGGTCAACAAGACAGTCCGAAATTCATGACTTGGATGCAATCTTAACAACGAGAAAATGATTTCTGTTCATTTCCAAGTCAAACCATTCAATATTACAGTAATCCAAGCCTATGCCTTAACCAGTAACGCTGAAGAGGCTAAAGTTGAATGATTCTATGAAGACCTACGAGACCTTTTAGAACTAACATCCAAAAAAGATGTCCTTTTCATTATAGGGGACTGGAATGAAAAAGGAGGAAGTCAAGAAACACCTGGAGTAACAGGCAAATTTGACCTTGGAGAACGGAAAGAAGCAGGGCAAAGGCTAATAGAGTTTTGTCAAGAGGAGGCACTAGTCATAGCAAACACCGGCTTCCAACTACAAAAGAGAAGACTCTACACATGGACATCACCAGATGGTCAACACCAAAATCTGATTGATTACATTCTTTACAGCCAAAGATGGAAAAGCTCTATACAGTTAATATAAAGAAGACCAGGAGCTGCCTGTGGCTCAGATTATGAACTCCTTATTGCCAAATTCAGATGGAAATTGAAGAAAGTAGGGAAAACCACTAGACTATTCAGATATAACCGAAATCAAATCCCTATGATTATATAGTGGAAGTGAGAATATATTTAACGGACTAGATCTGATAGATAGATTGCCTGATGAACTATGAATGAAGGTTCGTGACATTTTACAGGAGACAGGGACCAAGACCATCGCCAAGGGAAAGAAATGCAAAAAGCGAAATGGCTGTCTGAGGAGGCCTTACATATAGCTGTGAGAAGAAGAGAAGTAAAAAGCAAAGGAGAGAAAAAAGATATAAGCATCTGAATGCAGAGTTCCAAAGAATAGAAAGGAGAGATAAGAAAGATTTCATCAGTGGTCAATGCAAAGAAATAGAGGAAAACAACAGAATAGGAAAAACAAGAGATCTCTTCAAGAAAATTAGAGATATCAAGAGAATATTTCATGCAAAGATGGGCTTGATAAAGGACAGAAATGGTATGTATCTAAGAAAAGCAGAAGATATTAAGAAGTGGTGGCAAGAATACACAGAAGAACTGTACAAAAAAGATCTTCAAGACCAAGAGAATCACGATGGCATAATCACTCACCTGGAGCCAGACATCATGGAATGTGAAGTCAAATGGGCGTTAGAGAGCATCACGACAAACAAAGCTAGTGGAGGTGATGGAATTCCAGTTGAGCTATTTCAAATCCTGGAAGACGATGCTGTGAAAGTGCTGCACTCAATATGCCAGGAAATTTGGAAAATTCAACAGTGTTCACAGGACTTGAAGAGGTTAGTCTTCATTCCAATCCCAAAGAAAGGCAATGCCAAAAAATGCTCAAACGACCGCACAATTGCACTAATCTCACACGCTAGTAAAGTCATGCTCAAAATTCTCCAAGCCAGGCTTCAGCAATATGTGAAGCGTGAACTCCCAGATGTTCAAGCAGGTTTTAGAAAAGGCTGAAGCACACAAATTGCCACATCCGCTGGATCATGGAGAAAGCAAGATAGTTCCAGAAAAGCATCTATTTCTGCTTCATTGACTATGCCAAAGCCTTTGACTCTGTGGATCACAATAAACTGTGGAACATTCTGAAAGAGATGGGAATACCAGACCACCTGACCTGCTTCTTGAGAAACCTGTATTCATGTCAGGAAGAAACAGAACTGTATATGAAAAAACAGACTGGTTCAAAACAGGAAAAGGAGTACGTCAATGTTGTATATTGTCACCACGGTAATTTAACTTATTTGCAGAGTACATCATGAGGAACGCGGCTCTGAAAGAAGCTCAAGCTGGAGTCAAGATTGTCAGGAGAAATATCAATAACCTAATTGTCACCATGCTAATATAACTTATATGGAGAGTACATAATGAGGAACGCAGCACTGGAAGAAGCACAAGCTGGAATCAAGATTGCCGGGAGAAATATCAATAACCTCAGATATGCAGATGACACCACCCTTATGGCAGAAAGTGAAGAGGAACGAAAATGCCTCTTGATGAAAGTGAAAGCGGAGAGTGAAAAGATTGGCTTGAAGCTCAACATTCAGAAAACAAAAATCATGGCATCTAGTCCCATCACTTCATGGGAAATAAATGGGGAAAGAGTGGAAACAGTGGCAGACTTTAGTTTCGTGGGCTGCAAAATCACTGCGGATGCGGATTGCAGCCATGAAATTAAAAGACGCTTACTCCTTGGAAAGAAAGTTATGACCAACCTAGATAATATATTAAAAAACAGAGACATTACTTTGCCAACCAAGGTCCAGATTTGTAGTCATAAATAAGTCTATGGTTTTTCCCATGGTCATGTATGGATGTGAGAGTTGGATTGTGAAGAAAGCTGATCGCAGAAGAATTGATGCTTTTGAACTGTGGTGCTGGAGAAGACAATTGAGAGTCCCTTGGACTGAAAGGAGATCTAACCAGTCCATTCTAAAGAAGATCAATCCTTGGTGTTCATTGGAAGGACTGATGCCTAAGCTGAAACTCCAATACTTTGACCTCCATATGAGATGAGTTGACTCACTGGAAAAGACTCTGATGCTGGGAGGGATTGGGGGCAGAAGGAGACGGGGAGGACAGGAATGAGATATCTGGATTGCATCACCAACTCGATGGGCATAAATCTGAATGAAGTCCGGGAGTTGATGATGGACAGGGAGGCCTCGGGTGCTGTGATTCATGGGGTTGCAAAGAGTCGGACTCAACTGAGCGACTGAACTGAACTGAACTGAAGGTACTGCCGGGTCAGCTCAGAGAACAAAGGACTGAGCGAATACCAGTGGAAAGTTAGCAGGATGTGGAAAACCCATCAACTGCAAGAGGAAGACAGGTGGAAGCCAGAGCAAGAAACGGGCAAACTCGGTCCCAGAGAAAGCATTCCCTATCAAACGGGGAACAGGCTTTCAGTTACTAACCAAGACTTCCTGGGATTCTAGACAGTTGACATCCATTGGGAGGGTGCCAGCTAGAGATCATCTCCCCAGTGGAGACACATGGCACACGAGAAATGGTTCAGTCTATCACCCAGTAAACCAAGCATTTGGGACACAGGAAGTGATAAGACGCACTCACTGCCCAGGGAGGGCACACTCGCCAAGCACCTGGTTGCCTGACCTGTTCAGAAATGGGAAGGGTACAAAGAAAAACCCAACTGAGTCTGCGTCTTTGGGGAGTAACAGAGAACCTGAACATGCGTGACCTAGTTCAGGAAAGTGCACACAACTCGAGGCCTGCTCCCTGCAGGGTTATCTGGAGCCTGAGCAGTGTAGACTGGGAAACCTCACACACCAAAAGCAGGGGCAAATACAGGGTGTCCAAGACACTGCAAGAACTCCCCACACACGCCAGTGATATTTGTTTGCAGTGTTCCTCCCTCCACACAGCATGATTGAAAAAGTGAGACTAAATAATAGCCCACGTCTCGCCCTTATTTTAAGGTGGAAATTAGACACTGAAGAGACCAGCGAACAGAAGAAACCAACCTAACAAAAGGAACCATGTTGGAAGTGACAGGTGAAACAGAATAAACGCTGTAGATAACAGCAACTACACTGGAAAGGACTTATATTGTCTAAGCTGGAAAAATGAACTATCTGAAACTGAACTGAGCCCACACTCTCTGCAACAGCGCCAGAGGAATTCCTAGATGTATTTTTACTACAATCGTTTTTTTTTTTTTAATTTTTATTTTTAAAGATCTCAATTCTGCCTATAATTTTCATTTTTATAGCATACTATTACATTACCCAAACCAAGAAAGTAGAGGTTAGACCACCAAAACTACAACATTAAACAAAAACAAAAGCAAAATCCCCCAAAGTATATTTTTTTTATTTTGTTTTGCTTTAATATTGTATTTTTGAGAGTCCAACTTATAATTTAGATTTTTAATCTTTGGTTTTTGGCACTTGTTATCAATTTTTTACCTTTATAAATCTAACATTAAGTATCCATTTTTATCTAGGAGTGTGATTACTGACTTGCTTATTCTCTCCCGTTTGGACTCTCCTTTTTCTACACCAGGTCACCTCTATTTCTTCCCTCCACCTTCTCTTCTCTACCCAACTCTGTGAAATTCTCTGTGTATTCTGGGCTCTGGAGAAGATAGTACTACCTTGATCTATCTCTCTCCTTTTGATTCCCCTTCTTGTCCTCCATTTCACCTCTATGTCTTTCCTCCTTCTTCTCTTCTCCATATAACTCTGTGAGCCTCTCTGAGGGTTCCAGACTGTGGAGAGCACATAGGGAATCGTTTACTGGCTGGATTGCTCTCTCCCTTTGTGATTCCCCCTCCCCGCCTTTTGGTCATCTCGATCTCCCTCCTCCCTCTTCTCTTCTCCATGTAATTCTGCAAACTTCTCTGGGTGTCCCTCACTGTAGAGAGTCTTTTCATTGTTAACCTAGAAGTTTTATCATTAATGCTGTATGGAGGTAGAAGTCTTGAGGCTACTATGAGAATAAGACTCTAAACAAGAAGCGGGAGGCTTAAGCCCAAAACCTGATAACACCAGAGAACTCCTGACATCAGGGAACATTAACCAATAAGAGATCATCCGAATCCTCCATACCTACACTAAGAGCAAGGGTCACCCATGAGCCAACAAGTTCCAGAGAACGACATACTACATAAATTCTCCAGCAACACCGGAACATAGTGCTGAGCTTCAATATACTTGGAAAGGCTGATGGCTACCCTAATTACCAGGTGAATCTAGTTCAGTTCAGTTCAGTTCAGTTCAGTCGCTCAGTCGTGTCCGACTCTCCGCGACCCCATGAATCACAGCACGCCAGGCCTCCCTGTCCATCACCAACTCCCGGAGTACACTCAAACACATGTCCACAGAGTCGGTGATGCCATCCAGCCATCTCATTCTCCGTCGTCCCCTTCTCCTCCCGCCCCCAACCTTTCCCAGCATCAGAGTCTTTTCCAGTGAGTCAACTCGTCTCATGAGGTGGCCAACTAGACAAACTGAAAAAAATGTTGTCATTAAATCTTATTTAAAGTCTATCTGTTAGTTTGAAAATTCTGTAATGAACTGATTTGCTAGCATAAACATATAGAGTATATCTCTTTGTCTTTACAATTCTTTAGAAGTTTCCTTATCATGAGCATCATCTTATGTCTTAGTATTCATTTACAAACATAATTTTTTTTCCTTTCCTTATGTCTTTGTGGTGAGGATTTCTAGATGGGTTAACAACAAACAAGCAAACAAACAAAAACGGAAATCTGGTTTCATCTATATTATACCTGCACAACACATTTTTCTTAACCAGCTGCTTTCTGGGTTCAGGAGTCCTGTCTACTGGTGTGAACATCGTAAACAGATGCATATACAGCAGTACCAAATGGAAAGAAGAGACTCAATATTATACAATGAGTTGTTTTCTCTCGAAATTCGTATGTTGAAGCTCTAACTCTCTGTACTTTATATTTAGTGAAACTGTGAGGATATTACAGTTATTTCTGACCCTATTTGGAAATAGGACCTCTAGATTGGTAGTTGAGTTAATATGTTTGGCACTTTATAAGAAAAGCAGATCAGTCAGAGAAAAAAACAGAAACATTACTATGTGAAGACAAAGCCAGAAAATGGCAAGGAAAAATCCAAAAGAGGTCTCAGAAGAAAACAAGTCTGCTGAATTTGATTACTGCCTTGAACCTTAGAAGTTTGGAGCATATTTATTGAAGCTCCCTGGTATAGGACACTTTGTTATGGCAACTTTACCAAACCAATATATGCACTTCTCTTGAAAAACATCTGTCAATACTAAAAGAATTCTCCTTTTCCTACATAAGTTTTCAGGGAATGGACACTGACAAAGAACTCACTTGTCCATTGATTCATTACCCCCACAAAGTCCTATTGCTCCTTAAGAGTTTTCATTCTTTCTTTAGAGATTCAGCTGTGTTAAAATGTATTCCTGCTTCATGGTTAAAGATGACATAGGAAATATTAGAAAGATCATAGTTTACAGGAACTGGTAGAAGAAAATAAACACAAGGGGAAACAGGCTGACATTGAAAATACACAACCCTCTCCACTTATCTTTTCCATACATCATGTTTAATTCCCTAGGAGAAAAGTGGTAGTGGCTTAGGTTTTGCTTCCTATTGCTTTGGGGAAATCACAAAGTTGTGAAGTTGTGGTAACCATGCCAACCTAAACATTCCCAAACCAAGACACTAGGCTGCAGTAGCCATGGGGCAGCCTAGAGGATAACAAATCCTCCCAAAACGTTGGAACCACCTTGCCCTTTACACCAGACAATTGGCCAGGGATATTGGCATCAGCATCTCTATGGCAGGATTTGTGGTTTATGACTGCCACTCTTATCACCAACCCTCTAGATGCCTGAGAAACCCAAGAGACCACCGTTCTAGGTTTTAGACTAGATATCTTAAATAAACAGGAATAAAATTCAATCCAAACTGAAGGGCTCCAACCAAAGGAGATGCATAGATGGTCCTCAGCCACACAAAGGGCTGTTATGAGCAGCAATACCACAGCTCCAGGCAAGTTCACCACTAACACCTGCAGCCCATGCCAGACACATATCCCCAGTATTGATGGAGAGAATAGATTTGAAGTCCACTATCAACTAGAGGCCACATCCCTGGTAGTTCAGATGGTAAAACGTCTGCCTATAATGCGGGAGATCTGGGTTCAATCCCTGGGTAGGGAAGATCTCCAGTACTCTTCCCTGGCAAATCCCAATGATGGAGAAGCCTGGTAGGCTACAGTCCGTGGGGTCCCAAAGAGTCATAAACGATTGAGCAACTTCATTTTCACCAACTAGAGGGGAAAAAAAAACTAAACCTCTTGACCTTCTATCTTAGTCAAATTTAAAAGACAGAGTCTGCGCTCCAGCACATCATGCCCAAGACATACATAATTGATAATATTTGTAGGTAACAGTACCAGGTAGAGGACACCTTTGATCTGTCGTACAACAAAAATGAAGTCATATAGAAGACTTTAGTGCCAGTTTCAGAGAGAAAATGGTCATCTCCCAGATGACCATAGAATTCAAATCACTAATGAGGCAATGCAGGTTCCCTCTATGGAACTTAATCAAGAAGTTTCAGTTCAGGCCTGTTTGCAGGTTCAAATTTCCATTTCTCAAATGCTTCCATTCAATCTTCTGACAGCTCAAAATATGGAAAATATACATGCACTCTTGGAAGATGATTAAGACTGCAAGAACACAGAACATTTCCGGGGCAAGCGACAGGTAGTGAATGATGCTAAAGCTGAAACTGCAATACTTTGGCCACCACATGCGACGAGTTGACTCACTGGAAAAGACTCTGATGCTGGGAACGGTTGGCGGCGGGAGGAGAAGGGGACGACAGAGAATGAGATGGCTGGATGCCATACTCTGTGGGCATGAGTTTGAGTGAACTCCGGGTGTTGATGATGGACAGGGAGGCCTGGCGTGATGTGATTCAAGGGGTCGCGGAGAGTAGGACACTACTGAGCGACTGAACTGAACTGAACTGAACCGAACTGACAAAGCCTTTATACCAAAGGCTTTGGTATAAACAATGAAGCAGACATACACGTGTTTTGTTTTGTTTTTTTCTTTTTTTTTTTTCCTGGAGACTTCTTAATCTTTTGATGGGACCTCGGATTTTGGCAATCTGATCTCTGTTTCCTTTGCCTGTTCTAAATCCTCTTTGAAGTTCATGACTCACGTACTGTTCAAGCCTCGCCTGGGTAATTTTTACTATTACTTTGCTACTATTTGAGTTAAGGCCATTGCGTGTTAGTGTGAACAGTTTATGGCATTGCCTTGCTTTGGAATGAAATAAAACCTGAAAGTTTCCAGTCCTGTGGCCACTGCTTCGTTTTCCAAATTCCTTGCATACTGAGTGCAGCACTTTGAGACAATCATTTTTCAGGCTACGACATAGCTGAACTGGAATTCCCTCAGTTCTACTAGTTTTGTTCATAGTGAAGTTTCATAAGGATGGCTTGACTTCACATTACAAGAGGACTGGCTCTAGGTGAGTGATCACATCATCCAGGTTACTGACTCATGAAGATCCTGTTAAAATAGTTTTTCTGAGTAACCTTGCCACATCTTCTTAATATCTTCTGCTAAATTGAGGTCCATGCAATTTCTCTCCTTTATTTTGAGCATCTTTTCATGAAATGATTCCTTGGTATCTCTAATTTTCTTGACGAGGTCTCTAGTCTTTCCCATTCCATTATTTTCCTCTATTTCTTTCCACTGATCACTGAAGAAGGCTTTCTTATCACTCCTTCTTATTCCTTGAACCTTTGCATTCAGATTGTTATATCTTTAATTTTCTCCTTTGTTTTAGCTTCTTTTCTTTTCTCGTCTATTTGTAAGGCATCTACAGCAAACCATTTTGCCTATTTGTATTTTTTTTTTTTTGAGGAGGGTTTTGATCACTGCCTATTGTACAATGTCACAATCCTCTGTCAGTAGTTCATCAGGCATTCTTTGTATCAGATCTGATCCCTTGAATCTATTTGTCACTTTCACCGTGTCATTTTAAGGGATTTGATGTAAGACATACCCGAATGTTCTAGTGGTTTTCCCTACGTTCTTCAAATTAACTCTTGATTTGGCAATAAGGAGTTCAAGATCTGAGGCACTGTCCACTCCCAGTCTTGCTTTACCTACTCTACAGATCTCCTGCATCTTTGGCTGTGAAGGAAAAATCAATCTGATTTCAGTTTTAACCATATGATGAGGAACATTTGTAGTATCCTCTCGTGTTCCCAGAAGAGGATGTTGCTATGAGCAGTGTGTTCTCTTGGCAAATCTCTGTTAGCCTTTGGAAGACTTCATTCTGTACTCCAAGGCCAAATTTGCCTTTTACCCCCAGATATCTCTTGACTTCCTACTTTTGCATTCCATTCCCCTGTGATGGAAAGGTCATCTTTCCTGTCTGTTAGTTCTACAAATTCTTGTAGGTCTTCATAGAATTGTTCCATTATAGCTACTTTAGCATTACTGGTCAGGGCACAGACTTGGATTACTGTGCTATTGAATGGGTTCCCTTGGAAAGAAACAGAGATCATTCTGTCATTTTTCAGATTGTCACCAAATACTACATTCCAGACTCTTTTCTTTGACTATGATGGCTACTCCATTTCTTCTGAGGGATTCTTTCCCACTGTAGTAGACATAATGGTCATCTGAGTTAAATTCATCCATTCCCGTCCTTTTTAGTTCACTGATTCCTAAAATGTCAATGTTCATTCACTCTTGACATTGCCGTTTTGACCCCTTCCTATTTACCTTGATTCATGGACCTAACCTTTAAAGTTCCTATGCAATCTTGCTCTTTACAGCATCGGGGTGTTCTTCCATCACTAGTCACATCTGCAAGTGGGAATTTGTTTTTGCTTTGGCTCCATCGCTTCATTCTTTTTGGAGTTTCTTCTGCCCTGATCTCCTATATCATATTGGGCAGCTATCAACCTTGGAATTTGTCTTTCAGTATGCTATATTTTGCCTTTACATGCTGCTCATGGAGTTCTTCAGGCAGGAACACTGACGAGGTTTTCCATTCCCTTCTCCAAGGACCACGATTCGTCAGAACCCATTACCATCACCCGTCCATCATGGGTGGCCCTACAAGCATGACACATAGTTTCACTGAGTGAGTTATACAAGGCTGTGTCCCATGTGATCAGTTTGGTTAGCTTTCTGAGATTATGGTTTTCATTCGTTCTGCCTTCTGACGGAGAAGGTCAAGAGGTTGTGGAAGCTTCCTGATGGGGAAGACTGACTAAGGGAAACTGGTTCTTGTTCTGACAGGTAGGGCCATGCCAGTTCAGTGGCTCAGTCATTGACAAATCTTTGTGGCCCTATGCACTGCAGCATGCCAGTCCGCCCTGTCCATCACTAACTCATCGAGTTTACACAAACTCATGTTCATTAAGTCAGTGATGCTCTCCAATCATCCCATCTTCTGTCTACTGTTATCCTCCCACCTTGAATTTTTCCGAGCATGAGGGTCTTTTCCAATGAGTCAGTTCTTTACACCCCGTGACCAAAGTGTTGGAGTTTCAGCTTCAGCACCAGTCCTTCCAATGAATATTCCGGACTGATTTCGTTTAGGATGTACTGCTTTGATCTCCTTGCCCTCCAAAAGACTCTCAAGCCTCTTCTCCAACATCATAGTTCAAAAGTATCAATTCTTTGGTGCTCAGCTTTCTTTAGAGTGCAAATCTCCCATCCATACATGACTACTGGAAAAACCATAACTTTGACTAGACAGAAATATTCTGGAAAGTAATCTCTCTGATGTTTGATATGCTGTCTAGTTTGGCCTTATTTTTCTTGCAAAGAGAAAGCATCTTTTATTTTTATGGCTGCATTCCCAATCTGCTGTGATTTTGATTACAGTTCCATTCCCCAAACCGCACCACTGGCAAAAAAATAAATAAATAAATAAAAGTCTCACATTCTTTCCATTGTTTCCCCTTCTATTTGCCATGAAGTGATGGGACCGGTTGACATCATCATTGTTTTCTGAATTTTGATTTTTATGTCATCTATTTCAATCTCCACTTTCACTTTCATCAAGTGGCTCTTTTGTTCATCTTCCCTTTCTGCCATAAATATGGTGCCATCACCAGATAAGAGATTATTGATATTTCACCTGTCTATCTTGATTCCAGTGTGTGCTTATTCAACCAGGCCTTTCACATGATGTAATCTGCACATAATTTACATAAGCAGCATGTCAGCATACAGCCTTGACATACTCCTTTCCCATTGGATTCAGATTGCTGTTCCATTTCCAGTTCTAACTGTTGCGACTTGACCTGCATACAGATTTTTCAGGAGGCAGGGCAGGTTGTCTGGTATTATCATCTCTCGATAAATTTTCCATAGTTTGTTGTGACCCATAGTCAAAGGCTTTGGTGTAGTCAACGATGCAGAAGTAGACTTTTTTCTTCTGGAACTCTCTTCCTGTGTTGCTGATCCAAAGGCTATTGACAATTTGATATCTGGATCCTCTGCCTTTTAAAAATCAAGCTTGAACACCTGGAAGTTCATGGTTTACGTACTGTTGAAGCCTGGTTTGGAGAATTTCAATCATTATTGTGCTCGTGTGTAAGACGATTGCATTTGTGTGGTAGTGTGAAAATTCTTTGGCACTGGCTTTCTTTAAGATTGAAATGAAAACTGACCTCCTTGTATAATTATGGATCATTAATATGTGTATATTAAAAAAAAATCCCAATATTCAATTATGTTCATTGTCCACTTAGTTTTTAAAGTAAATTATGAAAAAGGAGTAAAGAAGAAAAAAGAATTCTGCATGGTGTTCTCTGATGACCTAAATGTGAAGGAAGTCTGAAAATTCAGGGATTCATGTACACATAAGTGTCCTTCATTTTGACATAGTAGAAAAAATCTAAGATAAGATTGTATAATTTTTATAAAACAAGATTGCTTAATGCAATATTACAAGTCAACTGTACCTCAAGCAGTGAAGAAATAAATGGTTCCACCATTTGCAATATTTTGGTCCTTGAGAACATGACGGTAAATAAAATATTTCAGTTACAATGTGACAGAAACTTTAATCACGTGATGGTGTTTGTAAAAAATCTGAATTTTTAAAAAGTGAGTTAAAAGTGGTTATCAGAGCCTGTTCAAAATGGACCATGATTGTTCAAGTTACCAACTTGTATCGTAGGTCAAATATTTCTCCAAGAAAGGTGTCTAACAGAGACAGGACAGACATCAATCTGCAGATCTTAGCTCAAGATTATTAGTGAAGTTGGAAGTACAACTGCAACCACAGTCACACGTTCAATGGAGTGCAGTGGAATATACATTGCTCCCATTCTCAGGGCCCTCTAGGCCTTCTACCCTAGGGCTGGGTAGTGAAAGGCAGAGTTTCGGGACAGGCAAAAGACTATGCATTGCAGAGGCACAGTTCCCTTGTTGGAGCCATTCACTGGCCTCCACCAGGGTTCGAAGAAGTAGCCACACGTCCGATGCTCCCCTCCATGAGCTAATGGCTGTGGCAAACTGTAGGGGTAACAGTCTATGACACCCAGCCCCCTTTTGGATAGTATGAGGAGACCGAGGACCAACTGTGTTTCGGGCACCTGACTCCCTCATTAAAATGACTGGACAAAGT
Organism: Moschus berezovskii; assembly: GCF_049115385.1. NCBI lineage: Eukaryota > Metazoa > Chordata > Mammalia > Artiodactyla > Moschidae > Moschus > Moschus berezovskii. Next base: position 73,165,085 of record NC_142489.1, read on the forward strand.
ATGAGAACCTTGGAAATAGAAGGACACAGAGAATAGACAGCTTCCCCTTCAGCTGGGACTGGGCACTGATGGGAGAACCAAGACCAGACGTTCAGATCTAGCCTACGCCCAGACAGGATAACCACCCTTCAGAGGGAAACCCTCCTTCTAACCAGACTGTTGGATGATGAAAGTCGTTTTAGGATATTTCCTTTCAGAATACGGACTGATATTTTCTTCAGTACAGGTTTACAGAGACAGTATTACTTGACTGTGACCTTACCTCAATAACAGAAGTAAGAGAACCTGACAGCAAGATATTTGCAACACCTTATCCCAACCCTCACTTACCTTTCCTCTAAGTGAGTTGGGATTGAGGAGTTTGGTGTAATTAAAGGAATAAGCCACATATCTTGCATTATTGTGCAATGAAAACCTCTAGTATGTAAACGTCAATCTTTGAAAATATCTTAGCCTAATAATATTGGGTATTTTTAGCAGTAACATCTATGTCTCACTATGAGCATCGGATGAGAGAGTGCCTCATTTCAAAACCACATTCTATCATGTGTACATGAGAAGTTTATCCTTTTCCAGTATAAAACAAATTAACTGGTGCACTGGGATGAACTAGAGGTATGGGATGCGGAGGGAGTTGGAGGGGGGTCTAGATGGGCAACATATGTACACCCGGGGTGGATTCATGTCAATGTATGGCAAAACCAATACATTGGAAAGTAATCAGCCTCCAATTCAAATAAATACATTTAAAATAATAATAGTAATAAAAACAAATTAGCAAACACTGATGGCTACCCCAATGATCAAGTTAATTAAGGACCAGATTGCTGTGACAGATGTCATCAGGTCTATTTGAAGAATACTTATAACTTTGAAAATATTGTAATGAACTGATTTCCAAGTAGACATATATAATATATATGTATTTTGACTTTACAACAATTTTGTAGTTCGTATACGTGCATCACAGTTTGCTTTAATACTTATACAAAATAAATATTTTTCTTTCCCTAATGTCTTTATGTTGAGGATAAGGAGGTTGGCAAGAAACTCTGAATCTTGTTCACAGTTGAATTAGTCCCCAAAACCCCATTTTTCTTGACAATCTGCTTTCTGAATTGGGTAGATCTGATTAGTGGGGGGAACACTCAGAGACAGATTAGTATACCACAGTAACAAGTGAAAAGAAGAAAATCAATATTGTAGAATAATTTTGTCCTTTCAAAATGTGTACTTTGAAGACAATGGCATCACCGACTCGATGGACATGAGTTTGAGTGAACTCTGGGAGTTGGTGAAGGACAGGGAGGCCTGGCGTGCTGTGATTCATGGGGTCACAGATAGTCGGACATGACTGAACGACTGAACTGAACTCACTGTACCTTGTACGGAGTCAAAATTGTGAGCAATGTATAATTGCTTTCTGAACCTTTTTGCCAATAGGGTTTTTTGGTAGATATTTTGATATACAGGACTGGGTTTTTACAAGGAAAGGAGAGCAGACACAGAAAACACAGAGACATTAATATGTGGAGACAAAGCCATGTGAAGATGTTTTATCATCCAAAAGAGGCCTCAGAAGAAAGAAAATCTTGTAACCCTTTGATTACTGGCTAGATCCCTGGAAGTATGAGAAAATCTTTATTGAAGCTACCTGCTATATGGCATGCTGTTACAGCAAACCTTGAAAAGACATACACCACTACCTCTTGAAAATAAGCTTTAAAGTTCAAAAGAAGCCTAAAGTTCATACCCAGGTTCTCACAGAAAGGAAACTGTTAAAGAACTCTCTGACCCATAAACTGATAATGTTTTCAGAATTTTAATGGGAAAAACCCCATTCTCCATTGCAAAGAGAAGTGCAAAGTACTTAGGAATAAATTTACCTAAAGAAACAAAAGACCTGTATTTATATATAGAAAACTAAAACACTGCAGAAATAAAGATAATAGAAACAGACCGAGAAATATGTCAGCTTCTTAGATCAGAAGAATCAATATGTGAAAATGAATGTTGTTGTTTCCACAGAACAAGAACAAGCAATGTCAACCTCTAAAAGTTAAAGCAATCTTGAAAAAGAAGAATGGAAATAGTGGGATCAACCTGCCTGACTTCAGGTCATACTACAAAGTTACAGTCATCAAGAAAGTAAGGTACTGGCACAAGACAAAAATATAGATTAATGGAACAATATAGAAAGCTCAGAGATATATCCACACACATATGGACACTTTATCTTTGACAAAGGAGGCCGAAATATATAACGGTGGAGAGAAACCACTTTAAAAAGCAGTGCTGGAGAAAATGGTCAACAACTGTAAAAAGAATGTGCTAAAACACATTCTACCACCCTATACAACAATTCACTTAAAACGGATTAAAGATATAAACGTAAGTCTAGAAACTATATAACTCTCAGAGGAAAACGTAGGTAGAACAGACTGTAACACAAATCACAGCATGATTCTCTGTGGCCCCCCTGAGTGATGGAAATAAAAGCTAAAACAAACATGGGACCTCATTAAGCTTGAAAGTTTTACACAATGAAGGAAACAATATGCAAGGTGAAAAGGCAGCCTTACCAATGGGAGAAAATAAGAGTAAAGAAAGTAACTGAAAACAAAGTAATCTCCAAAATACACAAGCAGCTCATGCAGTTCAATACCAGAAAAATAAGCAATCCATCAAAAAGTGGCACAAAGAATTAAAGAGATTTCTCCAAAGGAGACATACAGATGTCTAACAAACACAGGAAAATCTGCTCAACATCACTTATTATCAGAGAAACGCAAATCACTACTACAGTGAGGTACCGTTTCACACGGGTCTAAAGCTACCATTGAAAACTACCATCAAAAAACTCTACAAGCCAGCAATGCTGGAGAGGGAGCAGAGAAAGGGAACCTTCTTACATTGTTGGTGGGAAGGCACTATGGAGGACAGTGTGGAGGTTTCTTACAAAAAAAAAAAAAAAGGAAATAGAATTACCATGAGACCCAGTGATCCCACTTCTGGGCATACACACCAAGAAAACTAGAATTTAATGAGACATATGTACTCCAATGTTCATTGGAGCACTATTGACAATAGCTCGGACTTTTGAAACAACCTTGATGTCCGGTTCGAAGATGAATGGTTAAGGATGATGCTGTCTATATACACAATGGAATATTCAGCTATTAAAAAAGGGACACGTTTGAGTCAGTGCTAAGAGGTGGATGAAACTGGAACCTACTATACAGAGGGAAGCAAGCCAGAATGAGAAACACCAACGCAGTATATGAAACCTTATATATGAAATTTAGAAAGAGGTAACAACGATGCTATAAGCGAGACAATGAAAGTGATACATATATAAAGAAAAGAATTTGGGACTCTGTGGGAGAAGGCGAGGGTGGGATGCTAGGAAAGAATAACATTGAAACATGAAACATTGAAACATGTATATTATCGTATGGAGAACAGACAACCAGTTGAAGGTCGTTGAATGAAGCAAGGCATGCAAAACTGGTGCTGCGGGACAACCGAGAAGGATGAGTCCATGAGATAGGTGACTGACATAATAGTGTGGAGGAAGCTCTGATGAGAATTCAGTAACCATGAAACAAGTTCACTTGTCTTACAGGAAAAGAAAAAGTCTCTTTTTCTCCCTGTTAGCTCTCATTAACTCTACCCACTCGTCAATACCCAGCCTAGCGGGGATGAACCAGTTTGATGTCAAATCTAAACCGGACATTCCAACTTCTACCTTAGGTTCATGACATGAATGCTTATGACTTCATCGTCATCCACTTTTCTTTTACTGTAGCAATGAGTAGTCTAACCCACTGTGACTGAGGCCTTCAAGTATGTCACTGTGGAGCCCATCCTTTCTTCTTCCTAACATCATCTCCATGTTCCCCTGAGCATCAGGTACCTCCATAAGTACTTCTTAGCTGTTGCTCATGAAGGCAACTGAACAACCCTCATGACCTCTTATCAATCTCATTAAAGTGTGAAATAGACAAATATGCTAAAAAGGCCTGGAAAACTTCCCTAATACTGAGAACGCCTTCAGAAAAGGGAGTCCCAGTCTTCCTGATAAATTCTTGGTAAAGGTCCTGTAACTTGTGGGAAAGAATATAAAGAACATGCTCACTCTTGCTATGGAAAGAAGTGGGTAATACGATGGAATTAATAAGTCCTTTCACATGTGACATAAAAAATGATGAGACAGCATGGGAAAGACAGACACAAAGCCACATATATGTGGGGTGAAAGTTCTTGGGTTTTTTCGCTCTACGACAGACCTGTTAAATGCATAAAGCAGCCTGCTCCTAGAAAGGAAGAGGTATATGTTGGTATCAAGATTATCATTTCCTCTCAGTTCCATATCTTTCCATTGTGATCCTTACTAGTCCAGATAAGTAAAACTTAAATTAGAGTTTATCATTCCAAAATAGGAAATGAAAGATCCCAGTGGACCAGATTCTCTAAAGTCAAAAGAGTGTTTTTATTTCGTATACTAGGAAAGAAGTTTCAATTCTTGGACGGTAAAGAAGAAGCATAAGACTCTCCTCATAGGATATGTTTTTGTTTCCTTCTTGGTCATCTTTCTTCTTTCTTTGAAGGTAAAAGACAGGCAGTGAACTTTAATACAGTCACAGAGATAATTTAGAAAAATGTTAAGCCCGTCAGTGTGAGCGACACAAAGTCCTACGAGATAGTAAATAAACACAATTGCATCTCACACTAAGATACATGTTTGTTTATATGTTCAGTCTTGTCCAACTCTTTGCAACCAAATGAAATGGAGAACACCAGGCTCCTCTGCTCATGGGATTTACCAGGCAAGATAGTTTCTTCCTGTGGCCATTTCCTACTCCACCGTTAGATGTATGGAATGAATGAAAATATTACCCATGAATTTTCTTGCATCTCTTTCAAGACAAAATAAATTATACAGGCTCTTTGCTCGAGTGAATCTTTCCGAATTTCCAAAGATGCAATTGGGAATGAGAAATGGTTAAAATATTGTGGACGCTCATGATCACAGCAACGCTGATACAAATTAAAGGAAAAGGTAAACCTCGAAACCTGACCTACCTTAGAATTTAGTGAAGCTCAATTTTTGTTAAACATATACCAACAAAAGTTCCCTTCTTTATGTCCTTTTAACAGCTAAAGATGGAGAAATAGGTAAATAGATGGAGTAGAGCTCAGAGAAGTGGGACAGAAATCTCTGTATATGACCCAGACAGATTTCAAGGGTTTCACCTTTGTTTGCTTGCCTGTTTGCTTGTTTGATTTTAAAGAACTCATTTCCCAGAACTTCATAGAAACTGAAGATCTTGTGTCACCTTGGTGTTGGCGGGAACCATGACCACGAGCAAGTGGCACTGGTTTTCCCTCAGGGCTCCAGGTGTAAATCACTATGTCCAGTGCTTAAGTTCTCCGTAAAAGAAGCCACAAATCTAATATCCGAAATCGGTGGGATCATGAAAATAACAAGAGAGCTCCAGGAACAAACAAACAAATAAACATATTCTTCTACTTCGTTGTTTATAACAAAGGTTTTGACTGTGTGGATCACAACAAATGCTGGAAAATTCTTAAAGTGATAGGAACACCAGATCACCTGACCCACCTCCTAAAATATCTGTATGCAGACCAAGAAGCACCAGTTAGGACTGGATGGAAAACAACAGACTGCTTCCAATTAGAGAAAGGATTATGACAAGGCTTCTTATTTAAATTCTATGTATTGTTCACTTCAGTCGCTCAGTCATATCCGACTCTTTGCGACCCATTAACCGCAGCACTCCAGGCCTCCTTGTCCATTACCAACTCCTTGGGTTTACACAAACTCATGTCCATTGAGTTGGTGACGCTATCCAATCATCTCATCCTCTGTCATTCCTTTCTCTTCCTTCCCTCAATATTTCGTAGCAACAGGAAATTCCCCAGAGAGTCACTTAATCACATCAGGTGGCCAAAGTATTGCAATTTCATCTTCAACATCAATCACTCCAATGAACACCCAGGACTGATCTCCATTAGGATGGACTGGTTGGAGCTCCCTGCAGTCCAAGGGACTCCCAAGAGTCTTCGCCTCCCCTACAGTTCAAAAGCATCAATTCTTCAGCGCTCAGATTTCTTTAAAGTCCAACTCTCACATCCATACATGCCCACTGGAGAAACCATAGTCTTTACCAGACGGACCTTTGTTGGCAAAGTAATGCTTCTGCTTTTTAATATGTTGACTAGGCTGGTCATAACTTTCCTTTGAAGTAATAAGTGTCTTTGAATTTTATGGCTGCAATCACCATTGGAGCCTAAGAAATAGTCAGCGACGGTTTTCACTGTTTCCCGACCTATTTGTCATAGAGCGATGGGACCAGATACCATGATCTTAGTTTTCTGAATGTTGAGCTTTAAGCGAACTTTTTCACTGTCCTCTTTCACTGTCATCAAGAGGTTCTTTAGTTATTTTTCACTTTTTGCCGAAAGGGCGGTGTCGTTGGCATATCTGACGTTGTTGATATTTCTCCCAGAAACCTTGATTCCAGCTTGTGCTCCCTCCAGCACAGCACTTCTCATGATGTACTCTGCATATAAGTTAAATAAGCAAGGTGATAACATACAGCCTTGACTTACTCCTTTTCCTATTTTGAAACAGTCTGTTGTTCCATGACCAGTTCTAACTGTTGTTTCATGATCTGCATATAGGTTTCTCAAGAGGCAGGTCAGGTGGTCCGGTATTCCCATCTCTTTCAAATTTTCCGCCATTTGTACTGATCCACCCAGTCAAAGGCTTTGGCATAGTCAGTAAAGAAGACAGAGATGCTTTTCTGGAGCTCTCTTCTGGATGTTGGCAATTTGATCTCCGGTTCCTCTGCCATTTTTAAAACCAGCTTGAACATCTGGAAGTTCACAGTTCACGTATTGCTGAAGCTTAGCTTCGAGAATATAGAGCATTATTTTACTAGCATTTGAGATGAGTGCAATTGTGCGGTAGTTTGCACATTCTATGGCATTGCCTCTCTTTGGGATTGAAATGAATATTGCTCTTTTCCACTCCTATGGCCACTGCTGAATTTTCCAAATTAGCTGGCCTAATGAGTGCAGCACTTTTAAAGCATCATCTTTCAGGATTTGAAAAAGCTCAACTGACATCCAAACACCTACACTAGCTTCGTTCGTAGGGATGCTTCCTAAGGCCCACTTGACTTCACATTCCAAGAAGTCTGGCTCTAGGTGAGTGATCACACCATCGTGATTATCTGGGTCGTGAAGATCTTTTTTCTACAGTTCTTCTGTGTATTCTTACCACCTCTTCTTTATATTTTCTGTTTCAGTTAGAACCCTACCGTTTCTGTGCTTTTTTTTTTTTTTTTTCCTGTGCTTTTTTAAGTCCGTCTTTGCATGAAATGTTCTCGTGGGATCTCCAATGTTCTTGAAGTGATCTCTCGTCTTTCGCATTCTATTGTATCCCTTCTTTTTTTGCACTGACCCCTGAGGAAGGCTTTTTTTTCTCTCCTTGCTTTTCTTTAGAAATCTGCATTCAAATGTATATATCTTTCCTTTTCTCTTTTGCTTTTTGTCTCCCTTGTTTTCAAAGCTATTTGTAAGGCCTCCTCAGATAGCCATTCATTTTTTGCCTTTCTTTCCCTGGGGATGGTCATGATCCCTGTCTCCTGTACAATGTCCGGTACCTCCATCCATAGCTCATCAGGCACTCTGTCAATCAAATCTAGTCCCTTAAATGTATTTTGCACTTCCAGTGTATAGTCATAAGGGATTAGATTTAGGTCATACCTGAATGATATAGTGGTTTTCTCCATTTTCTTCAACTTCTCTCTGAATTTGGCAATATGGAGTTCAGGATCTGAACCACAGTCATCTTCCTGTCTTCTTTTTGCTAAATGTATAGAGCTTCTCTATTTTGGCTGCCAAGAACATTATCAATCTGATTTCAGTGTCGACCATCTGGTGATGTCCATGTGTAGAGTCTTCTCTTGTGTTGTTGGAAGAGGGTGTTTACTTGACCCGTGCGTTCTCTTGGCAGAACTCAATTAGCCATTGCCCTGTTTCATTCTGTATTCCAAGGCCAATTTGCCTGGTACTCCATGTGTTTCTGGAATTCCTACTTCTACTTTCCAGTCCCCTATAATGAAGAGGACATCGTTTTTGGGTGTTAGTTTTAGAAGGTCTTGTAGGTCTTCATAGAATTTTCAACTTCAGCGTCTTCAGTGTTACTGATAAGAGCAGAGATTTGGATTATTATGACAGTAAATCCTTTGCCTTGGAAAAGAACAGAGATCATTCTGTCATTTTTGAGACTGCACCCAAGTATTGCATTTTGGACTCTTTTGTTGACTATGATGGCTACTCCATTTCTTCAAAGGGATTCCTGCCCACAGTAACAGATTCTCCCATTCCATCTTAGTTCACCGATTCCTAGAATGTCAATGTTCACTCTTGTCATCTCCTGTTTGACACTTCCAATTTGCCTTGATTCATGGACCTAAAATTCCACGTTTCTATGCAGTATTGTTCTTAATAGCATCAAACCCTGCTTCCATCACCAGTCCCATTCACAACTGGTTACTGATTTTGCTCTGGATCAATTGCTTCATTATTTCTGGAGTTATTTCTCCTCTGACCTCTAGAAGCATATTGGGCACCTGCCGAAATCTTTCAGTGTCCTATCTTTCTGTTTTCATGGATATCATGGGGTAATCAAAGCAAAATACCGAAGTGCTTTGCCATTGCCTATGACAGCGGACCATATTCTTCCAATCAGGTGAAGAGTTGTCATCAGGTAAAAGAAAATTTCTTCTTGGAGAAAACTCTATTGCAAATCTAGACATTGTATTTAGCAGAGACATTCACCTTGGTAACAAAGGCCTCCACTTCACACGCCCCTGTTTTTCATCCAGTAGTCATGTGCAGATGTGAGAGCTGGAATATAAAGAAAACTGAGAAAAGGAGAAATGATGGCTTTCAACTGTGCCGCTGCCGAAGACTCTTCAGTTCAGCTCAGTCACTTAGTCGGGTCTGACTCCTTGTGACCCCATGAATCACATCACACCAGGCCTCCCTGTTCATCACCAAATCCCGGAGTTCACTCAAACTCATGTCCACAGAGTCGGTGATGCCATCCAGCCATCTCATTCTCGGTCGTCCCCTTCTCCTCCCGCCCCCAACCTTTCCAGCATCAGAGTCTTTTCCAGTGAGTCAACTCGTCGCATGAGGTGGCCAAAGTATTGCAGTTTCAGCTTTAGCATCAGTCCTTGTAATGAACACCCAGGATTGATCTCCTTTAGAATGGACTGGTGGGATCTCCTTGCAGTCTAAGGGACTCGCAAGACTCTTCTTCAACACCACAGTTCAAAAGCACCAATTCTTTGGTGATCGGCTTTCTTCACAGTCCAACTCTCACATCCATACATGACCACGGGTAAAACCATTGCCTTGACTAGACGGACCTTGGTTGGCAAAGTAATGTCTCTGCTTTTTAATATACCATCAAGGTTGGTCATAACTTTCCTTCCAAGGAGTAAGCGTCTTTAAAATTCATGGCTGCAATCAGCATCTGCAGTGATTTTGGAGCCCAAAAAATAAAGTCTGACACTGTTTCCACTGTTTTTCCATCTATTTCCCATGAAGTGATGGGACCAGATGCCATGATCTTTGTTTTCTTAACCTCGAGCTTCAAGCCAACCTTTTCACTCTCCTCCTTCATTTTCATCAAGAGGCTTTTTAGTTCCTCTTCACTTTCTGCCATAAGGTTAGTGTCATCTGCATATCTGAGGTTATTGATATTTCTCCCAGCAATTTTGATTCCAGCTTGTCCTACTTCCAGCCCAGTGTTCCTCATGATGTACTCGGCATATAAGTTAAATGAGCAAGGTGACAATATGCAGCCTTGACGTACTCCTTTTCCTATTTGAAACCGGTCTGTTGTTCCATGTAAAATTCTGACTGTTGCTTCTTTACTTGCATACAGGTTTCTCAAGAGGCAGGTAAGGTGGTCTGGTATTCCCGTCTCTTAGAACTTCCCACAGTTTATTGTAATCCACACAGCCGAATGTCGTTCAGTGGAAAAGGGAATGGCAAATCACTTCAGTATGCTTGCCTTGAGAGTCCAATGAACAGTATCAAAGGGAAAAATGATAGGATACTGAATGAGTAATTCACCAGGTCGGTAGGTGCCCAGTATGGTACTGGATATCAGTGGAGAAATAACTCTAGAAGGAATAAAGGAATGGAGAAAAAGCAAAAGCAATACTCATTAGTGGATGTTACCGGTGATAGAAGCAAGGTCCGGTGCTGTAAAGAGCAATATTGCATAGGAACCTGGAATGTTAGGACCATGAATCAAGGCAAATTGGAAGTGGTCAAACAGGAGATGGCAAGAGTGAACATAAACATTCTAGGAATCAGTGAACTAAAATGGACTGGAATGGGTGAATTTAACTCAGATGACCATCATATTTACTTCAGAGGTCAGGAATTCTTTAGAAGAAATGGACTAGCCATCATGGTCAACAAAAGAGTCCGAAATGCAGTACTTGGATGCAACCTTAAAAATGACAGAATGATTTCTGTTCGTTTCCAAGAAAACCATTCAATATTACAGTAATCCAGGCCTATGCTCCAACCAGTAACGCTGAAGAAGCCGAAATTGAACGGTTCTATGAAGACCTACAAGACCTTGTAGAACTAACATCCAAAAAAGATGTCCTTTCCATTACAGGGGACTGAAATGCAAAAGTAGGAAGTCAAGAAGCACCTGGAGTAACAGGCAAATTTGGCCTTGGAGCACGGAATGAAGCAGGGCAAAGGCTAATAGAGTTTTGTCAAGAGAACACACTGGTCATAGCAAACACCCTCTTCCGACAACACAAGAGAGGACGCTACACATGGACATCACCAGATGGTCAACACCGAAATCAGATTGATTATATTCTTTGCAGCCAAAGATGGAGAAGTTCTATACAGTTAGCAAAAACAAGACCGGGATCTGACTGTGTCTCAGGTCCTAAACTCCTTATTGCCAACTTCAGACTGAAATTGAAGAAAGTAGGGAAAACCACTAGACCATTCACATATGACCTAAATCAAATCCCTTATGATTATACAGTGGAAGTGAGAAATAGATTTAAGGGACTCGGTCTGATAGATCGTTTGCCTGATGAACTCTGGACAGAGGTTCGTGACATTGTACAGGAGACAGGGACCAAGACCATCCCCAAGAAAAGACATGCAATAAAGCAAAATGGCTGTCTGAGGAGGCATTACAAATAGGTGTGGAAAGAAGGGAAGTGAAAAGCAAAGGAGAAAAGGAAAGATATAAGCCTTTGAATGCAGAATTCCAAAGAATTGCTAGGAGAGATAAGAAATCCTTCCTCTGTGATAAATGCAAAATCATAGAGGAAAACAGCAGAATACGAAAAACAAGAGATCTCTTCAAGAAAATTAGAGATTCCAAGGGAACATTTCATGCAAAGATGGGCTCGATAAAGGACAGAAATGGTATGGACCTAACAGAAGCAGAAGATATTAAGAAGAGATGGCAAGAGTACACAGAAGAATTGTATGAAAAGGATCTTCACGATCAAGATAATCACGATAACGTGATCACTGACCTAGAGCCAGACATCTTCGAATGTGAAGTCAAATGGGCCTTAGAAAGCATCACTACGAACAAAGCTAGTGGAGTTGATGGAATTCCAGTTGAGCTATTTCAAATCTTGAAAGATGATGCTGTGAAAGTGCTGCTCTCCGTATTCCAGCAAACTTGGAAAACTCAGCAGTGGCCACAGGACTGGAAAAGTTCAGTCTTCATTCCAATCCGGAAGAAAAGCAATGCCGAAGAATGCTCAAACTACCGCACAATGCACTCATCTCACACGCGAGTAATGTCATATTCAGAATTCTCCGAGCCAGGCTTCAGCATTATGTGAACCGTGAACTCCCAGATGTTCAAGCAGGTTTTAGAAAAGCCAGAGGCACCAGAGGTCAAATTGCCAACATCCGCTGGATCATGGAGAAAGCAAGAGAATTCCAGAAAAACACCTATTTCTGCTTCATTGACTATGCCAACTCCCAGAGACCACCTGAACTCATGTCCACTGATCGGCAATGCCATCCAAACATGTCATCCTCTGTCATCCCCTTCTCCTCCTGCCCTCAATCTTACCCAACATTAGGGTATTTTCCAATGAGTCATCTCTTCACATCAGGTGTCAAGCTGTTGGAGTTTCAACTTCACCATGACATAGTCCAGTGAATACCCAGGGCTCATCTCCTTTAGGATGGACTGGTTGGATCTCCTTGCAGTCCAACGGTCTCTCAAGAGTCTTTTCCATCACCACAGTTCAAAAGCATCAATTTTTCAGCACTAAGCTTTCCTTACAGTCCAACTCTCACATTCATATATGACCACTGAATAAATCATAGCCTTGACTAGATGGACCTTTGATGGCAAAGGAATGTCCCTGCTTTTTAATATGCTATCTAGGTTTGTCATAACTTTCCTTCCAAAGAGAAAGCGTCTTTTAATTTCATAGCTGCCATCACTATCTGCAGTGATTTTGAATCCCGAAAAGTTAAAGACTCTTCGGGGGCCCTTGGACTGCAGGGAGATTTAGCCAATTCATCCTAAATGAAATCAAACATAAGTATTCATTGGAAGGACTAATGATGAAGTTGAAAGTTCAGTTTTGGACAGCTGACGCAAAGTGTCAATTCACTGGAAAATTCATGATGCTTTTAAAGTTTGATGACAGGAGAGGAAGGGAGTAATGGAGGATAAGATGGTTGGACGGTATCAGAAAAACAATGGACATGCATTGGCACAAACTCTGGGAGATACTGAAAGATAGAGAGGCCTGTTGTGCAGCAGTCCATGCCGTCACAAAAGAGTTGAAGACAACTTGTTGACTGAAAAATGACACTCAATGTCTCTAGTGTCACTTCTTCAAATCACTCTATGATTAAATACTTAATGAAAGTAGTAACAAATAACAACTAAGGTGGTATAATAGCAGATGGTGCAATGCATTTTTTGTAAACAAATATGGGAACTGTAGGGTCTGAAAGAAATAAATCTTAGGATTGAATGAATTTTAAATATTACTGTGAGGGAGCAGATAGGAAGATGGGAAGATGGAGGAGGAATAGGACGGGGTGACAGCTGTCTCCCTCAGAAATTCATCAAAAGAAAAATTGAACGCTGAGTAAATCCAACAAAACAACTTCTGAATGCTGGCAGAGGACATCAGGCAACCAGAAAAGCAGGCCATTGTCTTCGAAAAGAGGTAGGGAATAATACAAAAGATAAAAAGAGAGGTAAAACAGGGCGGGATGGAGGTCCATCCCGAGAAGGGAGGCTAGAAGTTTCCAAGCACATGGAAACACTCACTGACGAATCTGTGACAACTCTTGGAACCTCAGAGGGCCACATAACTGGGAGGAACAATAAATACATAATTAAAACCTACAGACTACGTGTCCAGTGGTAACTCCCAGCAGAGAAGAAGTGCAGCCGCCCGCACACCCCACCAGCAAGCAGGGACAGGGCAGGGAGGGGCGGGCTGCATCCCTTAGAGTAAGGACAGGGCCTGAATGCCCCTAGTGCAATCTGATGGTGCTAACTTAAGATAGCTAAGCAGACTGTGGGATAGCTAGCCCACAAAAAGGCGAAAAGCCCCAAGATAAGACACCACCAGACCCACTCACAGAACAAAGGACTAAACAGAGCTAGATAGCTGCGGTCAGCCCATCCACCATCCCCCGCTGAAACAGGCAGGGAAGTACAGCCAGAGACAGAAGCAGACAATCGCGGTCCTAGTGAGGCATCCAATACCAAGCTGCATGCAGGCTTCGTTGCTAACCAAGACTTCTTGGGTTCTGGCCGGTTGATATCCGTTGAAAAGGTGCGCTGGTTGTACACCCAGAAAACCGAACAGCAGGGACTGGGAGGCAATAAGTCACAGTGACCCCGCTGGCCAAGCACCTACTCACCTGAGCTGCTCAGACTGGGGAAGGGCACAAAACGCAGGCCCAACCAAGTCTTTGCCTTTGTTTAGTACCCGAGTACCGGAACCTGGGCGGTTTAGGCCAGAGATGTACATCCAACCCAGCGCCAGCCTTGGACGGTTTGCAGCAGAGAAACCTAGAGCCTGTGCAGTGTAGACTGGGACAGCACACATGCCAAGAGTGGGGGCAAACCCAGTGTGGCTGAGACACGGCAAGCACTCCCCACAGATGCCGTTGATATTTGTCTGCAGCTTACCTCCCACCCCACAGCACGACTGATGGGTGAGCCTAAAAAAAGTGTCTACCACAGCCCCCTTGTGTCAGGACGGGAATTAGACACTGAAGAGACCAGCAAACAGAAGAAGCTTAAACAGAAGGAACTGAGTTGGAAGAGACAGATGGAGAAGTCTTGAGCCTACTGCAAGAACACCAGAGCCAGAGGCTTAAGCACAAATCCTGAGAACACCAGAGAACTCTTGTTCCAGGGAATATTAATTGATAGGTGCTCATCAAATGCCTCCATCAGTTCAGTTCAGTTCAGTCACTAAGTCGTGTCCGACTCTCCGCGACCCCATGAATCACAGCACGCCAGGCCTCCCTGTCCATCACCAACTCCCGGAGGTCAATCAAACTCATGTCCACAGAGTGATGCCATCCAGCCATCTCATTCTCGGTCGTCCCCTTCTCCACCCGCCCCCAACCTTTCCCAGCATCAGAGTCTTTTCCAGTGAGTCAACTCATCGCATGAGGTGGCCAAAGTATTGCAGTTTCAGCTTTAGCATCAGTCCTTCCAATGAACACCCAAGATTGATCTCCTTTAGAATGGACTGGTTGGATCTCCTTGCAGTATAAGGGACTCTCAAGAGTCTTCTCCAACACCACAGTTCAAAAGCATCGATTCTTCGGTGATCAGCTTTCTTCACAGTCCTAGTCTCACATCCATACATGACCACGGGAAAAACCATTGCCTTGACTAGACGGACCTTGGTTGGTTAAGTAATGCCTCCATACCTACACTGAAACCAGGCAACACTCAAGGACCAACAAGTTCCAGAGAAAGACATACCATGAAAATTACCCAGCAACGCAGGAGAATACACCTGAGCTTCAATATACAGGCTGCCCAAAGCCACTCCAAATCCACTGACATCTCATAACTCATTACTGGACCCTTCATTCCACTCCAGAAAGAAGAAATCAGCTCCATCCACCAGAACACCGGCACAAGCTTCCCTAACCAGGAAACCTTGACAACCACCCATCCAAAGCCACACACAGCAATTAAACTACACAATAAGGAAAACTCCACAGACTGCCAAAAGATGGAAAGGCCACCCCAAACACAGCAATATAGGCAAGGTGAAGAGGCAAGGAAATACCCAGCAAGTAAAGGAACAAGATAAATGCCCACGAAAAAAGAAAACAAAAGAATAAGATATAGGGAATCTATCTGATATAGAATTTCCAATACTGATAGTGAAAATGATTCAAAATCTTGAAAACAAACTGCAGTTACAGATAAACAACCTGGCGAAAAGGATTGATAAGACACAATAAAAGTTTAATAAGGATCTAGAGGAAATGAAAAAGAGTCAATATACAATGAATAATGCTGTAGATGAGATCAGAAACACTCTGGAGGGAACCAACAGTAGAATAACGGAGGCAGAAGACAGTTGTTAAGCGACCTAGAAGATAGAACTATAGAAATAAATCAAACAGAGCGGAAAAAAAATCGAATTAAAACAATTGAGGACAATCTCAGAGACCTCTGGGACAATGTCAAGTGCCCCTACATACGAATCATAGAAGTCCCAGAAGAAGAAGACACAAAGAAAAACCATGAGCGAATATTTGAAGAGATAATAGTTGAAAACTTCCTTAAAATGGGGAAGGAATTTATCACCCAAGTCCAAGAAACACAGAGAGTCTCTAACAGGATAAATCCAAGGGGAAATACTCCAATACAAACATTAATCAAATTAACAAAGATCAAACACAAGAACAAATAGTAAAAGGAGTAAGGGAACACCAACAAAAAACACACAAGGCGATTCCCATAAGGATAACAGTTGATCTTTCAGCAGAAACTCATAAGACCAGGAAGCCATGGCAAGAAATACTGATCAGATCAGATCAGATCAGATCAGTCACTCAGTCGTGTCCGACTCTCCGCGACCCCATGAATCACAGCACGCCAGGCCTCCCTGTCCATCACCAACTCCCGGAGTACACTCAAACTCATGTCCACAGAGTCGGTGATGCCATCCAGCCATCTCATTCTCCGTCGTCCCCTTCTCCTCCTGCCCCCAACCTTTCCCAGCATCAGAGTCTTTTCCAGTGAGTCAACTCGTCGCATGTGGTGGCCAAAGTATTGCAGTTTCAGCTTTAACATCACTCCCTCCAATGAAGATACAGGATTGATTTCCTTTAGAATGGACTGCTTGGATCTCCTTGCAGTATAAGGGGCTCTCAAGAGTCTTCTCCAACACCACAGTTCAAAAGCATCGATTCTTCGGCAATCAGCCCTCTTCACAGTCCAACTCTCACATACTGAAAGGGATGAAAAAATAAAAAATAAAAACTCTACCGCCAAGATTACTATATCCATATCTCATTCAAATATGAAGGAGAAACCAAAAGCTTTACAGACAATCAAAGGCTGAGAGAATTCAGCATCACCAAACCAGCTCTCCAAAAATGCTGAAGGATCTTCTCTAGATAGGAAGCATAGAAAGGGTGTATAAATTTGAACCCAAAACAATAAAGAAAATTGCAATGGGATCTTACTTACCAATAATTACCTTAAATGCAATTGGGTTAAATGCCCCAAACAAAAGACAAATACTGGCTGAATGGATACAAAAGCAAGACCCCTATATATATTGTCTGCAAGAGACACACCTCAAAATAAGGGACACATACAGACTGAAAGTGAAGTGCTGGAAAAAGTTATTCCACCCAAATAGAGACCAAAAGAAAGCAGGAGTAGCAATATTCATATCAGATAAAATAGACTTTAAAATAAAGGCTGTGAAAAGAGACAAATAAAGACACTACATAATGATCAAAGGATCAATCCAAGAAGAAGATACAATTATAAATATATGCACCCAACATAAGAGCACTGCAATATGTAAGACAGTTACTAACAAGTATAAAAGGGGAAATTAACAACAACACAATAATAGTGGAAGACTTTAATACCCCACTCACCCCTATGAATAAATCATCTAAACAGAAAATTATCAAGGAAACACAAACTTTAAAATACAATAGAACAGTTATACCTAATAGATATCTATAGGATATTTCACCCCAAAACAATAAATTTCTCTTTTTTCTAAAGCACACACAAAGGTGCCCACTCTCACCACTACTGTTCAACATAGTTCTGGAAGTTTTGGCCACAGCAGTCAGAGCAGAAAAAGACATTAAAGGAATTCAACCTGGAGAAAAAGAAATAAAACTCTCAGTGTTCGCCAATGACATGATGCTCTACACAGAAAACTCTAAAGACTCTACCAGAAAACTAATCAATGAATGCAGTAAAGTTGTAGGATTTAAAATCAACACAGAGTAATCCCTTGCATTCCTATACACTAATAATGAAAAAATAGAAAAATAAAATAAGGAAACTATCCCATTCACTGTTGCAACGAAAATAATAAAATACATAGAGATATATCTACCTCAAGAAACAAAAGACTTCTATATAGAAAACTATAAGACACTGGTGAAAGAAATCAAATAGGACACTAATAGATGGAGATATATACCGTGTTCGTGGATTAGAAGAAAAAATATTGTGAAAATATGTATAATACCTAAAGTAATCCATACATTACATGCAATCCCTACCAAGCTACCAAGGGTATTTTTCACAGTGTTAGAACAAATAATCTCACAATTTGCATGGAAATTCAAAAAACCTCGAATAGCCAAAGTGATCTTGGAGAAGAATGGAACTGAAAGACTCAAACTGCCAGACTTCAGGCTCTACTACAGAGCCACAATCATCAAAAGAGTATGGTACTGGCATTAACTCAGAAATATAGATCAATGGAACAAAGTAGAAAGCCCAGAGATAAATCTATGCACCTATGGACACTTTATCTTTTACAAAGGAGGCAAGAATATAAAATGGAAAAAAGCCAGTCTCTTTAACAAGTGGTGTTGGAAAAACTGGTAAAAGAGTGAAATTAGAACACTTCGTAACACCATTCAGTTCAGTTCAGTTCAGTTCAGTCGCTCAGTCGTGTCTGACTCTCCGCCACCCCATGAATCACAACACGCCAGGCCTCCCTGTCCATCACCAACTCCAGGAGTACACTCAAACTCATGTCCACAGAATCAGTGATGCCATCCAGCCATCTCATTCTCCATTGTCCCCTTCTCCTCCCGCCCCCAACCTTTCCCAGCATCAGAGTCTTTTCCAGTGAGTCAACTCACCGCATGAGGTGGCTAAAGTATTGCAGTTTCAGCCGTAACACCATACACAAATATAAACTCAAAACGGATTAAAGATCTAAATGTAAGTCCAGAAACTATAAAACACCTGGAGGAGAACATAGGCAAAACACTCTCTGACATAAATCACAGCAGGATCCTCCATGACCCACCACCCAGAATATTGGAACTAAAAGCAAAATAAACAAATGCGACCTAATTCAAATGAAATTCTGCACAGCAAAGGAAACTATAAGCAAGGTGAAAAGACAGCCTTCAGAATGGGAGAAAATAATAGCAAATGAAAAAAACTGACAAGGAATTAATCTCCAAAATATACAAGCAGCTCCTGCAGCTCAATTCCATAAAAATAAATGACCCAACCGAAAAATGGGCCAAAGAACTAAACAGATATTTCTCCAAAGACGACATACAGATGGCTAACAAAGCACATGAAAAACTGCTCAATATCCCTTATAATCAGAGAAATGCAAATCAAAAGCAAAATGAGATACCATTTCACACCAGTCAGAATGGATGCTATTCAAAAGTCGATATGCGATATATGCTGGAGAGGGTGTGGCGAAAAGGGAACCCTCTTACACTGTTGGTGGGAATGCAAAGTAGTACAGCCACTATGGAGGACAGTGTGGAGATTCCTTAAAAAACTGGAAATACAACAGCCATATGATCCAGGAATCGCACTCCTGGGCATACACACCGAGGAAACCAGATTCGAAAGAGACACATGTACCACAATATTCATTGCAGCACTGTTTATAAGAGTGAGGACATGGAAGCAACCTAGATGTGCATTGGCAGACGAAAGCTTTGGTACATATACACAATGGAGTATTACTCAGGCATCAAAAAAATACCTTTGAATCAGTTCTAGTGAGGTGGATGAAACTGGAGACTATTATACAGAATTAAGTAAGTCAGAAAGAAAAAAACCAATACATTATACTAAGGCATATATATGGACTTTAGAATGGTGATAATGATAACCCTGTATACGAGACAGCAAAAGAGACACAGATGTATAGAACAGACTTTTGGTCTCTGTGGGAGAGGGCGAGTGTTGGATGATTTGGGAGAATGGCATTGAAACATGAATCATATCATATGTGCAACGAATCGACAGTCCAGGTTCGATGCATGATACAATGCTCAGGCTGTTGTACTGGGATGAACCAGAGGGATGGGATAGGGAGGGAAGTGGGAGGGGGGTCACGATGGGGAACACACGTCCACCTGGGGCAGATTCATGTCAATAGATGGCAAAACAAATACAATAATGTAAAGTTCAGTTCAGTTCAGTCGCTCAGTCGTGTCCGACCCTCCGCGACCCCATGAATCACAGCACGCCAGGCCTCCCTGTTCATCACCAACTCCTGGAGTTCACTCAAACTCGTGTCCACAGAGTCGGTGATGCCATCCAGCCATCTCATTCTCGGCCGTCCCGTTCTCCTCCCACCCCCATCCTTTCCCAGCAGCAGAGTCTTTTCCAGTGAGTCAACTCGTTGCATGAGGTGGCCAAAGTATTGCAGTTTCAGCTTTAGTGTCAGTCCTTCCAATGAACACCCAGGATCTATCTCCCTTAGAATGGACCGGTTGGACCTCCTTGCAGTCCAAGGGGCTCTCAAGAGTCTTCTCCAACACCACAGTTCAAAAGCATCAATTCTACGCGATCAGCTTTCTTCACAGTCCTAGTCTCACATCCATACATGACCACGGGAAAAACCATATCCTTGACTAGACGGACCTTGGTTGGCAAAGTAATGCCTCTGATTTTTAATATATTATCAAGTTTGGTCATAACTTTCCTTCCAAAGAGTAAGCGTCTTTTAATTTCATGGCTGCAATCAGCATCTGTAGTGATTTTGGAGCCCAAAAAATAAAGTCTGACACTGTTTCCTCTGTTTTTCCGTCTATTTCCCATGAAGTGATTAGCCTCTAATTAAATAAATTTTAAAAAGAAAAAAAATTCCTTTAATGATACTAATTAAATTTCCTCAACTAAAACGCCTCCAGATTAGTTTTAATAGCTAACATGGTAGAAACAATTATGTTTCTCAACTAAAATTACGTTGTATATATACAGTAAATACCACTTAAGTAGCTTCAAGACTCATATCTTTTTTCAAGTTGATTCAAAAGTTTGTTAAACGTCAAATACTATATCCTCCAGCTGTTTTCAACTTCAAAAAATAAAGCTTCTTCAACAATTTGCTATCTCAATTTTAAATTCTGTTTTAGCTACATATGGTAACATGCTTTCTAGGTCACATGATTTAATCTTCCATATTGCCAATAAGTGAACATTTTGGAATTCTTTGCTCAAAAGAGAGATGTTGTTTTCTTCTTTCAGAAAGTCAGATAGTGAAGCAGATCTTTGAAGAGGTTGTTGCTTTTTACTAAACCCATAAACGTTCACCTGTCAAAATAAACATTTCATATTATTGGTTTCAAATATCCTGAAAGGTGCCTTTCTTTCCAAGACTTCTTCCTTGAAGAGTTCTTCATTGATCACTATACAAGTGTCACTCTCATCCCACCAAATAGATTCAAATTGATCACTTTCCACTCTATTGCACAATTTTTGTGGAAAAGTAAGTCAAAAAAAATCATTCAGTTCACCTCTTTCAGAGACAGAAAATGTGTAATGTGGTCTTTTCATCAGAACTGCCTCAGACAAAGCCTGAAAAGCATATTTTTCAATAATAGATCACGAAACCGAGTCTCCAGCAAGTGTATAATAATGGAAAGGTCTGATGGAGGTTTTTGAACCAGTGGATTCATCGTTAAGAGGCACATCTTGAATTTCTGAAGAAATTTGTGCCATCTCAGAAAAAACTTTCTTCAAACAGTTTTCTCATTTGTGTGATTTTACACACTGAAAATTCAAATGCTGCTTGGCTGGCCTACAGAGGGAAACTCCCAGACCATCACAGTGTTTCAAAAAGTCACTGATCTCCTAGCAATGGACCGGTCACTGTGACATCACAAAGTCACTAGTCTCCTAGCAATTGAAGCGTAATGTTCAACCAGTGTTTACTTCAGCATAAACTGAAAATACAGGCTCCTTACACAAATCGCAACCTAAACCATGAACCTGCAAAATCTCATTCCTAAAGAATTTTTATATGGATAAATCACATCAGTAAATCTATTTGGTTTCTGAAATAAAAGTGTTTCTCGGTGGTGGCCGAGAGGAGCTACCCACTCCTGAGGCCAGGAGTGGTGGCCGAGAGGAGTTACTCCACGTTCAAAATCAGGAGGGGGTGGCCGTGAGGAGATACCCCTCGTCCAAGGTAAGGTGCAATGGCTGTGCTTTGCTGGAGCAGCCGTGAAGAGATACCTCACAACCAAGGTAAGAGAAACCCAAATATGATGGTAGGTATTGCGAGAGGGCGTCAGAGGGCAGACACACTGAAATCGTGATCACAGTAAACCAGTGGATCTGATCACACGGACCACAGCCTTGTCTAACTCAATGAAACTAAGCCATACTGTGTGGGGCCACCCAAGATGGGCGGGTTATGGTGTAGAGGTCTGACAGAATGTGGTCCACTGGAGAAGGGAATGGCAAACCACTTCAGTATACTTGCCTTGAGAATCCCAAGAACAGTATGAAAAGGCAAAATAATAGGATAGTGAATGAGGAAATCCCCACGTCGGTAGGTGCTCAATATGCTACTGGAGATCAGTGGAGAAATAACTTCAGAAAAGGTGAAGGGATGGAGTCAAAGCAGAAAGAGTACCCAGTTGTGGATGTGCCTGGTGATAGAAGCAAGGTTCGATGCTGCAAAGAGCAATATTGCTTAGGAACCTGGAATGTTAGGTCCATGAATCAAGGCAAATTGGAAGTGGTCAAACAGGAGATGGCAAGAGTGAACATAGACATTCTAGGAATCAGTGAACTAAAATGGACTGGAATGGGTGAATTTAACTCAGATGACCATTATATCTACTACTGTGGGCAGGAATCCCTTAGAAGAAATGGAGTAGTCATCATGGTCAACAAAAGAGTCCGAAATGCTGTACTTGGATACAATCTCCAAATGAACAGAATGACCTCTGTTCATTTCCAAGGCAGACCATTCAATATTACAGTAATCAAAGCCTATGCCCCAACCAGTAACGCATAAAAAGCCGAAGTTGAACGGTTCTATGAAGACCTACAATATCTTTAGAACTAACACTTTAAAAAGATGTCCTTTTCATTAGAGGGGACTGGAATGTAAATGTAGGAAGTCAAGAAACACCTGGAGTAACAGCCAACTTTGGCCTTGGAGCACCGAATGAAGAAGGGCAAAGACTAATAGAGTTTTGCCAAGATAAGACACTGGTCATAGCAAACAACCTCTTTCAGCAACAGAAGAGAAGACTCTATACATGAACATCACCAGATGGTCAACAGAAAAAACAGATTGATTGTATTCTTTGCAGTCAAAGTGGAGAAATTCTATACAGTTAGAAAAAAGAAGACCAGAGCTCACTGTGGCTCAGATCATAAACTCCTTATTGCCAAATTCAGACGTAAATTGAAGAAAGTAGGAAAAATCACTAAACCATTCAAATATGACTTAAATCAAATCCCTTATGATTATACAGTGGAAATGAGAAATAGGTTTAAGGGACTAGATCTGATAGATAGAGTGTCTGATGAACTACGGATGGAGGTTCATGACATTGTAAAGAAGACAGGGACCAAGACCATGCCCATGGAAAAGCAATGCATAAAAGCAAAATAGTTGTCTGAGGAGGCCTTACGAATACCTGTGAAAAGAAGAGAAGCGAAAGGTTGAGGAGAAAAAAGTATATAATCACCTGAATGCAGAGTTCCACAGAATAGCAAGGAGAGGTAAGAAAGCCTTCCTCTGTGATCAATACAACGACATAGAGGAAAACAACAGAATGGGAATGACAAGAGATCTCTTGAAGAAAATTAGAGATACCAAGGGAACATTTCATGCAAAGATGGGCTCGATAAAGGTCAGAAATTGTATGGACCTAAGAGAAGCAGAAGATATTAAGAATAGGTGACAAGAATACACAGAAGAACTGTACAAAAAAGATCTTCACAACCAAGATAATCACGATGGTGTGATCACTGACCTAGAGCCAGACATCTTGGAATGTGAAGTCAAGTGGGCCTTAGAAAGTATCACTAAGGACAAAGGTAGTGGAGGTGATGGAATTCCAGTTAAGCTTTTCAAATCCTGAAAGATGATGCTGTGAAAGTGCTGCACTCAATTTGGAGCAAATTTGGGAAACTCAGCAATGACCACAGGATTGGAAATGTCAGTCTTCATCCCATTCTCAAAGAAGGACAATGCCAAAAAATGCTCAAACTACCACACAATTGCACTCATCTCACACGCTAGTAAAGTCACGCTCAAAATTCTCCAAGCCAGGCTTCAGCAATATGTGAACCTCCAGGTTTTCCAGCTGGTTTTAGAAAAGGCAGAAGAACCAGAGATCAAATTGCCAACATCCTCTGGATCATGGAAAAAGCAAGAGAGTTCCGGAGAAACATATATTTCTGCTTCATTGACTATGCCAAAGCCTTTGACTGTGGGAATAACAACAAATTGTGGAAAATTCTGAAAGAGATGGGAACACCAGAACACCTGACCTGCTTCCTTAGAAACCTGTATGCAGGACAGAAAGAAACAGTTAGAACTGGACATGGAACAACAGACAGGTTCCAAATAGGAAAAGGAGTACGTCAAGGCTGTATATTGTCACCCTGATTATTTAATTTCTATGCAGAGTACATCATGAGGAACGATGGGCTGGAAGAAGTACAGGCTGGAATCAAGATTGCTGGGAGAAATATCAATACCCTCAGATATGAAGAAGGCATCACCCTTAAGGCAGAAAGTGAAGAGGAACTGAAAAGCCTCTTGTTGAAAGTGAAAGGGGTTAGTGAAAAATTTGGCTTGAAGCTCCACATTCACAAAACTAAGATCATGGCACCTGGTCCCATCACTTCATGGGGAATAGATGGGGAAACAGTGTCAGACTATATTTTGGGCCTCCAAAAGCACCGCGGATGTTGCTTGCAACCATGAAATTAAAAGACGCTTACTCCTTGGGTAGGAAAGTTATGACCAACCCAGATAGCATATTAAAGAGCAGCGACATTACTTTGCCAACAAAGGTCCGTCTAGTCAAGGGTATGGCTTTTCCAGTGATCATAATGGATTTGAGTGCTGGACTGTGAAGATAGCTGATAGCCAAAGAATTGATGCTTTTGAACTGTGGTGTTGGAGAAGACTCTTGAGAGTCTTGGACTTCAAGGAGTTCCAACCAGTCCATTTTAAAGGATATCAGTCCTGGATGTTCATTGGAAGGACTGATGCTAAATATGAAGCTCCAATACTTTGGCCACCTCATGCGAAGGGTTGACTCACTGGTAATGATTCTGATGCTTGGACGGATTGAGGGCAAGAGGAGAAGTGGACGACAGAGAATGAGATGGCTGGATGACATCACCGACTCGATGGAGGCGGGTTTGAGTGAACTCCGGGAGTTGGTGATGGAAGGGTAGGCCTGGCGTGCTGTGACTCATGGGGTCACAAAGAGTTGGATTCGACTGACTGACTGAACTGAACTGAACTGAATTGAACTCTTACCCAACCAAACTTGGGTTACTCACTTCTGTGCAATAGTTTATTGTGGAACCAGGCAAGGTGTCCTAGCAGCTGGTGTTTCAAAGACCCACACTCCCCAAATACTTTCAGGGGAACTATCTTTTTGACAGAGTGAGGTTAGGCATGGGGTGTGTGATTAGTTTGGGAACATTCTACTAGTGGCCTGTTCCTAAGGATATTGGGAGTCGACATCATTGACCATCTGGTTCCAACTACTCTGTGGTCTAGGTACTTACATTTCAGCCTGGTTGGGGCTTTAGTATCTCTAAAACTGTTCACAGAATGTTATCTATGGCCCTTGAGGAGGAACTAAAGATCCTTGACTTTGCTTAATGTTCAAGAATCATTATTCTATATTGCTTGATCATTTTCCTTTGTTTCTGGCTTTTCTAGTTTCTCTGATTAAAATTACTCTGGGAACACGAGGAAGTCTAGAATCTCCTACTCCTCTCTCTTGGTTTTCATAGTTTTCAATCTTAAGACGGGACTGCTTAGAACAAGAAATGAAATAAAGTGTTGGATTTAGAGCGTGATCATAACTGTGACTGAAAATCTCAGTTGCAGGTTCGATTTCTGTCCCAGCTCTTGGAGTGTTTGAGTTAACTACAACTTTGGCTATTTCATGATGAGATTGAGCGTGGAACTGGAAATGAATCTGACATCAATATTTTTTGTTATGCAAACATATCCGTCTACTTTATATAGATATATGTATATCTATTATATATATTTTTTTTTTCTATAACTTTATTTTTGTCATTAAACTGGACAAACATTTGAAAATTGGTAGCTATTTACTAAAAGAAAAGAGAGGAGTGATATAAAGGAGTTCTCGTATTTTTTCCACTTACGTATATTCAATAACCGAGTAGACAGTTGGTGATGGACAGGGAGGCCTGGCGTGCTGTGATTCTTGGGGTCGCGGAGAGTTGGACACGACTGAGTGACTGAACTGAACTGAACTGAACTGAGACTTTTGAATAATTCTACTTTTGGGTTTTAATTTTTTTCCATTGCTGCTTTGCCTAACAGGAATTAAAAGCCATTGTACATTTTTTAATACACATACACACATGCACATATGTGTATATATGTGTATATGTCAAAATATAATTTTAGACAACTTTATTTAGGTGGTCAAAGCCTTGCTTGTTCCCAAGATCTTTAATGAACTGTTTGGGAAGCCCAATGTTACTTAATAACTTTCTGGCTGAATAATATAGATCCTATTCTGAAAGGCTGTCCCTCAATGGAGCTGATCAGCAGTATGCTTTCTATAATAGTGATGGGGTTCATACATATGAGGACACCTTGAGCCCATAAAACTGCAACTCTCATTTACTTAGAGATATTGTTCTAAGACTGCTGTTCCTCTCCTCACGTTGGATACAATTTTAAACATTCAAATTAATGGGTTAAACGGATGCACCAGGCACTGTGCATAGATCATAATCAGGCTCTATGGCTAGCTGAGCACTGAAATTATATGATGTGTACATTAAAATAACTCTTCCATAGTTCAGTGTGTACATTTTTATTTCATCACTTTAAACTTCTGGTACCAAATATTTGAGTAGAAATCATTGATGATCAAAACTTCTCTCCCTTCATGACACAGTGGTTCGGCTTCCTGTCCGCCTCCACATCATATCATTATTTCTTGTCCTCCTTTGTATTTTTGTAGTTGCCACATTAGAGATAACATGAAGAGGCTCAAGATATTATGTTAATAGAGAAATGTATTATAGGCTGTGTATATTGTCAACATTTTACAGAGTTGTCACAGAAGCATGGCACAAATGCTCCAACAGGAAACTTAAAACCAGCAGTATTATATATGATGAGTAACGATCATCTTAGAATACTCTTAGAAAACAATTTCTTATCCAAAACACTGAGGGGAAAAAATGGTACAAGAATAAAATAATTCTCAATGTTGATAGGAAAACAGGATAAACAGTACACTTGAATTCTCAGTATTACACAAAGTAAGATGATAGCATCTGGTCCCACTGCTTCATGGGAAATAAAGGTGGAAAAGGCAGAAGCAATGACAGATTTCCTCTTTTGTGGCTCTATATTCACTATGAATGTGACGGCAGTTATAAAATTAGAATACAGGTGCTTCCTGGAAAAATGGCACTCACACATTTAGTAAGCGCGTTAAAAAGTGAATAGTTGACTTGACCAAAGGGGGCACATTGAGTACACTAATGGTCTTTCCAGTAGACATGTACAGATGTGAGAACACCAAACTGCTCTGCTGGGGATGACTTGTGAGCCTCCATTAGATTGCAAGGAGATCAAGCCATCCAAACTTAAAGGAAATCAACTCTGAAGATTCATTAGAATCACTAATGTTGAAGCTATGTCTCCAAAGCTTTGACCACCTGAGCAAAGAACTGACTCATGAGAAAAGACCCGACTCATGAGAAAAGACCCTGATTCTTAGGAGCCAATTAAATCTTGTTTCATGATTTGCATGAGAGAGGAGGAGAAGAGTGTATAGCTTCACTCATTCAATGGACATGATCTCACGCAGACTCTGGGAGATGGTGAGGGGCAGAGAGGCCTTGTGTGCTGCAGTCCAAGGGGACACAAAGAGTCTGACAAGACTTTGTGACGGAACAACAACAAGATTTCAGTTAATAAAATGGATCTTCCAGGGTCTCGGTGGGGTCTCATCATGTTAGAGGAATAGGAGCCTGAGTCCACTTTCTCCCACACAAATCCATCAAAGGATAGATTGCACATGGAACACCTTCCAGAAACAAATTTGTGACCAATGTTGATGGGCCCTAGAAACCGATAAAGGAAAACCAGTCTCTTAAAAAGTAGGTAAGAAAAAATAAGTAATGAAAGGGGGGAAATGTTTTTAGGGATTGAGACTCGCCTTGGAGAAGGAGTCTTAAAGAAGGAGAAATTTGCACAAAATTGGAAACCCTGTCTCATAGGTGTCAGTCGGGGAAGAAATAGAACGGAGGAGAGGAAGAATAAAGAAACACAGATTATGCCAATAAATGCAATCACTGCCCTGAGGACAATGTGCGAAGCTAAGGTAACACGCAAACATAAACTATGGGGACACTAGAGACAGAAATTTTAGAAAGGACCTTTCCTGTGAGAAGGCTCTAAGGCCACATCTTGAACCATGCATACTCACAGAACAGAAGTTTGTGCACTAGAAAATACCAAAGGAGACCAAGCCAGTGTCCATTTAAGGCCCATTCCTCCACGGAGGGAGAGAGGAACATGTACGACTGCCAGAGGAAGAAGGAAATAGGCTCATAGAATCTTGGCCCCAGACACATTCCCCTGCCAAGCTCTAAGCTGGCTGACAGTTGCTAGTGATGAATTCCTCACTTCATGGACAGTTCACATAGCCCAGACACATGACAGCCTGGGGTCAGTTAGCCTGAGGAGACGCATGGCACACTTGAGACTGTGCCCTCTACAGACACAGGCAGCAAACTGAGTGGCTGAGACCAGAAAGTTGCTTAAGATGCATGGACCACCTGGGACTGTGCCTTGCTTCCAACCAGTCACCCGAGGTTTTGGACTTGGGAAGAGCACAAAGCACATAGCCAATAGTGGTCATGGCCCTTGGCAAGCACCTAATTGCCTGATTGGCTGAGAAGTGCATGAAACACAGGGCCCATTTGGGACTGTGCCCTCATGTATCAACCAGGAGTCTGAGCAGGGTGGACTCAGAAAGTACATGCCACATTTGTTATTGACAACCCCGATGTGATCAATAGACCTCAAGCACCCCCCCATCCCAATGGCCTTTGTTTTCTGTGTCCCACCTCTCACCCCCAAATACTGAACAGGTGAGGTCGAATAAGAGGCTACTCCACCTCGTTTCATGGTGAAAACCAGATATGGAGAGGCTTTCAAATAAAAGAAGGAAATATAAACAAAGAAGCATATACCAACCCAGAAGTGACAGGTTAAACGTAATAAGTCTGCAATATACGGCCAGACTGTTCAAGTGAGGAACAACAGTCACCTTTGACAAGTACAAGGTTCAACAAGAGACTGTCTGACACTGTATTGACACCAAAAAGCACACAACTACTTTAAAATTCTGAGATCTATTTCCTCTCTTCTTTTAAAATTTATTTATTTTATTGGAAGGCTAATTACTTTCTAATATTGTATTGGTTTTGCCGTACATTGGCATGAATCTGACCCAGGTATTCATATGTTCGCCAACTTGAACCCGCCTTCCACCTCCCTCCCCATCCCATCCATCTAGTTCATCCCCGTACACCAGCCCCGAACATCCTGTATCATGCATCGAGCCAGGACTAGCGATTCGTTTCACATATGATAATATACATGTTTCAATGCCATTATCCCATCATCCCACCCTCGCCCTCCCCCACAGAGTCCAAAAGACTGTTCTATACATCTGTGTCTCTTTTGCTGTCTCGTATATAGGGTTATCCTTATCACCTTTCTAAATTCCATATATATGCCTTAGTGTATGTATTGGTGTTTTTCTTTCTGGCTTAATTCACTCTGTATAATAGGCTCCAGTTTCTATATAATTTCTTTAACTTTAAAATATTTTAGTCCTTTATTATAACCTAAACTTTTATTTCTATTAACTATTATTAACTTTCAAGCAAAACACACGTAAATCTTTTTTTTAAACACTTTTTATATATGAGAGAATGAATTTGGACTCCGTTTTCTTTTTTTACACTGTTTAAACAAGACTATATTTTATTTTTGGTTCTTAATTTTACTTTCCAAAAATTGATATCAATGTTGTAACTTTAGTAACGAAATCTTTACAATCTGATGTCACTAATGGATTCGTTTTCCCGAATTGATTGCTCTCTCCCGTTTCAACTCTCCCATAACTCCTCCTAGGCATGTCTTTCTCCCTCACCTCCTCCTAGGCATCTCTTTCTCCCTCTTTCCTTTTCTCTGCTGTCTGAAATTCTGTGAATCCCTTTGATTCTTTCGGGATGAGGAGAATTGTGCCACCATTAACCTCCGGTTTTATCTTCTGTATTGCATGGATTTTTGATGTTACTGCAACCTGGGAACAGAAACCCAGAGGCCAGGGCGTCGATTCCAGAACTTTAGATCAACATTGAACTCCTTACCTCAAGGAATATTAAAGGACAAGCACACACCCCAGAGTTTCCGTGTCTACATGGAAAGCAATCTCCACACTTGAGTCAGTAAGTTCAGTACAAGAGAACCCACAGCTATTCTCCAGTAAAACAGAAACACAACAATGAATATTATAAAAGCCATACCAGACCCACAAACACCCCAAAGCACAGTCCGTGGACAATTCATTGCACTTCAGAGAGAAGAGATACAGATCTGTCTGCCAGTGAACACACACAAATGATCGGAAACATTAAACCTTGAGAAGTCATTGGTCCAATCCCACCCACAAAAGACAGGTTCCACAACATAGTGGAGCTATAATTCTCAGGCCTGCAGAAAAGGGACCCAAATCACAGTAATCGAAACAGAATGAAAAGGGAGAGAAATATGCAGCTGCTGAAGGTAAATTACCAAAAAACCCACAAAAACAAAGAAAAGAAGAGGAGTTAGGAAGTTTTCCTGAAAAAGAATTCAGAATAATGAAAGTAAAGATAAAAATCTTGAAAGATATGTAGAATTGCCAGTAAATACACTGGGGGACCGGAATGAGTAGAAATAAACATGTTTAACATGGATCTAGAAGAAATAAAGAGTCAAGCAGTAAAAATCAACACAATAACTGAGATTAACAACACCCTGGAAGGAACCAACAGTAGAATAATTGAGACAGAGAAAGAACTAATTAGGTGGAGGCAGAAAGGAGGAAATAAAGGAAGCACAGTGAGGTGTGCAACAAAAACAACAAGTTAAACAGGTAAAGCGCAGCAGTGATAAATGTCCCACAATGAGAAGCTTAGGTGTCGAGAAGGAGAACACCAAAACAAAAAGGGGTGGGGTACTTGGAAGATTCTTGAGGAAGTAAACTTTGAAAGCACCCTTAAATGAGTCAAGCCGAAAGAATTGGGACCAGATATGAAACAACTGAATGTTCAAAAACGGGAAAAGAAAGTGACAAATCTCTGTATTGTCACTCAGATTATGTGAATCTACATTAGAGTATACTATTAAAATACCAGATGAGTAAATCACAAACTTGCATCAAGGATTGGGAGAAACATAAACAGCCTCAGATTATATAGATGGCAACACTTAAACAAATAGAAAGTGAAGAAAAAATAAAGAGTCTTTTGATGAGGGTGAATGAGAAGAGTGCAAAACCAAGCTGACAACTCAACATTCATAAAAACAAAGCAAAAGGCATCTGGTCCCATCACTACTCTGCAAATAGAAGGGGTAAACATATGAACTTCCAGATTTCCAATTGGGTATCAGAAAAGGCAGAGGAAAGAGAGATCAAATTGCCAACATCCGATGGATCATGGAAAAAGCAAGAGAGTTCCAGGAAAACATCTCTTTCTGCTGTACTGACTATGCAAAGACTTTAACTGTGTGGATCTCAATAAATGGTGGAAACTTTTGAAAGAGATGGGAATACCAGACCGCCTGACCTGTCTCTTGAGAAAACTGTATGCAGGTCAGGAAGCAGCAGTTAGTGCTGGACATGGAACAACAGACTGGTTCCAAATAGGAAAAGGAGTATGTCAAGGCTGTATATTGTCATCCTGCTTATTTAACTTCTATGCAGAGTACATGATGAGAAACACTGGGCTGGAAGAAGCACAAGCAGGAATCAAGATTGCCTGGAGAAATATCAATAAACTCAAATATGCAGATGACAGCACCGATACGGCAGAAAGTGAAGAGGAATTAAAAATCTTCTTGATGAAAGTGGAAGAGGAGAGTGAAAAACTTGGACTAAAGCTCAACATTCAGAAAGTTAAGATCATGGCATCTGGTCCCATCACTTCATGAGAAATAGATGGAGAAACAGCGGAAACCGTGCCAGACTTTATTTTTTAGGTTCTAAAATCACTGCAGATGCTGATTGAAGCCATGAAATTAAAAGACGCTTACTCCTTGGAAGAAAAGTTAAGACCAACTTAGCATATTAAAAACCAGAGACATAACTTTGCCAACCAAGGTCGGTCTAGTTAAGGCTGTGTATTTTCCAGTGGTCAATATGGATGTGAGAGTTGAACTGTGAAGAAGGTTGAGAGCAGAATTGATGCTTTTGAATGGTGGTATTGGAGGAAATTATTGAGAGTCCCTGCAAGGAGATCCAACCAATCCGTTCTACAGGAGATTAGTTCTGGGTGTTCATTGGACGGACTGAAGCTGAGGCTCAAACTCCAATACTTTGGCCACGTGATGCGAAGAGTTGATTCATTGGAAAAAACTCTAATGCTGGGAGAATTGGGTGCAGTAGGAGAAGGGGATGGCTGGATGGCATCACCAATTCGACGGACATGAGGTTGAGTGAACCCCAGGAGTTGGGGATGGACAGGGAGGCCTGACATGCTGTAATTCATGGGGTAGCAAACAGTAGGACACGACTGAAACTGTTCTGAACTAAACCGAAATATGTGGAAACAGTGACAGGCTTCATTTTCTATGGCTCGAAAATTACTAAGAATAGTGATTGCAGTCATCAAATTAGCTGTTACTTGCTTTTGGATGTAAAAGCTCTGACAAACCTAGACATTGCATTAAAATGAAGACATACCACATTATTAATTCTCAGTTAAATATAAATGTCAAAGATGGTTACCCTTGTCTAACTCAAAGAAACTAAGCCATGCCTGTGGGGCCATCCAAGACAGGCAGGACATGGTGGAGAAATATGACAGAATGTGGTCCACTGGAGAACGGAATGGCAAACCACTTGAGTGTACCTGCCTTGAGAACCCCAAGAACAGTATGAAAAGGCAAAGTAATAGGATACTGAATGAGGAATTCCCCAGCGTGGTAGGTGCCCAGTATGCTCCTGTTGATCAGTGGATAAAAAACTCCAGAAAGAGGGAAGGGATGGAGCCAAAGCAAAAACAGTACCCAGGTGTAGATGTTACTGGTGATAGAAGCAAGGTCCGATGCTGCAAAGAGAAATATTGCATAAACCTGGAATGTAATGTCCGTGAATCAAGGCAAACTGGAAGTGGTCAAATGAGATGGCAAGAGTGAATCTGTGAACTAAAATGGACTAAATGGGTGAATTTAACTCAGATGACTCAGATGAGTATATCTGCTACTGTGGGCAGGAATAACTTAGAAGAAAGGGAGGAGCCATCATTGTCAACAAAAGAGTCCGAAATGCTGTGCATGGATGCAGTCTCCAAAACGACAAAATGAAATGTGTTCATTTCCAAGAAAAACCATTCAATATTACAGTAATCCAAGGCTATGCACCAACCAGTAATGCTGAAGAAGCTGAAGTTGAATGGTTCTATGAAGACCTACAGGACTTTTAGAACTAATACTGAAAAAAAAAAATGCCCTTTTCATTATAGAAGTTTGGAATGTAAAAAGTAGGAAGTCAAGAAACATCTGGAGTAGCAGGCAAACTTGGCCTTGGAGCAGGGAATGAAGCAGGGCAAAGGCTAATAGAATTTTGCCAAGAGAACGCACTGGTCATAGCAAACACCCTTTTTCAACAACACAAGAGAAGACTCTACACATGGACATCACCAGATGGTCAAGACTGAAATCGGTGGAAGTGAGAAATAGATTTAAGTGACTAGATATGGTAGATAGAGTGCCTGATGAACTCTGGACGGAGGTTCTTGACATTGTATAGGAGACAGGGACCAAGACCATGCCCATGGAAAAGAAATGCAAAAAAGCAAAATGGCTGTCTGAAGAGGCCTTACAAATAGCTGTGAAAAGAAGAAAAGTAAAAAACAAAGGAGAAAGGGAAAGATATAAGCATCTGAATACAGAGTTCCAAAGAATGGCTAGGAGAAATAAGAAAGCCTTCCTCAGTGATCAATGCAAGGAAATAGAGGAAAAGAAAAGAATAGGAAAGACAAGAGATCACTTCAAGAAAATTAGAGATACCAAGGGAAAGTTTAATGCAAAGATGGGCTCGATAAAGGACAGATATATTATGGACCTAAGAGAAGCAGAAGATATTAAGAACAGGTGGCAAGAATACACAGAAGAACTATACAAAAAAGATCTTCACAACCAAGATAGTCACGATGGTGTAATCACTGACCGAGAGCCAGACATCTTGGAATGTGAAGTCAAGTGGGCCTTAGAAAGCATCACTACGAACAAAGCTAGTGGAGGTGATGGAATTCCAGTTGAGCTACTTCAAATCCTGAAAGATGATACTGTGAAAGTGCTGCACTCAATATGCCAGCAAATTTGGAAAACTCAGCAGTGGCCACAGGACTGGAAAAGGTCAGTCTTCATTCCAATCCCAAAGAATGGCAATGCCAAAGAATATTCAAACGACCTCACAATTGCATTCTTCTCACACACTAGTAAATTCACGCTCAAAATTCTCCCAGCCAGGCCTCAGCAATATGTGAACCATGAACTTCGAGATGTTCAAGCTGGTTTCAGAAAAGGCAGAGAAACCAGAGATCAAATTGCCAACATCCTCTGGATCATGGGAATACTAAGAGAGTTCCAGAAAAAAACATCTATTTCTGCTTCATTGACTATTCCAAATCCTTTTACTGTTGGGATCACAACAAACTGTGGAAAATTCTGAAAGAGATGGGAATACCAGACCACCTGACCTGCCTCTTGAGAAACCTGTATGCAGGTCAGGAGGCAACTGTTAGAACTGGACATGGTACAACGGACTGATTCCAAATAGGAAAAGGAGTGTGTCAAAGTTGTATATTGTCACCCTGCCTATTTCACTTCTACGCAGAGTACATCATGAGGAACACTGGGCTGGGAGAAGCACTGGCT
Source organism: Moschus berezovskii (assembly GCF_049115385.1). NCBI lineage: Eukaryota > Metazoa > Chordata > Mammalia > Artiodactyla > Moschidae > Moschus > Moschus berezovskii. Next base: position 73,200,118 of record NC_142489.1, read on the forward strand.
GGAATCAAGATTGCTGGGAGAAATATCAATACCCTCAGATATGAAGATGACATCACCTTTATGGCAGAAAGTGAAGAGGAACTCGAAAGCCTCTTGATGATAGTGAAAGAGGAGAGTGAAAAAGTTGGTTTGAAGCTCCACATTCAGCAAACTAAGATGATGGCATCTGGTCCCATCACGGCATGGGAAATAGATGGGGAAACAGTGGAAACAGTGTCAGACTTTATTTTTTGGGCTCCAAAATCACTGCGGATGCTGATTGCGGCCATAAAATTAAAAGAAGATCACTCCTTGGAAGGACATTTCTGACCAACCTAGATAGCATATAAAAGAGCAGAGACATTACTTTGCCAACAAAGGTCCGTCTAGCCAGGGCTCTATTTTTTCACGGGATCATGTATGGATATGAAACTTGGATTGTGAAGAAAGCTGATAGCCGAAGAATTGATGCTTTTGAACAGTGGTGTTGGAGAAGACTCTTGAGAGTCCCTTGGACTGCAAGGAGATACAACCAGTCCATTCTAAAGGAGATTAGTCCTGGATATTCATAAGAAAGACTGATGCTGAAGCTGAAGCTCCAATACTTTGGTCACCACATGCGAAGAGTTGACTCACTGGAAAAGACTCTGATGCTGGGAGGGATTGGGGGCAATAGGAGAAGGGGACGGCAGAAAATGAGAGGGCTGGATGTCATCACCGACTCGATGGAGGTGGGTTTGCTTGAACTCCAGGAGTTGGTAAAGTACATGGAAGCCTCGCATGGTGTGATTCAGGGGTTTGAAAGTGTTTGACACTACTGAGGGACTGAACTCAACCTGAACTGAACTGAATGATGGTAATGTTGGAGGCTATGGGATGTTATTGAGTAATGTATATAGCTTTGACTGCTAATTTATTTAGCACCTTTTATTGCTAATTCAGAAAATACTTAAAAAACTTCATTTGGCAAGCACCATGTCATCACTGCATGGGAAATAGATGGAAAAACAGTAGAAACAGTGTCAGACTTTATTTTTTGGGCTCCAAAATCACTGCAGATGCTGATTGCAGCCATGCAATTAAAAGACGCTTAATCCTTGGAAGGAAAGTTATGACCAACCTTGATAATATATTGAAAAGCAAAGACATTACTTTGCCAACCAAGGTCCGTCTAGTGAAGGTTATGGTTTTTCCCGAGGTAATGTATGGATGTGAGAGTTGGACTGTGAAGAAAGCTGACCACTGAAGAATTGATGCTTTTAAACTGTTGTGTTGGAGAAGATCTTGAGAGTCCCTTGGACTGCAAGAGATCCAACCTGTCCATTCTAAAGGAGATCAGTCCTGGATGTTCATAAGAAAGACTGATGCTGAAGCTGAAGCTCCAATACTTTGGCCACTTCATGCGAAGAGCTGACTCACTGGAAAAGACTCTGATGCTGGGAGGGATTGGGGGCAGGAGGAGAAGGGGACGGCAGAGAATGAGAGAGCTGGATGTCATCACCGACTCGATGGAGGTGGGTTTGATTGAACTCAGGGAGTTGGTGAAGGACACGGAAGCCTCGCATGGTGTGATTCAGGGGTTTCAAAGAGTTTGACACGACTGAGGGACTGAACTCAACCTGAATTGAACTGAATGATGGTAATGTTGGAGGCTATGGGATGTTGTTGAGTAATGTATATAGCTTTTGACAGCTAATTTATTTAGCGCCTTTTATTGCTAATTCAGGAAATACTTAAAATACTTCATTTGGCAAGCACTATGTCATCACTTCATGGGGAAATAGATGGAAAAACAGTGGAAACAGTGTCAGACTTTATTCTTGGGGGCTCCAAAATCACTGCAGATGCTGATTGCAGCCATGAAATTAAAACATGCTTACTCCTTGGAAGGAAAGTTATAACCAACATTGATAGTATATTGAAAAGCAGAGACATCACTTTGCCAACCAAGGTCCGTCAAGTCAAGGCTATGGTTTTACCCGTGGTCATGTATGGATGTGAAAGTTGGACTGTGAAGAAAGCTGACCACCGAAGAATTGATGCTTTTGAACTGCGGTGTTGAGAAGACTCTTGAGAGTCCCCTGTACCGCCAGGAGATTCAACCAGTCCATTCTAAGGGAGATCAATCCGGGGTGTTCACTGAAAGGACTGATGTTAAAGCTGAAACTGCAATACTTTGGCCACCTCATGCGACGAGTTGACTCACTGGAAAAGACTCTGATGCTGGGAAAGGTTGGGGGAGGGAGGAGAAGGGGACGACTGAGAGTGAGATGGCTGGATGCATCACCGACTCTGTGGGCATGAGTTTGAGTGAACTCCGGGATTTGGTGATGGACAGGGAGGCCTGGCGTGCTGTGATTCATGGGGTCCCGGAGAGTCGGACACGACTGAGCGACTGAACTGAACTGATCGCTTAGCTGATGTGAAAGATACATAAGGCAACTTGGGTACAGATACAACATATAGAAGAATTGGACATCTGTGGTTAACTTGGTAGGAAGGAAGACAGGTTATTTCAATTCCCAAGTAAGTGTTTAGGAAAAGTTGTGAAATGTGGCTTATTATGACTGAAAATATGTTGCCTGATTATAGCTCTCGAAATTATGTGAAACAGATAGATAATGAAGCTTATAATGGAAAGAAATATCATGCCTTCCAAGAACTGATTACCTTGGTGAGATGCTGCATTCACCACAAGGATTTAAGTCTATCTTTGTAGGAACAGCAAAGCAACATCAAAATATACATGAGGAAATATAGGGTGGTGTGTTGGTGGGAGGAAATAAAGGCATGACATAAGGAGAGCACAGCAAGAATGACCCTTTTTAATACAACTTGTAAAATGCCTATCCTTTGCTAACTGTGGTGCAATCTTTGACTCTGTCATGTTATCTTTGGCATCCCATCATGGTATGTTAGTGATCATGATTATCGAGTAGACTAAATCTATATTTTCAAGTGAAACACATTTTTTTTTTTTAATGCAGAAAACCTTCTGCCTAACCTCTTAGCTTTCTTTGCAATGACTGGTATAATATAATAAAACTGAGAAAGCATTAAAATATATACACTCATTTGCTGTTTCTAAATTTGATTTGTATCTGATCCTTCCCCCATACCATCCTATCTTAGACACCCAGTCAGTTCTGCCTGGATGATTTCAGAAGTCAATTTATTTACATTTTGTCTTTTACATTGTTTGCATTTTCTATTTTTTCAAACAATTCATTAGGTGTAATGTACCTATGATGCATACTGAATGTTTCCTTGAACAGAAAATTTAATATTACAGCAGAGCAAAGTATCCAGGAACTGAAATGCTCATTTACTCTTAATTATTTCAAAGTGAAATTGACACTATGAAAATGAACATATAACTTTATTCTTCAAATAAGAGAATTGTAGGAATTTGTTGACATCTCCCAACATAAATTTAATCTTCAGTATCGTGCATAATCTGACACCTAATTGGTACACCAGTTGTATTAGGATGATTTTTAAATAATGAAGACGATTGATGTATTGACCTAGAAAGAGAGGCAACAATGCATCAGAAATCTCCGGTACTGGGAAACATGAATGGGCTGCGTGTTTTATTTTAGGGAAAGGTTTGTCATGGACTGCCACATGACCGTACACACCTGGAAAGGTAGACGTTTTCCACACTCAGTCCAAAATCACTGTTTCATAATGGAGATACAATATGGTACTGCAAAATAGAAGTAGACATAGCTGCCACAGTATGTCAAATAGACACTGCAGCCATTTGGCGTATAGCAGCTGATAGTTGAAACACCGTGAACAGTGCTCCACCTAGAATGTGGGATGGAGAGGGAGATGGAAGAGTGTTTCGAAAGGGAGGGGATATATATATATATATTTCTATGCCTGATTTATTTTGAATTTTGACAGAATACAGAAAAATTCGGTAAAACAATTGCCCTTCCATTAAAAAAAAAAAAAAACAATAAGAGAAACAGCAAAGTGATATATCACAGTGTGTTTCTGTGGTCTAACTGATATTGATGATGGAGAAGAGAAATAATTTCAAGTTAGGGCACTTGTATCAGTAACTATCTGGATGGTAGAACGCTATAGTTTGAATGGCACACTTAAACTTCTGCAGGCTGAAAATACATTCAATTCTCTAGTTCCAGGACTGAAGTCAGAATTATGACCATCCACATTACACATTGCTTTAACATGCTTCTTCTCCTTATCTCGGATTAATGAAGATACTGTAGAGACATTTTTCTGATCAACTCTTCTTTTGATTCTTACTAAATGTGAGGATAACCTTGTTCAAAATATGGTTATGATAGAACTGAAACAAAAACCAAATGGGGAAAAATATTCCGTAACTCTTTCAACTAAGATAGATCAGAAAAACAAAGAAAAATGGATTCCTTAAATCATAAAATGTAAACACTTTCAAATAATCCTCTTCCATTAGTAGTTTTAAAAACTTACATAGTCGTAGAAATTATGATCCTCCAGTAAAATGTGCTATAAGTCTATGGTAAATGTCATTTAAATACCTTTAGGATTTGAAATTTTCCCAATTTTTTTTTCAAAAGTAATTTAAGCCATTTTTATTAATCCGGACAAAGAAATGACAGAGAGAAGACATCACCAAATGCTCAACACAAATCAGATTGATTTTATTCTTTCAATCAAAGATGGAGAATCTCTATACAGCCAGCAAAAACAAGACCAGGGGCTGACTCTGGCACAGATCATGAACTCCTTGTTGCAAATGCAGACTGAAATAGAAGGAACTGGAGAGAACCCCTATACCATTCATGTATGACATAAGTCAATTCACTTATGACTATACAGTGGAAGTGAGAAATAATTTTAAGGGACTAGATCTGACAGAGAGGGTGCCTGATAAATTATGGGTGGAGGTTCATGACATTGTACAGCAGACAGGAATCAAGATCATCCCCAAAAAAAAGAAATGCAAAAAAGCAAAATGGCTGTCTGAGGAGGCCTTACAAATGGCTGTGAAAGAAGGGAAGTGTAAAGAAAAGGAGAAAAGGAAATTTATACCCATTTGAATGTAGAGTTCCAATGAATAGCAAGGAGAAATAAGAAAGACTTCCTCAGTGATCAATGCAAAGAAATGGAGGAAAGCAATAGAATGGGAAAGACTACACATATCTGCAGGATAATTAGAAATACTGAGGCAACATTTCATGCAAAGGTGGGCTCAATAAAGGACACAAATATTAGGAACCAAAGAGAAGCAGAAGATATTAAGAAGAGGTGGCAAGAATACACAGAAGAACTGTTCATAGAAGATCTTCAGGACCCAGAAAATCACGATGGTGTGATCATTCAAGTAGAGCCAGACATCCTGGAATGTGAAGACAAGTGGGCCTTAGGAAGCATCACTATGAACAAAACTAGAGTAGGTGATGGAACTCCAGTTGAGCTATTTCAAATCCTGGAAGATGATGCTGTGAAAGTGCTGCACTCAATATGCCAGCAATTTGGAAAACTCAGCAGTGGCCACCGGACTGGAAAAGTCAGTCTTCATTGTAATCCCAAAGAAAGGCAATACCGAAGAATGCTCAAACTACAGCATAATTGCTCTCATCTCACAAGCTAATCATGCGTTGCTAGAAACTGTCTTTAAAAACTAAAACGTGAGTGACCTACAGAGGCCTGTAGAGTCATATCTCTGTTCTTTCCAAAGGTATGTACAGATATGAGAACACCAAGGGATTACTGACTGTGAACCGCTCTGCTGGGGAAGACTTGTGCGATTCTTTTGAACTGCAGGAATACCAAAAAATGAATTGTAAAAAAATCAACTTTGAAGACTCATTGGAAGGAATGATGCTGAAAATAAAGCCCCAAAGCTTTGTCCAATTGAGGCAAAGAGCTGACTCATTAGAAAAGACCGTGATCTATAGAAAGTGTTGAAAGCAGGGGGATCAGTAGGTGAGAGAGGATGAGACATCTGGAGAGCATCAGTGATTCAAAGGACATGATCTTGGGGAAACTATGGGAGAGAGTGAGGGACAGACAGGCCTCTTGTGCTGGAGTCCAAGGGGATACAAAGAGTCAAATATGTCTTAGTGGCTGAAGAACAATAACATTTCAGTTAATAAGACGGGTCTTGACGGATGGCAGTTGGTCCCAAAATATCAGAGGAATGGGAGGACAAGACCACTCCCTCCCCAACAAATTCATCTAAGCATCGACTGCACATGGAAGAACTTCCAGACAAAAAATTGTGAACACTGTTGAATGGCCCAAAATACCCAGAAGTCAAACATGTTTTCCTTTGAAAAGGAGGTAGGAAAAAATAAAAGAGAGACAAAGTATTTAGGGGCTGAGGCTGGTTTTGGAGAGGAAGTTGTAAATGAGGAGAAGCTTGCAGACAATTGTGAACCCTCTCAGGACAGTGACAGTGGAGAACTCTGGATCGCTTAGAGCAACATAACCACGGGAAAGAGAAACAAAAGCAAATGTGCCTAACTGTAGTTTCCAGCAGGGAAAAAAATCAGATACACCTGTCCACCATCATTGAGGTGGACCTAGGAGGGATGCCCGGACCTTATCACTTGCCTTATTATAAGGACTCAGCTTTAATGGTCTGAGGATGATCTGACAGGTCTAAGGTGACATAGCAACCTAATCCATGGGAACACCAGAGACAAAAATTCAAAAAGAGTCCTTTCTTGAGATAATTCTTTATGACCATATAGAGGATACAGACACTCACAGAACCAAAGTTTGCACATTCAGTTCAGTTCATTTCAGTTCACTGGCTCAGTCGTGTCCGACTTTTTGAGACCCCATGAATTACAGCACGCCAGACCTCCCTGTCCATCGCCAACTCCAGGACTTCACTCAAACTCATGTCCATTGAGTCGGTGATGCCATCCAGCCATTTAATTCTTTGTCGTCCCCTTCTCCTTCTGCCCCCAGTCCCTCCCACCATCAGAGTCTTCCAGTGAGTCAACACTTCGCATGAGGTGGCCAAAGTATTGAAGTTTCAGCTTTAGCATCAGTCCTTTCAATGAACACAGAGGATTGATCTCCTTTAGAATGAACTGGTTGGATCTCCTTGCAGTACAAGTGACTCTCAAGAGTCTTTTACAAAATATCAAAGATGTGCAAACAGGCTTCCATTTAATGCCCTGTCCTCCACGGAGGCAGAGAATAATGTTTGCATCAGACAGAGGCAGAATGCATGAGGCTGCAGTTATAACAACTCCGAAGACCACATCTGCCACCAAGCTCTGAGAAGGCTGCCAGTTGCTAGCCATGTCTTCCTGGGTTCATGCTCAGTTCACATAGGTCAGGAGGGTCAAAATATGAGTTTCGCACCCCTCTGGAGACACATGGAATTCTTGCAAAGTTCACATAGTTCAGGAGGGTCAAAATATGAGTTCAGCACCTGTCTGGAGACACACGGAAATATGAATGGCCTGCCTGTTGTAGTTTAGGAAAAGATTTGTCATTGCTGGCACATTACACTACACACCTGGAAAGGTAGAAGTTTCCACCCTTAGTCCAAAATCACCTTTGCATAATGGAGTTTCGATGTGGTACTGCAAAATAGAAGCAGACATAGCTGCCAAAGTATGTCAAGTAGACATTGCAGCCATTTGATTTAGAGCAGCTGCTAAGTGACACCCAGTGAAAATGCTCAACTTAGATTGTGAGATGGAAAGGGAGATATGAGGGTGTTCCGAAAGGGAGGGGATATAGCTATATCTATGCCTGATTTATTTTGAGTTCTGACTGAATACAGTAAAATTCGGTAAAATGATTCAATTCAGTTCCGTTAAGTTCGGTTGCTCTGTCGTTTCCGAATCTCCACCCCACCATGAATCACAGCACGCCAGGCCTCCCTGTCCATCACCAACTCCAGGGTTCACTCAAACTCATGTCCGGAGAGTCGGTGATGCCATCCAGACATCTCATTCTCTGTTGTCCCCTTCTCCTCCTGTCCTCAAACTTTCCCAGCATCAGAGTCTTTTCCAGTGAGTCAACTCGTCACATGAGGTGGCCAAAATATTGGCGTTTCAGCTTCAGCATCAGTCCTTCCAATGAACACCCAGAATTGATCTCCTTTAGAATTGACTGGTTGGATCTCCTTGCAGTCCAAGGGACTCTCAAGAATCTTCTCCAACACCACAGTTCAAAAACATCAATTTTTCAGCGATCAGCTTTCTTCATAGTCCAAATCTCACATCCATACATGACCACGGCAAAAACCATAGCCTTTACTTTATGGACATTGGTTGGCAAAGTAATGTCTCTGCTTTTTAATATACTATCGAGGTTGGTCATAACTTTCCTTCCATGGAGTAAGCGTCTTTTAATTTCATGGCTGCAATCAGCATCTGCAGTGATTTTGGAGCCCAAAAAATTAAGTCTGACACAGTTTCCACTGTTTTTCCATCTATTTCTCAGGAAATGATGGGATCAGAGGCTTTAATCTTTGTTTTCTGAAGGTTCAGCTTCTAGCCAACCTTTCCACTCTCCTCTTTCACTTTCACCAAGAGACGTTTGAGTTCTTCTTCTCTTTCTGCTGTAAGGGTGATGTTATCTGTATATCTGAGGTTATTGATTTTTTCCCAGAAATCTTGATTCCAGCTTGTACTTCCTCCAGCCCAGCATTCCTCATGATGTACTCTGCATATAAGTTAAATAAGCAAGTTGACAATATACAGCCTTGACGTACTCCTTTTCCTATTTGGAACCAGTCTCTTGTTCCATGTACAGTTCTGACTGTTGCTTCCTGACCTGCATACAGGTTTCTCAAGACGCAGCTCAGGGGTCTGGTATTCCCATCTCTTTCAGAATTTTCCACAGTTTATTGTGATCCGCACAGTCAAAGGCTTTAAAACTATTACCCTTCCATTAAAAAATCAATAAGAGTAATAACAGGTTGATGTATCACAATATTTTCTTGTGGTCTAACTGATACTGATGATGGAGAAGAGAAATAATATCAAGTTAGGGCACTTGTATCAGCAACTATCTGAATGGTAGAACACTTTAGTATGAATGGCACAGTTAAACTCCTGCAGTCTGAAAATACATTTGCTCCTCTAATTTCAGAACTGAAGTCAGAGTTATGATCACCAATATTACCCATTGCTTTAATATGCTTCTTCTTCTTATCTCGGAATAATAAAGATACTGTAGAGACATTTTTTATGATCAACTCTTCTTTTGATTGTTAATAAGTGTGAGGATAACCTCATTCAAAATATGGTTATGATCGAACTGAAACTAAGGGGAGCATGAGAAGATGTTGGAGGAATAGGACAGGGTGACCATTTTCTCCCCCACAAAATCAGCAAAAGAACATTTGAACACTGAGTAAATCCCTTAAAACAACTTCTGAATACCGGTAGAGGTCATCAGGCACCCAGAAAAGCGGCCCATAGACTTTGAAACGAGGTAGGAAACAGCATAAAAGATAAAGAGATACAAAAGAGGGAGGAAGGGAGCTCCGTCCCGGGAAGGAAGGCTTAAAAAAAAAAAAAAGAAAAGTTTCCAAACACCTGGAAACACAGGCAAGTCTGTGGATAGTCTTGGAACCTCAGAGGGCCACATAACTAGGAGAAAAAAGACATAAATAATTAAAGCCCACAGACTAAGTGCCCAGAGGAAACTCTCAGTGGAAGAGTGGTGCAGACACCCGCACCCACCACTAGCAGGTAGGGGCCAGGCAGGGAGTTGTGACGGCAGCGCTTTGAGAGAGGACCGGGCCTGAAGGCCCCAAGGGCAATCTGAGCGCTCTAACGGGAGCAAAGCAGACTGTGAGTGAAAAGCCCCAACCTAAGATTCTGCCAGTCCTGCTCACAGAACAAAGGACTGAGCAGAGCAAGCCGGCTGCGGGCGTCCCATCCCCCAGCTACCACCACGACAGGCACGGAGGGCAGCCAGTGCCAGAAGGGGCAGCCACGACCCCAGAGAGGAATCTCATACCAAGCTGCAGTCTTCCTTGCTAACCAAGACTTCTTGTGTTCAGGCGGGTCAATATCCGCCTGAGAAAGTGCTCCTGTTATACACCCAGAAAACCAAGCAGCCGGGACCGGGAAGGCGATAAGCCACAGTGACCATGCTTGCCAAATGCCTGGTCACCTGAGCTGCTTACACCGGGGAAGGCACAAAACACAGGCACAGTCAAGTCTGCTCTTTTGTGGAGTACTCGAGGACCTGAACCTGATTCGCTCAGACCTGGGAAGTGCATGCAACCCATCGCCGGCCACGGACAGCCCCTAGCAAGCAACCCAGAGCCTGAGCAGCATAAACAGGAAAAACACACACCCTGCCAGCGGGAGATTCCCACAGTAGTCGAGACACTGTGAGCACTCGCCACAGATGCCAGTGATATTTGTTAGCAGCTTTCCTCCCTCCCCACGGCAGGACCAGACCAAACAGGTGAGCCGGTGTCCATGACTGCCCCCTGGTGTCAGGACGGGAATTAGACACTGAAGAGACCAGCGAACAGAAGAGATTTTACAATAGAAGGAACTGCCTTGGAGGTAACAGAGGGAGAAATCTTGAGCCTACTGCAAGAATAAGACTGAAATCCAGAGGCAGAGGCTTAAGGCCAAAGCCTGAGAACACCAGAAAACTCCTGTTCCAGGGTACATTAATTGATAGGTGCCCATCAAATGCCTCCATACATAAACTGAAAAAAGGCACAACCCAAGGGTCAACAAGTTTCAGTGAAATAAATACCACACAAATTCTCCAGCAACACAGAAGAACAGCCCTGAGCTTCAACATACAGGCTGCCCAAAGCCACCCCACACCACTGACATCTCAAACTCATTACTGGACTCTCCATTGCAATACAGAGAGAAATCCAGCTCACCCCACCAGAACACTGAAACAAGCAAACCAAACCAGGGAACCTTGACAAGTCACTCATCCAACCCCACACACAACGAGGTAACTACATAAAAAAGAGAACTCCACAAACTGCCAGAGGACGGAAAGGCCACCCCAAGCACAGCAATATAAGCAAGATGAAGAGGCAGAGAAATATCCAGCAAGTAAAGGAACAGGATAAATACCCACCAACACAAACAAAAGAGGGAGAAATAGGGAACCTACCTGATAAATAATTTAGAATTTTAATTGTGAAAATGATTCAAAATCTGGAAAGCAAATGTAGTTACAGATAAATAAAGTGGAGAAAAGGATTGAGAAGATGCAAGAAATGTTTAATAAGGAATTAAAGGGAAAAATAGAGTCAATATACAATGAACAGTGCAATAGATGAGATCAGAAACACTTTTGAGGGAACAAACAGTAGAATAACGGAGATAGAAGACAGGACAAGTGAGCTAGACGATAGAATTGTAGAAATAAATGAAACAGAGATGGAAAAAGAAAAACGGATTAAAAGAAATGAGGACAATATTAGAGACCTCTGGGACAATGTTAAACGCCCCAACGTTCGAGTCATAGGAGTCTCAGAAGAAGAAGACAAAATGAAAGACCATGAGAGAATACTTGAGGAGAGAATAGTTGAAAATTTCACTAAAATGGGTAAGGAAATAATCACCCAAGTCCAAGAAACCCAGAGAGTTCCTAACAGGATAAACCTAAGGCGAAATACTACAAGGCACATATTAACCAAATTAACAAAGATCAAATACAAAGAACAAATATTAAAAACAGCAAGGGAAAAACAACAAATAACATACAAGGGGATCCCCATAAGGATAAGAGCTGATCTTTCAATAGAAACTCTTCAGGCCAGGAGGCAACGGCAAGACATATTAAACTGATGAAAGAAAATAACCTACAGCCCAGATGACTGTACCCAGCAAGGATCTCATTCAAATATAAAGGAGAAATCAAAAGCTTTACAAACAAGCAAAAGATGAGAGATTTCAGCATCACCAAACCAGCTTTCCAACAAATGCTAAAGGATTTTCTCTAGACAGGAAACACAGAAAGCGTGTATAAATTGGAACCCAAAGCAATAAAGAAAATGGCTACGGGATCATACTTATCAATAATTACCTTAAACTTTTTAAATGGGTTGAATGCCCCAACCAAAAGACAAAGGCTGGCTGAATTGATACAAAAACAAGACCCCCATATATGTTGTCTAAAACAGACCCACCTCAAATCATATAGACTGAAAGGGAAGGGCTGGAAAAAGGTATTCCACGCAAATAGAGACGAAAAGAAAGCAGGAGTAGCAGTACTCATATCAGATAAAATAGACTTTAAAACAAACAACTATGAAAAGAGACAACGAAGGAAAGTACATAATGATCAAAGGATCAATCCAAGATGGAGATATAACAATTATAAATATTTATGCACCCAACATAGGAGCACCGCAATATGTAAGACAATTACTAACAAGTATGAAAGGGGAAATTAACAATTGCACAGTAATAGTGGGAGACTTTAATAGTCCACTCACACCTATGGATAGGTTAACTAAACAGAAAATTAACAAGGAAACACAAACTTTAAATGATACAATAGACAAGTTAGTCCTAATATGTCTCTATAGGACATTTCACCCCAAAACAATGAATTTCAACTTTTTCTCAAGTGCACACAGAACCTTTTCCAGGATAGATCACATCCTGGGCCATAAATATAGCCTGGGTACATTCAAAAAAATTGAAATCATTACAAGTATCTTTTCTGACCACAGTGCAATAAGATTAGATCTCAATTACAGGAAAAAAAAAAAAAAACTATTAAAAATGCCAACATATGGAGGCTGAACAACACTCTGCTGAATAACTAACAAATCATAGAAGAAATCAAAAGAGAAATCAAAATATGCATAGAAATGAATGAAAATGAAAACACAACAACCCTAAACCTCTGGGACACTGTAAAAGCAGTGTTAAGGGGAAAATTCATAGCAATACAGGCACACCTCAAGAAACAAGAAAAAAGTCAACTAAATAACCTAACTCTACATCTAAAGAAACTAGAAAAGAAAGAAATGAAGAACGCCAGGGTTAGTAGAAGGAAAGAAATCATAACAATTAGGGCAGATATAATTGCAAAAGAAACAAAAGAGACGAAAGCAAAAATCAACAAAGCCAAAAGCTGGTTCTTCGAGAAGCTAAATAAAATTGACAAACCACTAACCAGACTCATCAAGAAACAAAGGGAGAAGGACCAAATCAATAAAATTAGAAATGAAAATGGAGAGATCAAAACCGACAACACAGAAATACAAAGAAATATTAGAGAATACTATCAACAATTATATGGCAATGAGATGAATAACTTGGAAGAAATGGACAAATTCTTAAAATAGTAAAACCTTCCAAAACTGAACCAGAAAGAAATAGAAAATCTTAACACACCCATCACAAGCATGGAATTAGAGGCTGTTATTAGAAATCTTCCAGCAAACAAAAGCCCAGGTCCAGATGTATTCACAGCTAAATTCTACCAAAAATTTAGTGAAGAGCTAATGCCGATTCTACTCAAACTCTTTCAGAAAATTGCCCATGAAGGAAAATTTACAAAATCATTCTGTTAGGCCAACATCACCCTAATCCCAAAACCTGGTAAAGATCCCACAAAAAAAAGAAAACTACATGCCAATATCACTGATGAACATAGATGCAAAAATCCTTAACAAAATTCTCGCAGTCAGAATCCAACAACACATTAAGAAGATCATACATCATGACCAAGTGGACTTTATCCCAGGAATGCAAGCATTCTTCAATATCTTCAAATCTATCAATGTAATACATCATGTTAACAAACTGAAAAATAAAAATCATATGATTATCTCAATAGATGCAGAGAAATCCTTTAACAAATTTCAACACCCATATGATAAAAACTCTCCAGAAATTGGGAATAGAAGGGACATAGCTTAACATATTAAAAGCGATATATGACAAATACACAGCAAACATTATCTTCAATTGTGAAAAACTGAAAGCATTTCCCCTAAAGTCAGGGAAAAGACAAAGGTGTCCACTCTCACCACTACTATTCAACATAGTTCTGGAAGTTTTGGTTACAGCAATGAGAGCAGAAAAAGACAAAAGGAATACAAATTGGAAAAGAAGAAGCAAAACTTTCACTATTCGCTGATGGCATGATCCTCTACACAGAAAACCCGAAAGACTCTACCAGAAAACTACTAGAGCTAACCAATGAATGCATTAAAGTTGCAGGATATAAAATCAACACAGAAATCCCTTGCATTCCTATACACTAATAATGAGAAAATAAAAAGAAAAATTACGGAAACTATTCCATTCACTGTTGCAATGAAAAGAATTAAATACTTAGCAATACATCTACCTAAGGAAACAATAGACTTGTACATAGAAAACTATAAAATACTACTGGAAGTAATCAAAAAGGACACTAATAGATGGTGAAATATACCGTGTTCGTGGATTGGAAGAATAAATATAGTAAAAATGAGTGTACTACCCAAAGCAATTTATACATTCAATGCAATCCCGTTCAAGCTACCAACGATATTTTTCCCAAATTTAGAACAAATAATTTCATAATTTTATGGAAATACAGAAAACCTTGAATAGTCAAAGCAATCTTGAGGAGGAAGAATGGAACTGGTGGAATTAATCTGCCAGACTTATATAGATCAATGGAACAAAATAGAAAGCCCTGAGATAAACCGACACACCTATGGACACCTTATCTTTGACAAAAGAGGCAAAAATATAAAATGGAGAAAAGGCAGTCTCTTCAACAAGTGGTGCTGGGAAAATTGGTCAGCCACTTATTAAAAAATGAAACAAGATCACTTCCTAACAACACACACAAAAGTAAACTCAAAATGGATTAGAGATCTATATGTAAGACCAGAAACTATAAAACTCCTAGAGAAGAACATAGTCAAAACACTCTCCCACATAAATCACATCAGGATCCTCCATGACGCACCTCCCAGAATATTGGAAATAAAAGCAAGAATAAACAAATGGTCCTAATTAAAATCAAAAGCTTCTGCACAGCAAAGGATACTATAAGCAAGGTGAAAAGACAGCCTTCAGAATGGGAGAAATTAATAGCAAATGAAACAACTAACAAAGAATTAATCTCCAAAATATACAAGCAGCTCCTGCAGCTTAATTCCAGAAAAATAAATGACCCAATCACAAAATGGGCCAAAGAACTAAACAGACATTTCTCCAAAGACATAAAGATGACTAACAAACACATGACAAAATGCTCAACATCCCTCATACTCAGAGAAATGCAAATCAAAGCCAAAATGAGATACCATTTCACACCAGTCAGAATGGCTGCTATCCAAAAGTCTACATGCAATAAATGCTGGAGAGGGTGTGGAGAAAAGGGAACCCTCTTACACTGTTGGTGGGAATGCAAACTAGTACAGTCACTATGGAGAACTGTGTGGTGATTCCTCAAATAATGATCCAGCATTCACCGAGGAAAACAGAATTGAAAGAAAGACATGTACTCCAATATTCATTGCATCACTGTTTATAACAGCGAGGACATGGAAGCAACCTAGATGTCCATCTGCAGATGGATGGATAAGAAAGCTCTGGTACATATACACAATGGAGTATTTTTCAGCCATCAGAAAAATGCATTTGAGTCAGCTCTAATGAGGTGGATGAAACTGGAGCCTATTATACAGAGTGAAGTCAGCCTGAAAGAAAAACATCAATACAGCATACTGATGCATATATATGGAATTTAGAATAATGGTAGCCTTAGCCCTGCATCAGTTCAGTTCAGTTCAATTCAGTCGCTCAGTCGTGTCTGACTCTCTGTGACCGCATGTATCACAGCACGCCAGGCCTCCCTGTCTATCAACAACTCACGGAGTTCATTCAAACTCATGTCCACAGAGTCGGTGATGCCATCCAGCCATCTCATTCTCGGTCGTCCCCTTCTCCTCCCGCCCCCAACCTTTCCCAGCATCAGAGTCTTTTCCAGTGAGTCAACTCGTCTCATGAAGTGGCCAAAGTACTGCAGTATCAGCTTTAACATCAGTCCTTCCAATGAACAGAGTTTTCTCCAACACCACAGTTCAAAAGCATCAATTCTTCGGCGATCAGCTTTCTTCACAGTCCAACTCTCACATCCATACATGACCACGAGAAAAACCATAGCTTTGACTAGACGGACCTTTGTTGGCAAAGTAATGTCTCTGCTTTTCAATATACTATCTAGGTTGGTCATAACTTTCCTTCCAAGGAGTAAGCGTCTTTTAATTTCATGGCTGCAATCAGCATCTGCAGTGATTTTAGAGCCCCCCCAAAATAAAGTCTGACACTGTTTCCACTGTTTTTCCATCTATTTCCCACGAGACATCAAAAGAGACATAGGTGTACAGAACAGTGTTTGGGATTCTGTGGGAGAGGGTGAAGGTGGGATTATTTGAGAGAATGTCATTGTAGCATGTACATTCCATTCTGTTCCGTTCCGTCGCTCAGTCGTGTTCGACTCTATGCAACCCCGAGGACTGTAACCGACCAGGCTTCTCCGTCCATGGGATTCTCCAGGCAAGAATACTGGAGTGGGTTACCGTTTCCTTCTCCAGCGGATCTTCCCGACCCAAGGATCGAACCCGGGTCTCCTGCATTGGAGGCAAACACTTTAACCTCTGAGCCACCAGGGAAGCCCTGGTGCATGTACATTATCATGGGAAGCATGTACATTATCATATGTGAAATGAATCACCAGTCCAGGTTCAACAAATGACACAGGATGCTTGGGGCTGGTGCACGGGGATGACCTGGAGGGAGGATATGGGGAAGAGGAAGGTGGGTAGTGGGTTCAAGAAGGGGAACGCATGTACACCCAGGGCAGATTCGTGTCAATGCATGGCAAAACCAACCAATATATTAATGTAAAGTAATTTGCCTCCAATAAAAAATAAATAAATAAAATGAAAAAATAAAAATAGAACAATTAAAAAAAAAAAAAACCTGAAACTAAAACCAAAGTGGGAAAAATATTTCATAACTCTTTCAACCAAGTTAGATCAGAAAAAGGAAGAAAAAATGGATTCCTTTATTCATAAAATGTAAATCAGTCAGTTCAGTTCATTTCAGTCGCTCAGTCGTGTCCGACTCTTAGCGACCCCATGAAACACAGCACGCCAGGCTTCCCTGTCCATCACGAATTCCCAGAGTTCATTCAAACTCATGTCCATCGAGTCGGTGATGCCATCCAGCCACCTCATTCTCTGTCGTCCCCATCTCCTCTTACTCCCAATCGCTCCCAGCTTCAGAGTCTTTTCCAGTGAGTCAACTCGTCGCATAAGGTGGCCAAAGTATTGCAGTTTCAGCTTTGGCATAAGTCTTTTCAATGAACACCCAGGATTGATCTCCTCTAGAATGGACTGGTTGGATCTCCTTGCAGTCCAAGAGACTCTCAAGAGTCTTCTCCAGCACCACAGTTCAAAATCATCAATTCTTTGGCGATCAGCTTTCTTCACAGTCCAACTCTCACATCCATACATGACCACGGGAAAAACCATAGCCTTGACTATACGGACCTTGGTAGTATCAAATAATCCTCTTCCATTAGTAGTTTTAAAAACTTACATAGTCGTAGAAATTATGATCCTCAAGTAAAATGTGCTATAAGTCTATGGTAAATGTCATTTAAATACATTTAGGATTTCAAATTTTCCCAATTTTTTTTTTTTGTCAAAAGAAATTTAAGCCATTTTTATTAATCTGGACAAACAAATGACAGAGAGAAGACATCACCAAATGCTCAACACTGAAATCAGACTGATTTTATTCTTTCAGTCAAAGATGGAGAATCACTATACAGCCAGCAAAAACAAGACCAGGAGCTGACTGTGGCACAGATCATGAACTCCTTGTTGCAAAATTCAGACTGAAAATGTAGAAAATGGAGAACACCACTATACCATTCATGTATGACATAAGTCAAATCCCTTATGACTATACGGTGGAAGTGAGAAATAGTTTTAAGGGACTAGATCTGACAGAGAGTGTGCCTGATAAACTATGGATGGAGGTTCATGACATTGTACAGGGGACAGTAATCAAGATTATCCCCAAGAAAAAGAAATGCACAAAAGCAAAATGCCTGTCTGAGGAGGCCTTACAAATCAAATAGCTTTGTAAAGAAGGGAAGTGAAAAGCAAAGGAGAAAAGGAAATTGATGCCCATTTGAATGTAGAGTTCCAAAGAGTAGCAAGGAGAAATAAGAAAGACTTCCTCAGTGATCAATGCAAAGAAACAGAGGAAAGCAATAGAATGGGAAAGACTGTACATAAAAGGTCTTCAGGACCCAGAAAATCACGAAGGTGTGATCACTCACATACAGCCAGACATCCTGGAATGTGAAGACAAGCGGGCCATAGGAAGCATCACTACGAACAGTTAGTGTAGGTGATGGAATTCCCGGTGAGCTATTTCAAATCCTGGAAGATGATGCAGTGAAAGTGCTACACTTGATATGTCAGCAAATCTGAAAAACTCAGTGGTGGCCACAGGACTGGAAAAATTCAGTTTTCATTCCAATCCCTAAGAAATGTAATGCCAAAGAATGCTCAAACTACACCATAATTACTCTCACCTCACATGCTAATCAAGCGATGCTAGAAAGTGTCTTTAAAAACTAGAACATGACTTGGCCCACAGAGGCCCATAGAGTCATATCTCTGTTCTTTCCAAAAGTATGTACAGATGTGAGAACACCAAGGGATTACTGATTGTGAACTGCTCTGCTGGGGAAGACTTGTGAGATTCTTTTAAACTGCAGGAATACCAGACAAATGAATTGTAAATAAAATCAACTTTGAAGACTCATTGGAAGGGCTGATGCTGAAAATAAAGCCCCGAAGCTTTGTCCACCTGAGGCAAAGAGTTGACTCTTTAGGAAAGACCCTGATCTTTAGAAAATGTTGAAAGCAGGAGGATCAGTGGGTGAGAGAGGATGAGACGTTTGGATTTCATCAGCGATTCATAGGACATGATCTCGGGGAAACTATGGGAGACAGTGAGGGGCAGAGAGGACTGAAGTACTAGAGTCCAAGGGGATACAAAGAGTCAAATATGGCTTAGTCGCTGAAGAACAACAGCAATTCAGTTAATAAAATGGGTCTTGCAGGATGGCAGTTGGTTCCAAAATATCAGAACAATAGGAGGACAAGACCACTCTCTCCCCAGCAAATCATCTAAGCATCGACTGCACATGGAAGAACTTCCAGAAAACAAACTGGGAACACTATTGACTGGTCCAAGATACCCAGAAGTCAAAATGTTTTTTTCCAAAGGAGGTAGGGAAAAATAAAGGAGACAAAAAGAGAGACAAAATATTTAGGGGCTGAGGCTGGTCTTGGAGAGGCAGTTTTAAATGAGGAGAGCTTTTAGGCAATTGTAAACCCTCTCAGGACAGTGACAGTGGAGAACTCTGGGATCACTTAGAGCAACATAACCAAGGGAAAGAAAAACAAAAGCAAATGTGCCTAACTGTAATTACCAGCGGAGAAACATCTCAGATACTCCTGTCCACCATCAGTGAGGTGGACCTGGGAGGGATGCCTGGGTTCTATAATCTGCCCTATGATAAGGACCCAGCTTTAATGCTCTGAGGATAATCTGACAGAGCTAAGGTGATGTAGCAACCTAAACCATGGGAACACCAGAGACAAAAATTCAAAAAAAGGAACTTTCTTGAGAGAAGTCTCTATGGCCACATAGTGAAAACAGACACTCACAGAATAAAAGACAGCACATTACAAAATATCAAAGATTTGCAAACAGGTTGCCATTTATGGCCCTTTCCTCCAGGGAGGCAGAGAGGAATGCTTGCATCAGAGGCAGAAGGCCCGAGGCTGCTGTTATATCAGCCCCAGAGACCAAATCTCCCACCAAGCTCTGAGCAGGCTGCCAGTTGCTAACCATGTCTTCCTGGGTTCAAGCTCAGTTCACATAGGTCAGGAGGGTCAAAATATGAGTTCATCACCCCTCTGGAGACACACGGAATTCTTGCAAATTGTCCTTCTGGAAAAGCCAACAATGAAGGAAATTTACATGGCTGAAAACTGCCTGGAGTTTAAACTCCCCTCCAGGTCATCCCTACCATTCTCTGCAAAGCAAAGAATTCTCTCACCTGAAGAAAAAAAAATGGACATTAAGGCTGATTACACCCAGCTTCCAGCGGGTCGAGCCTATGCCTGATCTTCAAAATTCCTTGACCCAGCCATTTAAGTGATAACTACTCCAAACAACCTTGGAGAAGAACAGGTTCCCTTAAGACAGTGACTTTCCAAATATTTGCCTGCATATATGCATACTATTTTATTTGGTTTGTGCAGCAGCTCACTAATCTGACTGCTGCTCTTTCTTGCTTAATTAAAGGTGATCTGTTCCTGAAAAGTGCCAGTCTCATTCTCTTTCTGAACCTTGACTTCTCTAACTCCCTTACCCTACAACAAACCAAGTGGCTGGGACCTGATAGGTACATAAGATGCATGGACTGCCTTAGACAGTACCTTGCCTGCCACACAGTTGCCTGAGCAATTTGGATCTGGGAAGGAAACAAAGCATATAACCGATCATGTTCAGTTCCCTTGCAGAACACCTGAGAGCCTGAGTGGCGTAGACATGGGAAGGGCATGAAACACAAAGCCCATTTTGGGCAGTGCCCTCACGGATCACTCAGGACACTGAGCAGTGTGAACCGTGAAACTCCATGTCACCTACTTCAGTGGCAGACCCACTGTGGTCCATTTACCTTAAGCACCCCGACCCATATATTGCATCAGTATTTATTTTCAATGTCCTCCTCCTCACCATTGCACCACTGAGCAAGTGAGGTCATATAAGGGCCTGCTGTCCCCTAGTGTTATGGTGCAAACTAGTCATGTCTAAACTTGTCACGGAAGAAAATTGCAAATGAGAAAGTAAAAAAAGAAGCAAGAAAGGTGAACTAGCATAGAAATGACAGGTGCAATAAATTGAAAATCTGAAGTTAATGCAGAAAATGTGCAATTCAGGGCAACAATAGCTTTTGATAACAAGTCAGTTAGTCTGTCCTTCAGTCCCGTTGCTTAGTAGTATCCGACTCTATGTGACCCAATGAATCACAGCATGCCAGGCCTCCCTGTCCGTCACCAAATACCGGGATTTACTCACACTCATGTCCATTGAGTCAGTGATGCCATCCAGGCATCTCATCCTCTGTCATTCCCTCCTCCTCCTGCCCCCAATCTCTCTAAACATCAGATCCGTTTTCATTGAGTTAACTCTTAGCATGATGTGGCCCAAGTATTGGAATTTCAGCTTTAGCATCAGTTCTTCCAATGAGCACCCAGGACTTATCTCATTTAAGATGGACTGGTTGGACCTCCTTGCAGTCGAAGGGTTGGAAAAAGAGACCATCTGACACTGATCTGACACCACTAAGCTCACAGTAACTCTAGAGAAATTGTTAGATTTTTTTTACTTTATTTATGTTTTTATTAATGAAACTTTTTATCTATTCCTTATCATTCCCTTACATTCATTTCTATACACTACATTACAAGTTTGAGAATTATTTTGGCTTCTATCATTTTTGAAGTACTTATAGTACTTTATATAGATAGCATGTTAAAAAGCAGAGACATTACTTTGTCAACCAAGGTCCATCTAGTCAAGACTATGGTTTTTCCAGTGGTCATATATGGATGTGAGAGTAGGACTGTGAAGAAAGCTGATCGCCGAAGAATTGATGCTCTTGATCTGTGGTGTTGGAGAAGA
The DNA here is from genome assembly GCF_049115385.1 of Moschus berezovskii. NCBI lineage: Eukaryota > Metazoa > Chordata > Mammalia > Artiodactyla > Moschidae > Moschus > Moschus berezovskii. Next base: position 73,221,831 of record NC_142489.1, read on the forward strand.
CTCTTGAGTGTCCCTTGGACTGCAAGAAGAGTCAACCAGTCTATTCTAAAGGAGATCAGTCCTGGGTGTTCATTGGAAAGACTGATGATAAAGCTTAAACTCCAATACTTTGGCCAGCTCATGCGAACAGTTCACTCCCTGGAAAAGACTCTGATGCTGGGAGGGATTGTGGGCAGGAGAAGAAGGGGACGACAGAGAATGAGATGGCTGGATGGCATCACCAACTCGATGGACATGAGTTTCAGTGAACTCCGGGTGTTACTGATGAACAGGGAGGCCTGGCGTGCTGTGCTTTATGAGGGCACAGAGTCAGACATGGCTGAGAGACTGAACTGAACTGAACTGGACACTTATTCTACTCAAATTCTTCCAGAAATTTGTAGATAAAGGGAAATTTCCAAACTCATTCTATGAGGCCACCAACACCCTAACACCAAAACTAAAGATGCCTTAGGAAAAGAAAACTACAGGCCACTAACACTGATAAACATAGATGCAAAAATCCTTAAAAAAATCCTAACAAACAGAATCCAAAACCATTTTAAAAGGATCATACTTCATTACCAAGTGGGCTTTATCTCAGGGATACAAGTATTCTTTAATATCTGCAAGTCAATGTAATACACCATGTTAACAAATTAAATGATAAAAACCAGATGATCATCTAAAGAGGCAGTGAGGTCTTTGACAAAATTCACCATTCTTATATGACCAAAAAAAGAAGAAAAAAAAAAACCCTCCAGAAAGAAGGAATATACCTCAACTTAATAAAAGTTACGTATGACAAACCCACAGTAAATATCCTCAGTGGTGAAAAATTGAAAGCATTCCTCCTAAAGTCAGGAACAAGACAAGAATGCCCTCTCTCATCACTACTATTAAACACAGAATTGGAAATTTTAGCAACAGCAGTCAGAGAGGAAAAAGAAATCAAAGGAATCCCTATTGGAAAAGAAGAATGGAAAATGTTACTCTTTGACGATATCTTGATCTTCTACTTAGAAAACCCTAAAGACTCCACCAGAAAATGGCTAGAGCTAAGCAATAAACATAGTAAAGTTTCAGGATGTAAAAGTATACCCAGAAATTCCCTGCATACCTATACACTAACAATTAGAAAACAGAAAGATAAATAAAGGAAACATTCCCATTCACCATTGAAATGAAAAGAATAAAATTCTTAGGAATAAATATACCTAAAGAAACCAAAGTCCTATATATAGAAAACTAAAAAACACTGATGAAAGAAATCAAAGAGGAAATAAATAGATGTTAGGAATATACCATGTTTATGGTTTAGAAGTGTCAAAATAGTGAAAATGATTATACCACCTAAAGCAATCTATAGGTTGAATGCAATCCCTATCAAGCTATCGACGGTATTTTTCACAGAACTATTAACAAATAATGTCACAATTTGTATGAAAATACCAAAAATCTATAATAACCACAGCATTTTTGAGAAGGACGAATGGACCTGGAGGAAAGAACCTGCTTGACTTCAGGCTATACAACAAAGCTGTAATCATCATGACAGTATGGTACTGGCACAAAGATAAAGTATAGATGATTCAAAGGACAACTTCTCTTTGACAAGGGAGGCAAGTATATACACTGGAGAAAAGTCTCTGAAACAAGTGGGGCTAGGAAAACTGGTCATCCACGTGTAAAAGAATGACACCAGCAATGAGGAACCATCTCAGGACGGTCAGAATGTATACTACCCAAAAATATACACAAAATAAATTCTGTACTGGAGTGGAGAAAGGAGGACCCTCTTACACTGTTTGTGGGACTGCAAACTAGTACAGACACTATGGAGAAAATTGGGGAGATTAGTTAAAAAATTGGAAACAGTACTGCCATATGGTCTAGCGGTATCACTACCTGACATACACACCAATGAAATCCGAATTGAAAGAGACACGTGTACCCCAATGTTCATCACAGCACTGTTTATAATAGCCAGGGCATGGAAGCAACATTGATGTCCACTGGCAGAAGAATGGATAAGAAATCTTTGGTACATATACACAAAGGATATTACTAAGTCATTAAAAAGACTTAATTTGAATCAGTTCTAATGAGGTGGATGAAACTGAAGTCTATTACACAGACAGAAGTAAGTCAGAACAAAAAACACCACTACGGTACACTAATACATATAACGGAATTTCGAAATATGGTATCAATGACACTATAGGCGAGATGGCAATAGAGACACAAATGTATAGAACAGTCTTTAGGATTCTGTGGGAGAAGGCGAGAGTGGGTTGATTTGAGACGACAGCATTGAAACATGTATATGATCATATGTGAAAATGATCACCATTTCGTGTTCAATACATGAGACAAGGTGTCCAGGGCTGGTGCACTGGGATGACCTGGTGGTTTGCGATGGGAGTGAGGTGGAAGGTATGTTCACATGAAGAACAAATGTAAACACATGGCTGATTCATGTCAATGTATGGAAAATTCACTTTAATATTATAATTAGCCCCCAATTAAATAAATATTTTTTAATGTACTAAAAAAAAAAAAAAGCCTGTTGGACTTCTTCAAGGATCCAGTGGCTTAAGAATTTGTCTGTCAATGCAGGGGACATCGGTTTGAATCTTGGTCTGAGGAGATCTCACATACTACCAAAGTAGATAAGCCTGTGTGCCCCCAACTACGGAACCTGAGAGCCCTAGAGCTTGTGCTCCGAAAGAGAAGGCATTGCCATGAGAAGCTAGCTCATTGCAATGAAGATTATCTCAAATTACTGCAACTAGAGAAACTTTGTGCACAGCAATGAAAACTCAGTGCAGCCGAAAATAAATAAATAATTACTAAAAATTATGAATAAATGAACTGTAGATACACAAAGTTCTTCCATTTAATATGAATTTTTTTTTATTTCACTGAATATTCAGATGTTGATTTACTACTTGAAATATGGAATTCCTGTATTTCAAATATGGAAACCAAGGGAAATATTTCTAAACAAAATATAAATTGTCTATATTTCATGTATAAGTATCTTGGTGTAGATTTTCCTATATGATTCTCTAAATTTCACATATGAAAATCTAGGTGTCAATTCTATTTGAAAGTTGGAATTCTCTATGATTCACATTTGAAATTCAGGATGGTTATGTTTGCTACTGTGAACATGGAATTCCCTAATTTTGTATGAATATCTGGGTGTAGATTTTGTAGATGAAGAATGCATGTTTCTGTATTTCAATTCTTTACCATCAAAGTCACCAGGGAACTTTAATAGATTTAGGAAAACCTCCAAGAATTTATAAAATAAACACCAAAAAAAGATGTCCTTTCACCACGGCTGACTGTGATGTAAAAACAGGAAGTGAAGCTATATGTGGAGTAACAGAGAAGTTTAGATTTGGGGTACAAAGTGATTCAGAACAAACGGTAAAGGTAGAGTTTTGCAGAGAAAGGTTAAAAATGGAAACAGCGAGAGTGTTCATGGGCTCCAAAATCACTGGGGACCGTGATTACAGCCATGAAAATAAAAGACTCTTACTCCCAGGAGGAAAAGCTATGGCAAACCTAGACACAATATTCTTAGAAGCAGAGATATCACTTTGTAGACAAAGGTTCATATAGGCAAAGCAGGTTTTTTCCCAGTGTATATGTATGGATGCCTCTCATGTGTAGCCCTACACAGCATGTCTTTGTTTAACTGAGTTACACAAGGCAGTGGTCCATGTGATGGATTGATTAGGTTTCTGTGATGGTGGTTTCCATCTTTCTGCCCTCGAATGCCCTCTCTCAGCATCTACCATCTACTGGGGTTTCTCTTACTTTGGTTGTGGAGTAGCTCTTCACTGCTCCTACAGCAAACAACAGCCTCTGCTTCTTATGTTGGATGTAGGATATCTCCTCCTGACAGCTGGCTGCTTAAATGCCACACAGCCACAGCTCGCTGCTACAGCCATTTTTAAAAATTCAGCAATGGCCAAGGGTTGGAAAAGGTCAGTTTTCATTCCAATCCCAAAGAGACGCAATGCCGAAGAACATCCAAACTATTATACAATTGCCTTCAACTCATGTGCTAATAAAGTAATGCTCAAAATTCTCCATGGCAGGGTCCAACAATATGTGAACTTCCAGATGTTCAAGCTGGTTTTGGGAAAGGCAGAGGAATCAGAGATCAAATTGCAGACATCTGCTGGATCTCTGAAAAAACAAGAGAGTTCCAGAAATCATCTATTTCTGCTTTATTGACTATGCCAAAGCCTTTGACTCTCTGGATCACAATAAACTGTGGAAAATTCTTCAAGAGATGGGAATATCAGACCACCTGACTTGTCTCTTGAGAAACCTCTATGCATGTCAGAAAACAACAGTTAAAACAAGGCATGGAAGTAGGTCAAGGCTATGTTGTCACACTACTTATTTAACTACATGTAGAACACATCATGAGAAATATGTGTTGTATGAAGCAGAAGCTGGAATCAAGACTGCATGGAAAATATCAATAACTTCAAAGATGCAGATTAAACCACACTTATGACAGAAAATGAGGAAAATCTGAAAGCCTCTTAAGGAAAGTAAAAGAAGAGAGTGAAAAAATGTCTTTTTGTTTCACATCACCTGTACATTTGCCACCTTTACTACTTGAAATATGGAATTTCTTATTTCACATAGGGAAATCAATGCCTATATTCCTATTTGAAATATCAGTTCTCTACAATTTACATATGAATATTTGATGAAGATTTTTTTCCTACATTACATACAGAATTTTCTACACTTCACAGTTGAAAATCAGGAGAGTTATTTTTCCTACAAGGAATAAGGAGTTCTCTTTCTTGAACATGAACCCCTGGGTGCAGAATTTCCTACATGAAAAATGGAAGTCTCTGCTTTTCAATTCTTCACCTTCTATGTTACCAGGGAACTTTAATGTTTTTAGGAAGACCTGCAAGTCTTTCTAGAAATAACACCGAGAAAAGATGTCCATTTAATTATAGGGTTCTGGAACATTAAAACAGAGTCAAGAGATACCTGTTGCAATGGGGATGGTTGGGATTGGTGTATGAAATGAGGTAGGACAAAGAATAGCAATGTTTTGGCAAATAGAAAGGGTAAAAATGAAAATAGAGACAGACAGTTTTCTTCGGCTCCAAAATCTCTGGGGACAGTGATCACATCCATGAAAAGAAAAATCCCTGCTCCTGGAAAGAAAAGCTATGATAAGCCTAGACAGAATGTACTGAAAAGCAGAGACATCTCCTTGGCAACAAAGGTCCTTATAGTCAGAGCTATGGTTTTACCCGTAGACATATACGGATGTGCTAGATTCACTATAAAGAAGGCGGAGTGCCAAAGAATTGAGGCTTTGCAACTGGGTGCGAAAGATGGGTCTTGAGAGACACTTGCCCAGCAAGGAGATCAATCCCATCAATCTTAAAGGAAACTAGCCCTAAATTTCCATTGTAAAGACGGATGTTGAAACTGAAATTCCAAACTTTGGCTACCCTGGTGTGAAGAAATAATACATGGGAAAAGATTGAGTTTATGCCTTGTTGATAAAGAAATAATAATAATTATTGACTCTGATATGAGTAGATGGAGGACAGGAGAAGACGGGGACGACAGAGGGTGAGATGGCTGGTTGGCATCACCGACTCAATGGACATGAGTCTGGGTAAACTCTGGGAGTTGGTGATAGACAGGGAGGTCTGGTGTTCATGGGGTTGCAAAGAGTCCAACATGACTTAGCAACTGAACTAGTGGAATTTGGAATGCAGAAACTACGAGTCTTTCGCAAAAAGAGACACAGAGGTAAAACAGTTTTTAGACTATGAGGGAGTAGGCTAGGGTGGGACAATATGAGGGAACCACACTGAAATATGTTTATTACCATATGTCGAATAGATGATCAGTGCAAACTCAATACATTAAGCAGGACATTCAACACTGCTTTTCTTAAATTGTGCAGAAGAATGGGTGAGGATTGAGGTGGAAATGGATTCATGTGTTGTGGGATATATACACCGCAGGCTGATTCATATCAATGTAAGGAAGAAAAACCCTACAAAATTGTAAAGATTAAAACATTAATTAAATCATTAAATTAAAGATTAAAACTCATTAAATCAAAGAAAATAATATATATTTCATATTTTATACATGAACGGTAGGTAAGTAATGTAGACTGTGTAAAACTGATTTCTGGCACCTTCGTTCATCAAGAGGAAAGAAAAATCAGCCCATTTGGGCATAATCAAGCTTCCGATGTTAACTACGCAAATATTTTAGGAGATCATTTCTCTCACAAAGTCACAGTGTGTACCACACTATGTGAGGGAGTGTCCTGGCTGATGCTAGGCAACACACCAGCCAGGATGTTCCCCTGTATGTTTCTTACATGTGTGGAAAGTTTCTCCATTGCAGCTGGCTCACCATCTGGACTTTCTTCTCCCAGACTCTACACATTTTCAAAGAAACTTGGCCTCTTCTAAATCGTAAGTCCTACTACCATGACCTCCATTTCCACAGGCCAGTACCTGTCTCAAAGACTGATGGGTCCACAAGCAGTGGATTCAAAGCCCCACTATACTTGATTTACTCTGGGTGACTCTTCAAACTCTCCAATCCCATTTCCAAGTAGAAACACACCCCACGACAGAGCAGAGATGTTGAGCATGTTTATGTCTCTTAGGTAATTCCAGATTTGAGGAGCCATCTTCCAGTTATCAATGACCATTATTTCCTCATTCCTCTTCAGGACTGTGGTACCACAGAGATACATTGACCATTCTCCGCAAGTCTGTGGACATCTCCTTTTCTAGTTGCTTCACATATCACATCCTTGGTCTTCATCTATGTGTCTTTAGTGGGCTGGACATACTCACCCAGATAAGCAGGCACAAATACATTTGACACAAACGCATGTAACACATCTACACACATATGTAAAACACAGGGACACAAAAGTAAACAGGGAACACTCACATTTCAGGAGCTGATGATCCTGTGTCCTGCAATGTGGGAGATAACATCAGCAGGCACAATGGCTTGCCTTTTGAGATACCTGTCCATTTCCTCCAACATCTGCTGAATAGTATCTCCAACTAGCCTGAAGGCACTTCTACCATTGCCTGTGTGGCGGTGGAGAAAGCCTAAGCAGTGAATATGCAAATTTACAGAATATGCCAAAGTCAACACAAAAATGCAGTGGGACACCAGAGAGAAACCCCTACCAACTGACAGGGCTTCCTAGGATGAGGGTTGGGAGTGAAGAGCTCAGGTGATTTCAAACTGATTGAGCAGCAGGATGTCTGGTGGTGGCAGGACTCAGTGAAGGATGATTCCAACAAAGGTGCCTTGCCTCTATCAGAGTCACCAAGGACTCTCAGGGTATAACCACAGCTCCTTTGAGCGAGGCTTGTACACATTAAGTCCCCAAGTCTCAAGTCTCAGCCTGCCAGCTGCTACCTGCATGACCCGAATCCAGGCTCTGCAGTCGGCCTGCGTGAGCCTGAGTTTTCCCATTTGGGAAAGGAGAGTGTCCTGGCCTCCATACTTCAGGTCTCACCTCCTGACCCCCTCACAACCCGTGATTCTCTCAGTTACCTTGAGGTAGTATTGCAAAGGATCAAATCACAGATCTTCACCAATGGACTTCTGGCAATACGAGCATGGTCAGCATGGGCCTTGTCAGGCCCCAAAGTCTTCCATGAGTAGCCAACAAATCCAACATCAATTGCCAATCCTAAGAAGGCCCACTGCAACCCCACTTCAGAAATCGTGAGTCAGCTGATAACCTTGTGGATTTCTCTTGTGTACTTTCTTTTCCCTTATTCCATTTCACTCTCTTTTCAACTTTCCATTTAACTTTGATATGTCTTCATTTCAGTCTCCATTCAACTTTCTGAAACTCTCTGTTCTTTATCTCCCTAGATTACTAAGTTTCTTTCTTTCTTCAGGTCTTGGAACTGATTAGCCATAATTTTATCTATATCATATCAACTGCTTTCTATTTCTTCCTTTCTGAGACCCCAAATATCGCAATGCTGCTATTTTTATATTGTCAAAGAGATTATTTAGGCTGGTCTTTATTTGTAAATTTGCTCATCTATTTGCAATTTTGCTTTGGTGTTTTTCACTATAGAATCTTCCAGGGCACAAACGCATTCTTCTGTGTCACTTTTTCTCTATTATTTCCTTTTAACGTGTTTTCTATTTCATTATTTTATTCTTCATGAGCGCTTTTTTTCCATATTATTTCTCATTTCTTGTTAAAATGTTTACTTTGTCCATCTGCATTTTTCTCTATCTGATTTTGCATTCTTGTTACTCAGGCTTCAAACTGTATCTGTTAAATGATTTCTCTATTTCATGTGTGATGTATTCCTTTTTTTGTTTTTCTTCCTCTTTTTTTTCCATTGGAATCAAACAGGCAAGACTTCTCAATTTATCTTTCTCCTTGTGAAAAAGGTGAATTGAAACAATGACTCTTATGGTAAAGGTGGTGGCTTTACATATGACCAGTCTGTGTAATATACATTTGCCCTGTGACTTTGGTTTGAGAGCTGGACATGACAAGAGTGGGCGTCCTGTGACACCCCAGTGTGTTCTGGCAGTGTTCACATAGGTAGGACACGGGGTTGGAGATAGTGGGCGTAGTTTCACTGACAGGTATTATGGGGCTATTCTTCTCAGTGTCCAATAATACGACTTGAAGTTGAGATTTTTCTCCCAGGTTTTGGGAGCGGAACTCTTGAGGGCTGAGTCTGAACTGATTCTGTTTGTCCTGAGTTCATTCTCTTCCCTGTCTCCATTCCGTTCCGTTCCGTCACTCAGTCATGTCTGACTCTCTGCGACCCCGTGGACTGTAGCCTACGAGGCTTCTCCGTCAATGGGATTCTCCAGGCAAGAATACTGGTGGGTTACTGTTTCCTTCTCCAGGAATGGAAAATTAACCCCAGATGGGAGCACCTATAGAGCAAGAAGAACTAGAGTATGTATTGAGTGTTGTTTGGGGTATGAGATACACATAGTGATGGTCCTGGGAACTGGCCATCATTCTGAGCAGATTGACTCCGATTCTTCTGCCTTGTTTCAGAAACAAATAGATGTGTACATGTTCTTCACTAGTGGACTTCAAGTTTCTTAGAGCTTTACTGTTCATTACAAACCAGCTTCATTCCAAGCTTTCACCAGCTGAGTGGACTCATCTTCCTGCTGTCAGATCCCAGGCATTGGGACCCATTATACACTCTGAATGTGTCATGCTGCGATGATTCTCCAAGCCCATCATATCCATTTCCTTATATGTGTCCTTTCTTGGGGCTCAAGTACCAACCTGACTGCTTATGGTCCCTTGTTTCCTGACTCTATGCACATGTTTATACAGCATTGGTTGTATAGTGTCTTTCGGCTATAAAGCTAGCTGTGTCTTCTTATTTTTCAGTCAGTGGCTCTAAATGTAGAGGCAGTTTTAATGGTGATGATTGGGCCTTCTATTCCACCAGCTTCTACTTTCCCAATAATTTGGCTGTTCCATCCAGCATTTGTAAGTATTATATTAAGGGAGAGCAGAATTGTAGAGGTTGTTCCATTATAATGCCTCATTGTTTTTCAGGGTTTCGAAAGAATGATCTTGCACTAAAATGGTAAGCTTTTGGCCAGTTGTTCTATGCATTTCCCTTGCCAAATGGAATCATGAAGCAATTATATTGGACTGTCATTCTATGATTTGGTGAGCAAGTGGAAGTAGATAGTGAAATGATTCGTAGGAGAAAATAGAAAGAACACTGTCTTAGTGAGAACTGCCAAAGAGAACCAACATGAATTTTGAGGCGAGGATAATAATTTGCATATGAGGATGAAGACTCAGTGTGTAAGAGTTCAGCCAGGGGAGGGCATGGAGCCTTTTTCCCCATTTTGTAGACTCCTTGGCTGGTAGCACTTTAAATAGTGTTTCTATGAGAAGGTTGTTATAATACTCATGTAATCTAGCTGTGTTGGGTTGAAATCGCCAAAGAATATTTGTTAAAGAGACCACTGTAGAGTATTCTGAGAAGTAAAGAGTTTTCACTGATCAGAATCATTGAAATCTATTAATTGCAGGAAAACGAGGATAAATTTTTAAGGAATGTGTTTATGTTTCTTGAAGAGGAATCGTGTAAAGGTCAATGATTATGGCGTTAGAGTTGGAAGGCTCAACAGAAGGGAGCAGTGGGCAGATGAAGTGATTCTGAAAGGGTGATCATCAGAAACAACCTCGGAGTCTGTCAATGAGCATATATTTGCAAGACTCCTTTTTGTCACCTTCTTAAGGAGTAAGAGCTTCTTACTGTGAACACGCTTAGCCAATTGGGTCGTACAGCCTTTTACTAGAGAGATGCCAGAGTCCAGGTAGAATACAACAAACCTCCAGGAAGATTGTATTGTTTATCATGATGGTGCTGCTATTTTCAAATGACACTGGTACATGTTGGTGATGGACAGGGAGGCCTGGCGTGCTGTGATTCATGGGGTCGCGGAGAATCGGACACGACTGAGCGACTGAACTGAACTGAACTGAACATGTCATTCTGAATTCATTGGCCCCAAATGACTCCACGAAGCCCAAGAAAAGGTTGAAGTAAATTATCCTTTCTTCCTAGGTATGGGAACCTAAAGGCCCTCCAGGGTCTAAGCATGGGGGAAAACACATCAGGCTGAATTATTCAAAGGCTTTTACTGTCAGGTATTTGTTGTGTCTCAGCATCCAAGTAATGTCCTTGTCATAACCGTTTGCCACCCTAGGTACTGCAGCATGCTACATTTCCCTTTCCCATACTATCTCCAGCAGTTTGTCCAAAATATGAGTTTAGGCTTCTCCTAAATGTACCATTTCAATTTTATCAACAAAGAATTCTAGTCTGCCTGGGCATCTATACCACTTGATTTTGCAGGAGGGGTGTACAGAGAAATCGTACCTGGTGTGGGCTGGTTAGGGCCTTGAAGTCTGGATAAAAAGGAGAAACACACAGAATGCCTCCATTGCCTTTTTCTTTGTATGGAGACATTGTATTCCTAACACAATGGTATTTCACTTGTCCTGTTTAAGTCTTGGCACTACTCATGGGCTTTGTTTTTACCAGTAGAAATCTCTATTTTCCTTACATGAGAATATATATTTCCTCATATTTACAGCTTATACCATGACAGCGATATTAAGACAAGGTGGCAAGAACACTGGGAAAAACTGTACCAAAGAGATCTATACGATTCAGATAATCACGATGGTGTGATCACTCACCTAGACACTGATATCCTAGAATGTGAATTCAAGTGTCCCTTAGGAAGTCTCATTAGGTATCAAGCTAATGGGTATGATGGAATTTCACTTGAGCTGTTCCAAATCTTAAAAGATGATGCTGTGAAAGTGCTGCACTCAATGTAAAAGCAAATTTGGAAAATTCAGCAGTGGCCATAGGACTGGAAAATGTCAGTTTTAATTCCAATTCCAAAGAAAAGCAATGCCAAAGAATGTTCAAATTACCACACAATTGCATTCATCTCACAAGCCAATAAAATAATGCTCAAAAATCTCCAAGCCAGACTTCAACAATACATGAACTGTGAAATTCCAGATGTTAAAGCTAGTTTTATTAAAAGGCAGAGGAACCAGAGATCAAATTGTCAACATCTTCTGGATCATTGAAACAGAAAGTGATTTCAGAAAGATAAACAAACATAAACATATTTCAGCTTTATTAACTCTGCCACAGCCTTTGTGTATATCACAATAAACTGTGGTCAACTGTTCCAGAGATGGAAATACCAGGCCCCCTACCTGCCTTTTGAGAAATCGGTATGCTGTTCAAAAAGCAATTGTTAGAACTGGACATGGAACAACAGACTGGTTCAAAGTAGGAAAAGGGGCGTGTCAACGCTGTATTGTCACCGTGATTATTTAACTTATATGCAGAGTACATCAAGAGAAATGCTGGACTGGATGAAGAACTAGCTGGAATCAAGATTGCTGAGAGAAATATTGATAACCTCAGAGATGCAGATGACAGCACCTTTATGGCAGAAAGTGAATAAGATCTAAAATTCTCTTGATGAAAATGATAAAGAAGAGTGAAAACGCTGGCTTAAAGCTAAACATTCAGAAAACTAAGATCATGGCATACGATCCTATATCTTCATGCAAATAGATGTGGAAACAGTGGAGAAAGTAGATGATTTTATTTTGGGGGGCTCTAAATTCACTACAGAAGGTGACTGCAGCCATGAATCTATCTATATATTTATTTAATTTTTTTTAATTTTATCTGGAGGCTAATTATGTATAAGGTTTTTGCCCTATATTTTCATGAATCAGCCATGGGTGTACATGTGTTCCTAATGCTGAAACCCCTTCACCTCCTTTCCCATTGACCCCTCAAGTTCATCCCAGTACAGGAGCCATAAGTACCCTGTCTCATGCATCACACCTGGACTGTTGATCTCTTCCAAATATGATAATATACATGTTTCAGTGTTATTCTTTCAAATCAGCCCACCCTCACCTCCTCCCAGAGTCCAAAAGACTGTTCTATACATCCGTGTCTCTTTTGCTGTCTTGCATATAGGGTCATTGGTACCATCTTTCTAAATTCCGTAACATGCATCATTATACTGTATTGGTGGTTTTCGTTCTGACTTACTATAATAGGCTCCAGTTTCATCCACCTCATTAGAATTGGTTCAAATGTATTCTTTTTAATGGCTGAGTGATACTCCATTGTATATATGTACTACAGGTCTCTTATCCATTCATCTGCTTCCATGTCCTGGGTATTATAGAAGTACAGCCAAGAAATAAAAGACACTCCTTGGTAGGAAAGTTATGACTAACCTAGACAGCATCTTTAAAAGTAGAGCTAACACTTTGCCAACAAATGTCCATCTAGTCAAAGCTATGGGTATTTTGGTAGTCATGTATAGATGTGAGAGTTGGACTATAAAGAAAGCTTAGTGAAGAAGAATTGATGCTTTTGAACTGTGGTGTTGGTGAGGACGCTTGGGAGTCCCTTGGATTCAAGGAGATCCAACCTGTCCAGCCTAACGGACATCAGTCCTTACTGCATTGAAGGACGAATACTGAAGCTAAAGTCAAATACTTTGACCATCTGATGTGAAGAGCTAACTCATTTGAAAAGACTTTGATACTGAGAATGACTTAAGGCAGGAGATAAGGGTACACAGGATGAAGTTATTGGATGGCTTCACCGACTCAATGGAGATGAGTTTGAGTAACCTCCAGGAGTTGGTGATGACACGGAGGCCTGGTGTGCTGCAGTTCATGGTGTCACAAAAAGTCAGACCACTGACAAACTGAACTGAACTAAGCAGAACTGACAGCCTTTCCTCAGGCAGTAATGTTAGCCTTGGGAACCAATCCACCCTCCTTAAAAATCTTTTGCCTTGAAGTGTAGAGAGACATCACACACACACACACTCACACATACACATACACAGTAATAGGCCATTTCAGTTCAGTTCAGTCGCTCAGTCATGTCCGATTCTTTGAGACCCCATGAATCACAGCATGCCAGGACTCCCTGTCCATCACCAATTCCTGGAGTTCACTCAAACTCATATCCATCGATTCGGTGATGCCATACAGCCATCTCATTCTCTGTCGTGCCCGTCTTCTCCCACCCCCAATTTTTTTTTTTTTAGACCATTATAACTATCCAACTCATTAAACGATATGGCTCTCAGATTGCTACTCTGTGGAACACATTGACTTGTTATTGCCCTAGTGTCACACATAGTAGTGACAATAGTCCTCCAGCAGCATGCTCGCTTTTTTGTCATTATTACCACCTGAGAAAACTAAGTACTTGGCCAATTTCATGTAAAGGATATCCTCCTGGGCTTATTTCAAGGACAGCCATGCAGTCTTCTTGATTATCCATTGTTTTGGATCATTCCTAGCCCGTTTACTGAGGTACTATTGGCTTGAATCCTGAGGCTTTATCTTTTCCTCTACTCCTTGCTTTAAGTTTTCACAACATTTCCACAACAGAGACAGTGGGAGCATTCCTTGTCATTTTTATTATAATTTTGAGACATACCTTATTATCAAACAGAAACAAACACTTCAAAACCAAACTTTCTTACTCTCAGATCCTAGAGAATATCACAACATATCTATGAGCATACGGAAACTTGACAGAAAAGAAATAACATGGCCCTGGAGTTCTGCATTTTCTTTGTCCTGATGTGGAGTACCACAGGTTATGATGTTTTCCATTCTGTCACTGAATCAAATAATAAAAAGGAAAATTAACATAATAACAATAATTAAAGTGAGGGGAGAAAGGAGTATGGTCCTTCAAAATGTTCCTTATCTAGGTCAGCCAGGACTTTCTAAACTGGGTACTTGATGGGTGAGGTGATATGGCGGTTTAATCAAGTTGTAGAATTGTTTTGTATAGTTGTATACTTGACATCACCAGTTGGTTGACGCCGAAATCAGATTGCTTGTATTCAGTTGAGTTCAGTTCAGTCTCACAGTAGTGTCTGACTCTTTGAGACCACATGAACCACAGCATGCCAAGCCTCACTGTCCATCACCAACTCCCTAAGTTCACAGAAACTCATGTCCACCGTGTCGGTGATGCCATCCAGCTATCTCATTCTCTCTCGTCCCCGTCTCCTCCCGCCCCCAATCCTTCCCAACGTCAGAGTCTTTTCCAGTGAGTCAATGCGTCGCATGAGGTGGCCAAAGTATTGCAGTTTCAGCTTTAGCATCAGTCCTTCCAATGAGCACCCAGGATTGATCTCCTTTAGAATGGACTGGTTGGATCTCCTTGCAATACAAGGGACTCTCAAGAGTCTTCTCCAGCACCACATTTCAAAAGCATCAATTTTTCAGCGATCAGATTTCTTCACAGGCCACCTCTCACATCCATACATGACCACTGGAAAAACGATAGCCTTCACTAGACAGACCTTGGTTGGCAAAGTAATGTCTCAGCTTTTTAAAGTGCTATCTAGTTTGGTATCTAACTTTCCTTCCAAGGAGTAAATGTCTTTTAGTTTCCTTGCTGCAATCAGCATCCTCAGTGATTTTGGAGCATAAAAAAATAAATTCTGACACTGTTTCCACTGTTTTCCTATTTCCCATGAAGTGATGGGACCAGATTCCATGATCTTGGTTTTCTGAATATTGAGCTAAAAGACAATCTTTTCACTCTCCTTTTTCACTTTCATCAAGAAGCTTTTGTATTACTTGCAGCCAAAGATGCAGAAGTACTATACAGTCAGAAAAACAAGACTGGGAGCTGACTTTGCTCATATCATGAACTCCTTATTGCCAAATTCAGTCTGAAATAGAAGAAAGTGGAGAAAACCACAAGAACATTCTGGTATGTCCTAAGTCAAATCCCTTATGACTATACAGTGGAAGTGAGAAACAGGTTTAAGGGACTAGATCTGACACAAAGATTGCCCGATGATCTATGGACAGAGTTTTAAGACAGTGTATTCGAGACAGAATTCAAGACCATCTGCAAGAAAAGGAAATAATAATAATAATAATAATAAAGCAAAATGGATCTATATGGAGGCCTTACAACTGTCTGTGAAAAGACAGGAAGCAAAAAGCAAATGGAAAAAGGAAAGATAGACCCTTTTGAAGGCAGATTTCCAAATAAAAGCAAGGAGAGATAAGAAATACTTCCACAGTGATCAGTGAAAAGAAATAGAACAATAGAATAGGAAAGAATAGAGATCCCTTCAAGAAACTAAAGATAACTAGGGAATATTTTATGCAAAGATGGTATCAAGAAAAGACTGAAATTGTAAGGCCCTAACAGAAGCAGAAGATATTAAGAAGAGGTGGCAAGAATACACAGAAAGACTGTACAAAATAAATAAATAAATAAATAAACACTTCATGACCCAGATAATCACGATGGTGCTATTTCTCACCTAGAGCCAGATATCCTGGAAAGTGAAGTCAAGTGGGCCTTACGAAACATCATTAAAACAAAGATACTGGAGATGATGGAATTCCATTTGAACTAATTCAAATCCTGAAAAATAATGCTGTGAAATTGATGCACGCAATATGCCGGCAAACTTTCAAAACTCAGCAGTGGACACAGGGCTGGAAAAGTTCAGATTTCACTCCAATTTCAAAGAAAGGCAATTGCAAAAATTGCTGAACTACAACAAAATTGCACTCATCTAACACACTACAGCCAGGCATCAGTAACATGGGAACTGTGAACTTCCAGATGTTCAAGGTGGAATTAGAAAAGGCAGAGGAACTAGAGATCAAATGGCCAACATCCACTCGGTTTTTGGAAGAGCAAGAGAATTCCAGGAAATCATCTTTTTCTGCTTTATTGACTATGCCAAAGCCTTTGAATTGTGGATCACAATGAAACGTGGAAAATTCTTTAAAATATGGGAATACCAGACCACCTGACCTGCATATGGAGAAACTTGTCTGAAGGTCAGGAAGCAATATATAGAACTGGACATGGGACAAGAGATTGGTTCCAAATAGGAAAAGGAGTAAATCAAAGCTGTATATTGTCACCCTGCTTATTTAACTTATATGTAAATTACATCATAAGAAACACTGGGCTGTAGTAAACACAAGCTGGAATCAAGATTGCAGGGAGAAATATCAATAACCTCAGATATGCAGATGACACCACCCATATGGCAGAAAATGAAGAAGAATTAATAACCTCTTAATGAACGTGAAAGAGGAGAATAAAAAGTTGGCTTAAAGCACAACATTCAGAAACTGGTCCCATCACTTCATGGCAAATAGATGGGGAAACAGTGGAAACAGAGCCTGACTTTAGTTTTCTAGGTTCCAAAATCACTGCAGAAGGTGATTGCAGCCATGAAATTAAAAGACGCTTACTTCTTCGAAGGAAAGTTATAACCAATCTAGACAGGATATTAAAAAGCAGAGAATTACTTTGCCAACCACGGTATGCCTAGTCAAGGCTATGGTTTTTCCAGTAGACATGCATGGATCTAAGATTTGGACTATAAAGAAACCTGAGTGCAGAAAAATTGATGCTTTTGAACTGTGGTGTTGGAGATTATTGAGAGTCCCTTGAACTTCCAGGAAATTCAACCAGTTCATCCTAAAGGAGATCTGTCTTGGTTGTGCATTTTAAAGAGTGATGTTAAAGCTGAAACTGTAGTACTTTGGCCATCATATGTGAAAAGCTGACTCATTTGAAAAGACCGTGATGCTGGGGAAGATTGAGAGCAAGAGGAGAAGGGGATGACAGAGGATTAGATGGTTAGAGGGTATCATCGACTCAGCGGACATGGGTTTGGGTGGACTGAAGTTATTGGTGATAGGAAGGCCAGGCGTGCTGCCATTCATGGGGGTCAAAAAGAGTCAGACATGACTAAGCGACTGAACTGAACTGAGCTGATAGTTGATTTGAGAAAGATACCTTTAAACTGGATGCCTTAATAAAATTCAGATTTTCTTGTACCTACAGCCATCATGGGAATGTAATTCAACATATCAATATAACCAGTTAAAGATTTTGTAAAGCTTGAATTCCTGTGAATGAAGAGCTTTTGCTTTTTTAAATAAATAAGTAAAGGAGATTTAAAAGAGCACATAGACTGCCATTCATCCATAATATATGGCAACAGGTAAAAGACGTTGTGTGACAAATATAATGGATATTTGCAAAAAAAACAATGCAATAGAATTAAATACAAAAAAAGAAAAAACACTATAATATATAAAATGCACAAGTACATAGTATGGGTCAACTAGACAGAGTTGATTGTTGATGGTTCTGCCCCACCTCTTTTCAGGTAATATTTTTTTGGGGGAAATTTTTCAACCATTAGACATGCACATATGCAGCAAAATATAATGGACACTCGGTTTTATTTTTATTGCTGTTTTCTTCATAAGTGTGTTATGAATTTGAATGTAATATTCTGAGATTTGCACTGCATTTGTCATTAAGGTGTATACATTTACAGTTCTACTTTTGACTTCCAAGATAATGTAAGATTCATTAAGAATAATGATGTTTATAAAAAAGTTAATATACTTTTAAAGCTTAATTTTTTTTAGAGTATACTTGCTTTCCTTTATTTTGTTAATTTTTCTCCTAAAGAAAAACTAGGGAATACTGCAGTTCTTCACGTCATAAAGACTAGTAAACGAGATAGTGAATAAATAGCAACCATATATCTATCTCCATGTTTTTGACTTCTATCTAAATCTGGTCACCACAGTGCATTAAGACTTCCCTGTCCAGTGGTCATGTATGGATGTGAGAGTAGGACTGTGAAGAAAGCTCATCGCAGAAAAATTGATGCTTTTGAACGGTGGTGTTGGAGAAGACTCTTGAGAGTCCCTTGGACTGCAAGTATATCCAACCAGTCCATTCTAAAGGAAATCAAACCTGGGTGTTCATTGGAAGGACTGATGCTAAAGCTGAAACTCCCATACTTTGGCCACCTCATGCGACACATTGACTCACTGGAAAAGACTCTAATGCTGGGAGGAATTGGGGGTGGGAGGAGACGGGAAAGATAGAGAATGAGATGGCTGGATGGCATCACCGACTCGATGGACATGAGTTTGAGTGAACTCCTGGTGTTGATGATGGACAGGGAGACCTGGCGTGTTGTGATTCATGGGGTCTCAAGTAGTCAGACACGACTGAGAGACTGAACAGTACTAAACAGTGCTCCACGTATAGATCAGAAGTATATCTGTGTCTGTTGTAATCTCCTAATTCCTAACACCACCAGGCATTTCATCCTTGATAACCATATATTTCTTCTCCATTACCGTGTCCCTATATGCTTCTCATAAAGAATCATCTATTACGGTTTTACCTAGATACCACATATTTGTGTTAATATGTGATATTTATTATCCTCTTTTGACTTAGCTTCATTGCATCTGACACTGTCTCTGCCCTTCAATATCTATAAAATTCACCTGATTTCATTCCATCTTTAGACTCGGGGATGTATGTACAAACCCATTTTATCCATTCCTGTCTAGATGAATGGATATTTCTGTTGCTTCCATGTCCTGATACTGCAAATATTGCTGCCATCAATATTGAGGTTGTGCATCATTTGGAATTATGATTTTCCTCATGAAAATTAATGACAATTATTGGAATTTCTTGATCATATGGTAGCTTCATTCTTATTTTTAAAAGATCCCCTATATTCTTCTCCATTTTAATCTATCAATGTGCTTTCCTAACAACAGTACAGGATTGTTCTGCTTACTCAGCACCCTCTCCAGCATTTTTTGTGTGGATTTTTTTCTTTGATAATGGTTATTCAGACAAATTTGTGTTGATACAACCATTGAAGACTTTATTTCCCTTTCTCTCACAGTTAGTGATGCTGATCTTTACAAATGTTATTGGACATCTGTATGTCTTTTAGGAGAAATGTCTATTTCATCATCTGTTCATTTGTTCCAATTGGGTTGTTCGTTTTTCTGTTATTAATCCACATGAGCTGCTTCCATATGTTGGAGACTCTTCTTTTATCATTATCTTCAGTTGCAAATGTTTTTCCCATAATGACACTTCATTTCTGTCTTGCTTATTGGTTTCCTGTGCAAAATGTCTAATTTTAGTTATATCTCTTTATATATTTTTGGTTTTATTTTCATTACCCAATGAGGTAGGTCAAAAAAAAAATGCTGCTGCATTTCATGTCACAATATATTTTACCTATGCTTTCCTCAAATATTATTGATTTACAGTTTCTGGCGTTATATGTAGATCTTTAAACTATCTGGAATTTGTCCTATCCTATGGTGCTAAGGAGAGACTAAATATGATCCACTGGAGGAGGGAATGCAAATCACCCCATGATAATTGCTACGGGACCTCTATGAACTGTATAAAAAAGACAACAATGTGTGACACCAAAAAATTAGTCTATCAGGATGGTTCGGTTCGGTTCATTTCAGTTCAGTTGATTCACCCAGTCGTGTCCAACTCTTTGCGACCCCATGAATCACAGCACGCCAGGTCTCCCTGTCCATCACCAACTCCAAGACTTCACTCAAACTCATGTCCATCGAGTCGGTGATGCCATCCAGCCATCTCATTCTCTGTCGTCCCCTTCTCCTCCCACCCCAATCCCTCCCAGCATCAGAGTCTTTTCCAGTGAGTCAACTCGTCACATGAGGTGGCCAAAATATTGGAGTTTCAGCTTTAGCATCAGGCCTTCCAATGAACACCCAGGATTGATCTCCTTTAGAATGGACTGGTTGGATCTCCTTGCAGTCCAAGTGACACTCAAGAGTCTTCTCCAGCACCACAGTTCAAAAGCATCAACTCTTCTGTGATCAGCTTTCTTCAGAGTCCAACTCTCACATCCATACATGACCACGGGATAAACCATAGCCGTGACTAGATGGACCTTTGTTAGCAAACTAATGTCTCTGCTTTTTAATATGCTATCGAGGTTGGTCATAACTTTCCTTTCAAAGAGTAAGCGTCTTTTAATTTCCTGGCTGCAATCAGCATCTGCAGTGATTTTGGAAAACAAAAAAAATAAAGTCTGACACTGTTTCCACTGTTTCCCCATCTATTTCCCATGAAGTGATGGGACCAGATGCCATGATCTTCGTTTTCTGAATGTTGAGCTTCAAGCCAAATATTTCACTCTCCTTTCACTTTCATCAAGAGGCTTTTGATTTCCTCTTCACTTTCTGGCATAAGGGTGGTGTCATCTGCATATCTGAGGTTATTGATATTTTGCCTGGCAATCTTGATTCCAGCACAGAGTTCCTCATGATGTACTCTGCATATAAGTTAAATAAGCAGGGTGACAATACACAACCTTGATGTACTCCTTTTTCCTATTTGGAACCAGTCTATTTTTCCATGTCCAGTTCTAACTGTTGCTTCCTGACCTGCATAAAGTTTTCTCAAGAGGCAGATCAGGTGGTCTCATATAACAATCTCTTTCAGAATGTTACACAGTTTATTGTGATCCACACAGTCAAAGGCTTTGGCATAGTCAATGAAGCAGAAATAGATGTTTTTCTGGAAATCTCTTGCGTTCTCCATGATCCAGCAGATGTTGGCAATTTGATCTCTGGTTTCTCTGCCTTTTCTAAAACCTGATTGAACATCTGGAAGTTCACAGTTCACATATAACTGAAGACTGACTTGGAGAATTTTGAGAATGACTTTACTAACGTGTGAGATGAGTGCAATTGTGCAGTGGATTGAGCATTCTTTGGCATTACCTTTCTTTGAGATTGGAATGAAAAGTGACCTTTTCCAGTCCTGTGGCCACAGCTGAATTTTCTAAATTTGCTGGCATATAGAGTGCAGCACTTTCACAGCATCATCTTTCAGGATTTGAAATAGCTCAATTGTAATTCCATCACCTCCACTAGCATTGTTCATAGTGATGCTTTCTAAGGCCCGCTTGACTTCACATTATAAGATGTCTGGCTCCAGTTGAGTGATCACACCATCGTGTTTATCTTCATTGTGAAGATCTTTTTTTGTACAGTTCTTCTGTGTATTCTTGCCACCTCCTCTTAATATCTTCTGCTTCTGTTATGTCCATAAAATTTCTGTCCTTTATCAAGATCATTTTTGCATGAAACGTTCCGTTGATTTCTCTAATTTTCTTGAAAAGGTCTCTTGCTTTTCCTATTCTGTTGTTTTCCTCTTCCTCTTCTTTGCATTGATCACTGAGGAAGGCTTTCATAACTCTCCTTGCTATTCTTTGGAACTCTGCATTCAGATGCTTATATCTTTCCTTTCCTCCTTTGCTTTTCACTTCTCTTCTTTTCACAGCTATTTGTAAGCCCTCCTCCGACAGCCATTTTTTTATTTTACATTTCTTTTCCATGGGGATGATCTTGGTCCCTGTCTCCTGTACAATGTCATAAACCTCCGTCCATAGTTCCTCAGGCTGTCCATCTATCAGATCTAGTCCCTTAAATCTATTTCTCACTTTGTCTGTATAGTTATAAGGGATTTGATTTAGGTCCTATCTGAATAGTCTAGTGGTGTGCCCTACTTTCTTCAATTTAAGTCTGAATTTTTCAGTTCAGACTTAAAGGAGTTCATAATCTGAGTCACAGTCAGCTCCTGGTCTTGTTTTTGCTAACTGTATAGAGCTTCTCCATCTTTGGCTGCAAAGAATATAATCAATCTGATTTCGCTGTTGAACATCTGGTGATGTCCATGTGTATAGTCTTCTCTTGTGTTGTTGGAAGAGGGTGTTTGCTATGACCAGTGCGTTCTCTTGGCAATACACTATTAGACTTTGCCCTGCTTCATTTCGTGCTCCAAGGCCAAATTTACTGTTACTCTAGGTGTTGCTTGACTTCCTACTTTTGCATTCCAGTCCCCTATTATGAAAAGGACATCTTTTTTGGGTACGTGCCTAATATGCTAGTTGGGAAGAGTGGAGGTTAATAACTAACTTTTACAGAAAGCAGTAAGTGGTTGCCATAAAGTGGAAATAAACCCCATTTTATATGTCTAGCGATGAAATTAAAACAGAAGACTGTAAAGAACAGTATTGCAAGGTAACCTAGAATGTTAGATCCATGAACAATTTAAACTGAATGACGTATAACAGGAGATGGCAACAGCTAACTCATTGGAAAATATCCTGATTCTGGAAAAGATTGAAAGAAGGGGGAAACAGGGATGAGATGATTGGATGGCATCACCTATGCAATGGGTATGAACTCGGGAAAACTCCAAGAGGTGGTGAGGGACAGGAAGGACTGTCATGCTGCAGTTCATGGCATCCCAAAAAGTCAGACGCGACTCAGCCACAGAAAAATAACCAGGTCGTTTACTAACTGTATTCTAATACTTTTAGCTGTCCGGATTTCCCAGCTTACCTTGTCAAATATATTATCTTCTTTCCATTGCATATTGTTGCCTTCTTTGTCAAAGATTAGGTGATCATTTGGGCAAGAGATTTGTTTAGGGTTTTCTATATGTTCCATTGGCTTTAATCCCAATATTGTGCTAATTGCACGCCATGTTCAAAACTATATGTTTTTTTGTATAGACTGAAGTGAGGAGCCTGAAACTCAGTTTTTCTTTCTCAAGTTTGAATGGATATTAAAAATCTTTGTGTTTCCAACAAGTTATAAAGATTTTTTTTTGTTTGTTTCTATTCTGTGAAAAATTTCATTGGTAATTTATTAGGGATGACACTGAATTTTTAAACTCCTTTTGTATTGTACTCATTTTCACATATTGATTTTTACAATCCAAAGAATAGGATAGCTCTCATTCCATTTCTGTCCCCTTTTTAAAAATATTAATTTATCTATTTTATTTTGAGGCTGATTACCTTAAAATATTGTAGTGTTTTAGCCATACATTGACATGAATCAACCATGGATGTACATGTGTTCCCCATCCTTATCCCCTCCAACTTCCCTCTCCATCCCATCCGTCAGGGTCATTCCAGTACACCAGACCTGAGCACCCTGTCTCATGCATCAAACCTGGACTGGTGATCTATTTCATGTATGGTACATACACATTTCAATGCTATTCTCTCAAATCATCCCACGCTCGCCTGCTCCCACCGAGCCCAAAAGCCTGTTTTTTACATCTGTGTGATGCTGAAGCTGAAACTGCAATACTTTGGCCACCTCATGCGACGAGATGACTCACTGGAAAAAGACTCTGATGCTAGGAAAGGTTGTGGGCGGGAGGAGAAGGGGACAACAGAGAATGAGATGGCTGGATGACATCACCCACTCTGTGGACATGAGTTTGAGTGAACTCCGGGAGTTGGTGATGGACAGGGAGGCCTGGCGTGCTGTGATTCATGGGGTCGCAGAGAGTCGGACACGCCTGAGCGACTGAACTGAACGGAACTGAACTGAATCTTGTGCAGTCTCAAATACAGGGCCATTGTTACCATTTTTATAAATTCTATATGTGTTAATATTCTGTATTGGTGTTTTTCTCTCTGACTTAATTTACTCTGTATAATAGGCTTCAGTTTCATCCACCTTATTAGAACTGATTCAAATACATTCTTTTTAATAGCTGAGTAATATTCCATTGTGTTTATGTACCAAAGCATTCTTATGCATTCATCTGCCAATGGCTATCTCGGTTGCTTCCAAGTCCTGGCGGTTGTAAGCAGTGCTGCAATGAACATTGGGGTAGACATCTCTTTCTCAATTCTGGTTTCCTCAGTGTATCCCCAGCAATGGGATTGCTCTGTCGTAAGGCAGCACTATTCCTGCAGTTTTTTTTAAGGATCCTCCACCCTGTTCTCCATAGTGACTGTACTAGTTTTCATTCCCAGCAACAGTGTAAGAGGGCTCCCTTTTCTCTGCACCCTCTCCAAAGGATGTGACATCTTTTATTTGGCTCATCCATACCTTATTCTTTCCGGCACAATACTCCTTTTTCTGTTTAGGCAGGGTTATTCCCAAGTATTTTATTTTTCCTGTTACAATGGTGAATCAGATTATTTCCTTAATTTTTGTTTTTGGTTTTCTTTTGTTATTTATAGAAATGAAGCAGATTACTCCCTGTTTATTTTTTATACAACAACTTCCCTAAAATCATTGTTATTAATTTTCTGTTGCCATCTTAGGATTCTCTGACACAATAACTAATGTCAAAAAAAAAAGTGATAGTTTTACCTCTTCTTTTTCAGTTTGCTGGTATTTTTTTTTTCTTCTTCTTCTTCACTGATTGTTGTAGCTAGGAGTCCCAAGATTATGCTGAATAACAGTGGTAAGAGTGGCAAACGTTGTCTTTTTCATGACCTTAGGAAACATGCTTTCAGTTTTCACCTAGGAGAAGCATTTTAGTGTTGGGTTTATCCATACATGGCCTTTATTAATTTGAAGATGATCATCTCTGTTCCCACTTCCTGCTCAGCCTTTTACATAAATAAGTGCTTAATTGTGTCAAAGGTGCTTTCTGTATCTATATTTTAGATGTGTTCAAGAGTTCTCTTTGGAAAGTTTTGTTATCTTTCAGTGTTCTTTTCTCTTCTGGCCACCTGATGCAAAGTGTTGTCTCATTAGAGAATGCTCTGATACTGGGAAAATTTGAAGTAAAAAGATAAGTGGGTAGCAGATGATGAGAGGGTTAGATAGCATCACCAACTCTATGGACATGAATCTGAACAAATTCTGGGAGATAGGGAATGTAAGATTGATGGGACACATTTCATGGGGTGGAAAAGGGATGGGCATGAATAACTGACTGAACAACAATACCAAAACATTCTTTCCTGTTATTGACAGTAGTAGTTATTCATGACTACTTCATTTTCTCTCCCACCGTACCCTATCTATATCTCAGTCGCACTAATTTCACCACGTACCATGCAAAGATTCAGCCAGATTTGCTATCATTATTGTCCCCCAAATGGTCCAAAATTTATGTGATTTCTCAACTACACATGATCCAGTGGTCTCCTAACCATTCTCCAGCATCCATTTATGTTCCTCAGAAACTCTCTATCTTGCTATAGCCAGAAAAAATTGTCGCTCACTAACTAAGTCATGCGCTAGAAAGCAAGTTCTTGAGAATAAATACCCTTTCAGGATTCTGTATTCTAACTTTGTCTCAGTTTTCACATTGCTCGTTTGTCCCATTTCTTCAGTCACACTGAAATTTCAGTCTGTGTTCTGTTTTTCTCAGTCTCAGTGTCTGTGAAAACACTGTTCTTCTCTTTCCCTTGATTTTTCTTTTTAATTAATGTCTGTGAGATCTTATTTTAAATTCCTCAGGAAGTTCGTTTTCTCTTTACAAATCATTTTGTGATTTTAACTTTAGATTGACCTTTTCGATGAGCTTTAATAGACTGTCCTCTCCAAAAGGAATGAATTATGACAACCCGCATCTATTTTTTCTGTGATTCTACTCACCTCTATTCAGGCGTAAAGGATTGTATTTTAATAATACAACTTGAATTGATGTGCATCTTAGTCACTGAATCATGCCCAACTCTGCAAACTCATTGACTGCAGCCCAACAAACTCGTCTGCCCATGGACATTTCCAGGCAAAGATATTGGAGTGGATTGCCACTTCCTTCTCCAGGGCAGCAAGAATACTGGAACTATGAAATATAATTTTTCAGCTTATAAATTCTGAATTTGCAGAAAGAATTCACCCGAAAGGAAAAGAGTATCTTGATTGCAAGTTAAAATCACCAACTTTTGTTGTCTATCCCACAATCGGGTTAAATAAAAATCATTAGCTTATCTGAAAAGCATATTTTTTCCATTTTTAATATGGCTAAGAATATATAAAGAAAAGTAAAAAGAAATAGCAATAATGGTATTTCTCTTCAAGAGAAATTGAGGCTAGAATATGAATCTTTCTCACTTTCTTTTTCTTGGTGAATGTTATTTGGCATTCCCAGTGGTAACTTTTCATCAAGGTCCCTTAAATCATGGTCCATACTTGTTTTTCAAGTGAATTATCGGTGAGGATTTTCAGGAGAAACGAAATGAGGTAAGCAAGATACAGCAGAGTGAAACTAAATCTAATCTCAAATGGAGGCGAAATTGCACTGGGTGCAGAATTTTCTACATCAAATGTGCAATTGTGTATATTTTACATATGAAATTCCTAGTGCAGATTTTCATCTTCATATACAGAATTCTTGATACATCGTGTATGAAAATCTGAATGAATGTTTCCTGACAACACATGAAACTTTGCATATTTGAAATGCAAGAATTCTTTAATATCCGCAAGTCAAACAATGTAATACACCACATTAACAAAATGAAAAATAAAAACCATATAATTATCTCAATAGATGCAGAGAAAGCCTTTGACAAAATTCAGCATCCATTTATGATCAAATCCCCAAGACGTAAAACTCTTAGTGTTTGAAGATGACCTGATCCTCTACACAGAAAACCCTTAAGAATCTACCAGAAAATTACTAGAGCTAATCAAAGAATACAGTAAAGTTGCAGGATATAAAATCAACACACAGAAATCTCTTGCATTCCTATACACTAATAATAAGAAAATAGAGAAAATAAGGAAATAATTTCATTCACCATTGCAACAGAAAAAATAAAATACTTAGGAATATATCTACCTAAAGAAACAAAAAACCCTATATATAGAAAACTAAAAAACCCTGGTGATAGAAATCAGAGAGGACACTAATAGATGGAGAAATATACCCTGTTCATGGATTGGAAGAATAAATATTGTGAAAATGAATATATTACCCAAAGTAATTTATAGGTTCAATGCAATCCCTGTCAAGCTACCAACAGTATTTTTCACAGAGCTAGAACAAATAATTTCACTATTTGTATGGAAATACAAAAACGTCGAATAGCCAAAGCAATCTTGAGAAAGAAGAATGGAACTGGGGTAATCAACGTGCTGGACTTCAGGCTCTCCTACAAAGCCACAGTCATCAATACAGTATGGTACTGGCATAAAGACAGAAATATAGATCAATGGAACAAAATAGAAAGCCCAAAGATAAATCTATGCACCTAGGGACACCTTATGTTTTACAAAGGAGGCAAGAATATTCAATGGAGAAAAGACAATCTACTTAACAAGTGGTACTGGGAAAACTGGTTAATCACTCATAAAAGAATGAATCTAGACCACTCCCTAACACCATAAACAAAAATAAATTCAAAATGGATTAAAGATCTAAATGTAAGACCAGAAACTATAAAACTCCTAGAGGAGAACATAGGCAAAACACCCTACGACATAAATCACATCAGGATCCTCTATGACCCACCTCCCAGAATATTGGAAATAAAAGCAAAAACAAACAAATAGGACCTAATGAAAATTAAAAGCTTCTGCACAGCAAAGAAAACTATAAGCAAGGTGAAAAGACACCTTCAGAATGGGAGAAAATAACAGCAAATGAAGCAACTGACAATTAATCTGAAACATATGCAAACAACTCCTGAGCTCAATTCCAGAAAAACAAATGGCCTAATCAAAACATGAGCCAAAGAACTAAAGAGACATTTCTCCAAAGAAGACATACAGATGGCTAACAAACATATGAAAAGATGCTGAACATCACTCATAATCAGAGAAATGCAAATCAAAACCACAATGAGGTACCATTTCACTCCAGTCAGAATGGCTGCTATCCAAGGGTCTACAAGCAAAAAATGCTGCAGAGGGTGTGGAGAAAAGGCAACCCTCTTACACTTTTGGTGGGAAGGCAAACTAGTGCAACCTCTATGGAGAACAGTGTGGAGATTCCTTAAAAAACTGGAAATAGAACTTCCATACGACCCAACAATTACATTCCTGGGCATTCACACTGAGGAAACCAGAATTGAAAGATACACATGTACTCCGATGTTGATCGCAACACTGTGTATAAAAGTCAGGACATGGAGGCAACTTGGATGTCCATCTGCAGAGAAATGGATAAGAAAGCTGTGGTACATATGCACTATGAAGTATTACTCAGACATTAAAAAGAATGCATTTGGATGAGTTCTAATGAGGTGGATGAAACTGGAGCCTATTATAAAGAGTGAAGTAAGCCAGAATGAAAAACATCATTACAGTATACTAATGCATATATATGACATTCAGAAAGATTATAGTGATAACCTTGTATAAGAGACAGTAAAAGAGACACAGATGTATAGAACAGTCTTTTGGACTCTGTGGGAGAGGGCGAGGGTGGGTTGATTTGGGAGAATGACATTGAAACATGTATATTATCATATGTGAAACGAATCGCCAGTCCAGGTTCGATGCATGAAACAGGATGCTCGGGGCTGGTGCACTGAGATGAACCAGAGAAATGAGATGGGGAGGGATGTGGGAGGAGAGTTCAAGATGGGGAACACATGCATACCAGGGGCGGATTCAAGTCAAAGTATGGGAAAACCAGTACAATAATATAAGGTAAAATAAATAAATAAATAAAATAGTAATGTAGTGTATTCCAGATAGTTAGATTTTCACATGTGTAATAATGAAAAATCCATATTTCTCGTTAGAAAATTATTGCCCAGATTTGGTATATGAAATATAGAAAAGTACACATCACATGTCGGAATATCCTCGAGCGGATGTTCATATGTGAAATACAGAGTATTCCATACTTCATGATGGAAATTATGAGACTCCATTTTCAATATGAAATGCAGATGATTCCCAGTTTCACATAAGAAAATCTGTGATTACATTGCCATTTGTCATATGCAGAGAAAACCATATTTCATAATATCCTGCACTAGGATTTTCATATGTGTACAGAGAAAATGTCATATTTCATATAGGAATTATTGAACTTAGATTAACACACATGAACATAGAAAATTCCATTATCCTGAGACCGCTAGTCACTCCCAGGTTTCCAAGTGTGAAATATAAGGATTTTACCTTTCACGGTGGAAAATCATCACCAAGATTTTTTTTTTTTTTTAATGTGGAATGTAAACAATTCTACATTTCAAGACGGAACATTTTTACACAATGTTCATCATACAGGAGAACCAGATAGTTGCTTTTCTTATGTGAATATCAACATAAAATTTTGTATGTAAAAATACAGAAAAATGTCATGCTATAAACAGAGTTGCATTTGGGATGACTGATTTTAGAGTTTTGCCTGGGAAATATAAACATTTCCAAATTTCACCTATTATTTTTTTGTGCCTAAATTTTCATATGTGAAATACAGAGAATGTTATAGGTCACGGAGGAAAAAAAAATGCCACCCACGTTTTAAATGTGAAAGAGTATTCCATTTTTCATGTAGGATAAGGTGTGTCCAGATTCTCACATGTTAGTTATACACAAGGATGTTATATTTCTTGTTCAACAAAAACACTATGCCCAGAATTTTATATTTTGAATGTAGAAAATGTCATGTTTCAGTAGAGAATGTGTCCCCAGATTTTCTCATGCAAAACATAGAGAAGTCTATCTATTTTATACTTTGGCCACCTCATGCAACTCGTTGACTCACTGGAAAAGAGTCTGATGCTAGGAGGGATTGGGGGTAGGAGTAGACGGGGACAACAGAGAATGAGATGGCTGGATGGCATCACCGACTCGATGGACATGAGTTTGAGTAAACTCCAGGAGTTGGTGATGGACAGGGACGCCTGGCGTGCTGTGGTTCATGGGGTTGCAAAGAGTCGGACACAGCTGAGCGACTGAACCGAACTGAACTGAAAGGTATTTGTGTCCAGGTTTTCTTACGCTAAACAGAGAGATTTCCATGTAGGAAAATCAGAGTGCAGCTTTTCATGTGTCACGTTGAAAAGTCTGCATATTTCATGTAAGATAAGATATCTTCACAATTTCATATGTGAAACATACAGTATTCCATATTTCAGGGAGAAAATCTGATACCCAGTTATTCATATTTGAAATGTAGAGAATTCAATATTCTGTGTTAAAATTGAAGCTCAGTTGTTCATACATCATGCACAGAAAATTCCAAACTTATATAATTAAATATTGTGTTCAAATTTTCAAATGTGAAAAAGTGTTTATTCCATAATTCATTAGAATAATATGTTCTCTGCACTCAGATTACCAAATTAAAAATATAGGAATGTCACACTTCATGCTTGAAAATATGAAGTTATATTTTCATATACAAAATATCAAAGGTCCATAACATATGTATGAATATCTTTGTGCAGTCCTGTTTATAAACATTCAGATTTTCTAATTACATGTTTGAGAATGTATCCACATGTTCTCCCATTTAAGAAAAACACACACACACAAAACTCTATTTCAGGTCTCAACACTGAACCTATAATGCTACATATGAAATTCACAGTTCGTATTTCAGATAAAAAATCACCAGCCTTTCTTTGTCCAAATATGTAAAGTTTCATGTGTTGTCAGAAAACATTCATTCAGGTTTTTCATATTTGATAAATCGAGAATTCCAAATATGAAGATGAAAACCTGCACTAGTATGCTCGTTTGTAAAATATACATATTTACACATGACTTGGTGATGGACCGGGAGACCTGGCGTGCTGTGATTCATGGGGTCGCAAAGAGTCAAACATGACTGAGTGACTGAACTGACCTGAACTGAACTGACACATTTGATGTAGAAATTCTACACCCAGTGCCATTTTGCCTCCAACTGAGTTTGGATTTAGTTTCACTCTGCTGTATCTTACTTCCCTCATTCCATTCTCCTGAAAATCCTCATCAATAATTCACTCGAAAAACAACTATGGTCCTGGATTTAAGGGATCTTGAAGAAAATTTACCACTAGGAATGCCAAATAACATTCACCAAGAAAAAGAAAGTGAGAAAGATTCATATTCTAGCCTCAATTTGTCTTGAAGAGAAATGCCATTATTTGCCTCTATTTACTCTCTATGATATAGATCTCTGAGATTTCTTTTTTATATATATATATATATTCCTTAGTCATATTAATAATTGAAAATTATGCTTTTCAGAGAAGCTGATGATTTTTTCTTTACCTGATTTTGGGACAGACAACAAAAGTTGGTGATTTTAGCTTGCAATCAATATACTTTTTTTTCTATGGAGGGAATTAACTCTTCAAGTTCAGAATTTATTAAATTTTATCAGTTAAAAATTTTGATTTCTTATTAGTTCCACTGTTCATGTTTTCCAGGACAAGGAAATGCAACCCACTCCAGTATCTTTGCCTGGAAAAGTGCATGGATAGATGAGCCTGATGGGCTGCAGTCCATGAGGTTGCAGAGTTGGGCATGACTCAGTGACCAATTTGCACACCCATTCAGATTGGATTATTCATATACAATCCTTTATGCCTGAATACAGGCGAGTAAATCACAAGCTAAAATAGATGTGGGTTGTCATAATTTATTCCTTATGGAGAGGACAGTCTATCAAAGCTCGTCAATCAGGTTAATCTAAATTTAAAATCTCAAAATGATCTGTAAAGTGAAATAAAGTTTCAGAGGAATTTAAAATAAGATCTCACAGACATTAATCATGAAAGGAAAATCAAATAAGACAGAAGAACCGTCTCTGCACAGACAGTAACACTGAGAAGAACAGAACACAGCCTGAAACTTCAGTGTGATTGAAGAAATGGGACAAACGAAGAATGTGAAGACTGAGACAAAGTTAGAATACAGAATCCTGAAAGGGTATTTACTCTCAAGAACTTGCTTACTATCGCATGACTTAGCTAGTGAGTGACAATTTTATCTGGCTATAGCAAGAAAGAGAGTTTCTGAGGAACATAAATGGATGCTGGAGAATGGCTAGGAGACCACTGGATCATGTGTAGTTGAGAAATCACATAAATTTTGGACCATTTGGGGGACAATAATGACAGCAAATGTGGCTGAATCTTTGCATGGTATGTGCTGAAATTAGTGCAACTGAGATATATATAGGGTACGGTGGGATAGAAAATGAAGTAGTCACTAATAACTACTACTGTAAATACCAGGAAAGAATGTTTTGGTATTGTTGTTCAGTCAGTTATTCATGCCCATCCCTTTGTCACCCCATGGACTGTGTCCCATCAGTCTTACATTCCCTATCTCCCAGAATTTGTTTAAAGTCATGTCATAGGGTTTCTGATGCTATTTAACCCTCTCATCATCTGCTACCCCCTTCTCTTTTTACCTTCAAATTTTCCCAGTATCAGAGCATTCTCTAATGAGACAACACTTTGCATCAGGTGGCCAGAGGAGAAAAGATCAATGAAAGATAATAAACGTTTCCAAGGAGAGTTCTTAAACACATCTAAAATACTGATATAGAAAACACTTTTGACAAAATTAAGGACTCATTTATGATAAAAGCTGTACAGGAAGTGGGAACAGAAAGGATCATTTTCAACTTAATAAAGACCATGTATGAATAAACCCAGCACTACGATGTTTCTCAGAGGTGGAACCTGAAATCATGCTGCCTAAGATTGTGAAAAAGACAAAATTTGCCACTCTCATCACTGTTATTCAACTAATCTTGGGACTCCTAGCTACAGCAATCAGTGAAGGAAAAAACATTACCAGCAAACTGAAAATCAAGAGGTAAAACCGGGACTGTTTGCCTACAGAAGTTATTGTTTCAGAGACTCCTAAGATTACACCAGAAAATTAATAGACAATGACTTTACGGAAGTTGTCGGGAAAAGAAATAAACAGGAAGAAATCTCCTGCATGATTGTAAATGACCATAGAAAACCAAAACCAGAAATTAAGGAAACAATCTCATTCACCATTGTAACAAGAAAAATGAAATCCTTAGGAATCAGCCTACCTAACCAGAGAAAAGACTCGTAGCCCGAAAAGAATAAGGTATGGATCAGACAAATCAGAGATGACAAAAATGAAATGAGAGATATACTATTCTTTGTACTATAAAAATCAATATGTGAAAATGGCTACACTATAAAGAATAGTTTACAGAGGCAATGTCTTCACGATTAAATTACCAATGACATTTTCCACAGAAATAGAAAAACAACAACAAGAAAAACTTTACAACGTGATGGAAACACAAAGACTGATTAACCAGGAAAACTGAAGATAGAAAAACTGAGCTGCAGGACTCAGGTTTCCTCACTTCATTCTATAAAAATCTATAGTTTTAAACATGGCATGCAATTGGCACAATATTTGGGTTAAAGCCAATGGAACAGATAGTAAACCCTAAGATAATCTCTTGCCCAAATGATCAGCTAATCTATGACAAAGGAGGCAACAATATGCAGTGGAAAGAAGAAACTATATTTGACAATTTAAGCTGGAAAATCTGGACAGTTAAAGTAAAAGAATACAGTTAGAACAGCACCTGGTTATTCTGTGGCAAAGTTGTGTCTGACTTTCCGGATGCGATGAACTGCAGCATGACAGTCCTTCCTGTCCTTCACTACCTCTTGGAGTTTGTCTGAGTTCATATCCATTGTAAAGATGATGCCATCCAATCATCTCATCCTTGTTTTCCCTTTCTCCTGTTGCCTTCGATCTTTCCCAGAATCAGGGTCTTTTCCAATGTGTTGGCTGTTGCCATCTCTTATTATACCCCATTCAATTTAAATTGTTCATGGATCTAACATTCCAGATTGCCCTGCAGTACTTTTCTTTTCAGCATTTCATTTACTTTCATCTCCAGACACATAAATAATGAGGCTTATTTCCACTTTGGGACAACCACTTATTGCTTTCTGGAAACATTAGTTATTACCCTCTGCTCCTCCCAAGCAGTATATTTGGCACCTACCATTCTGGGAGACTCATCTTTTGGAGTCATACCTTTCTTCCTTTTTATATAGTTCATGGAAGTCCCATAGCAAGTAAAATGGGGTGGTTAGCCATTCACTCCTTCAGTGGATTACATTTAGTCACTCCTTTCAGTTCAGTTCAGTTCAGTCACTCCTTAGCAGCACAGAAAATACAAATTCAAGACGGATTAAAGACCTACATATAAGGCCAGAAACTGTAAATCAATAATATTTGAGGAAAGAATAGGTAGAATACATTGTGACATGAAATGCAGCAACAACTTTTCTTTTTGACCTACCTCCTTGGGAAATAAAAAAAAAAAAAAACACCAAAATTAAATAAAGAGACCTAATTAAACTTAAATATTTCGCACAACTAACCAATAAGCAAGACAAAAATGAAGTCTCATTATGGGAAAAACATTTGCAACTGATGAAAGTGACAACAGAAGAATCTCCAAAATATGGAAGCATCTAATGTGCTCAATAATAGCCAAACAAACAACCCAATTGGAACAAATGAATAGATGATAAAAGACATTTCTCCTAAGAAGACATACAGATGTACAATAATATTGGAAAATATGCTCAGCATTACTAACTGTGAGAGAAATGGAAATAAAATCTTCAATGGGGGTATCAACTCACATTTTTCTGAATACTCATATATATATGAATATATATATTATATAATATATATTAAAATATACATATATATTATAATTATAATATATTATAATATATATAATATAATTATAATATATATATATATAATTCTACACAAAACAAATGCTGTAGACATTTGTGGAGATGGTGTGGCATAAACAGAACAATCCTGTTCTGTTGCTAGGAATGCACATTGATCAATTAAAATGGAGAATAGAACGGGGTTCCTTTAGAAATAAGAATAAAGCTACCATGTGATCAAGAAATTCCAATAATTGTCAATAATTTTCATGAGGAAAATCATAATTCCAAAATATGCACAACTTCAATATTGATGGCAACAATATTTTCAATAACAGGCCGTGGCAGCAACAGAAATATCCATCTAAAGAGGAATGGATAAAATGAGTTGGTACATACATACCAGAGTCTTAAGATGGAATGAAATCAGGTAAGTTTCATACATGTAGAAGGAGAGGGACAGTTTCAGATACAATGAAGCTAAGTCAAAAGAGGAAACGAAATATATTAACACAAACATGCGGGCACTAAGTAAAACTGGAATAGATGATTCTCTATAAGAAGCATAGATAGGGACACAGCAATGGAGAAGAAATATACACTTATCAAGGATGAAATACCTGATGGTGTTAGCAACTGGGAGATTACAACAGAAACATGTATACTTTTGATCTATATGTACAGCACAGGGAAGTCTATTTAATGCACTGGGGTGACCAGATTTAGGAAGAAGTCAAAAACATGGAGATAGATATGTGGTTGCTGTCTAATCACTATCTTGTTTAGTTGTTTACGACTTGAAGGACTGCAGCATTCCCTAATTTTGCTTTAGGGGAGAAACTAAAAAAATAATGTAAAGCAATTAAATTCCAAAAAAATTTCAGTACTGAGAGTTGGACTGTGAAGAAAGCTGATCGTCGAAGAATCGATGCTTTTGAACTGTGGTGTTGGAGAAGACTCTTGAGAGTCCCTTATACTGCAAGGAGATCCAACCAGTCCATTCTAAAGGAGATCAGTCCTGTGTATTCATTGGAAGGACTGATGCTGAAGCTGAAACTGCAATACTTTGGCCACCTCATGCGACGAGTTGACTCACTGGAAAAGACACTGATGCTGGGAAAAGTTGGGGGCGGGAGGAGAAGGGGACGACGGAGAATGAGATGACTGGATGACATCACCGACTCTGTGGACATGAGTTTGAGTGTACTCCGGGAGTTGGTGATGGTCAGGGAGGCCTGGAGTGCTGTAATTCATGGGGTGGCAGAGAATCGGACATGACTGAGCGACTGAACTGAACTGAACCTTTCTTAAGCATCAATATTTTTAATGAATCTCACATTATCTTGGAAGTCAAAGGTAGAAATGAAAATGTGTACACCTTAACGGCCAATGCAATGCAAACCTCAGAAAGCTATATCTAAATTCACAACACATTTATTATGAAAACATCAATAAAAATTAAAGTGAGTGTATGTTATATTTTGCTACATATGTGCATGTTTAAAGATAGAAAATATTTCCCCAAAAGAAAAGTTACCATAAAAGAGGTGGGACAGAACCATCAACAAACAACTCTGTCTGGTTGACCCATGCTATGTATTTATGCATTTTATATATTCTATTGTTTTTAATTTGTTGTATTTAATTCTATTGCATTGCTTCTTTGAGATGTCCATTGTATTTGTCACACAATGTCTTTTACCTATCTGTTATGGATGAATGGCAATCTGTGTGCTCTTTTAAATCTCCTTTATGATTTACTTTTAAAAACAATAGTTCTTCATTCACAGGAATTTCAGCTTTACAAAATATTTAACTGGTCATATTGATGTGTTGAAATACATTCCCATGATGGCTGTAGGTAAAAGAAAATCTGAATTTTACTAAGGCATCCAGTTCAAAGGTATCCTTTGCAAATCAACTATCAGTTCAATTCAGATCAGTCACTCAGTCATGTACAACTCTTTGTGACCCTGTGAAACACGCCAGGCCTTCCTGTGAATCACCAGCTCCCGGAGTTTATGCAAACTCTTGTCGATTGAATCAGTGATGCTGTCCAGCCATCTCATCCTCTGTCAGCCCCTTCTCCTCCTGGCCTCAATCCCTGCCAGCAGCAGAGTCTTTTCCAATGAGTCAACTCTTCACATGAAGTGGCAATATATTGGAGTTTCAGCTTCAACATTAGTCCTTCCAATGAATACCCAGGACTGATCTACTTTA
The DNA here is from genome assembly GCF_049115385.1 of Moschus berezovskii. NCBI lineage: Eukaryota > Metazoa > Chordata > Mammalia > Artiodactyla > Moschidae > Moschus > Moschus berezovskii. The sequence continues at coordinate 73,258,956 of NC_142489.1, forward strand.
GGATGGAATGGTTGGATCTCCTTGGAGTCGAAGGGACTCTCAAGAGTCTTCTCTAAAACCACAGTTCAAAAGCATCAATTCTTCAGCACTCAGCTTTTTTCGCAGTCCAAATCTCTCATCCATTCGTGACCACTGGAAAAACCATAGCCTTGGATAGACGGACCTCTGTTAGCAAAGTAATGTCTCTGCTTTTTAATATGCTATCTAGGTTGGTCATAAATCTCCCTCCAAGCAGTAAGCGTCTTTTAATTTCATGGCTGCAGTCACCATCTGTCGTGATTTTAGAGCCCCATCAAAATAAATCTGACACTGTTTCCCCTGTTTCCCCATCTATTTCCCATGAAGTGATGGGACCAGAAGCCATAATCTTAATTCTCTGAATGTTGATCTTAAGACAACTATTTCACTCTCCTCTTTCACTTTCATCAAGAGGTTTTTTAGTTCCTCTTCACTCTCTGCCATAAGGGTGGTGTCATTAGCATACCTCAGGTTATTGATATTTCTGGCAATTTGAATCCAGCTTGTGGTTCTTCCTGCTTAGCGTTTCTCATGATGTACTCTGCATGTAAGTTTTATAAGCAGGGTGACAATTTATAACCTTGAAGTACTCTATTTTCTATTTGGAACTACTCTGTTGTTCCATGTCCACTTCTAACTGTTGCTTCCTGAACTGCATATAGGTTTCTGAAAAACAGGTCAGGTGGTCTAGTATTTACATTTCTTTCAGAATTTTCCACAGAATAAACTGTGATCCATACAGTGAAAGGCTTTGGCATAGTAAATAAAGCAGAAATAAATGTCTTTCTGGAACGCTCTTGCTCTTCCAATGATCCAGCAGATGTTGGCAGTTTGATCTCTCGTTCCTCTGTCTTTTCAAGCTGGTTTGAGAAAAGGCAGAGGAACCAAGATCAAATTACCAACATCTGAGCTATATACAGATCATATGTCTTGCCAGAAAATCTGCACCCTGGTTTTTCATGTGAAATGAACAAAAATCCTTATTTCATGTCAAAACGTCTTCATCATTTTTATATGTGAAATATAGAGAATTCCACGTTGCATGGAGGTATATCTGCTAGCAGATCTAAATATTGACATACAGAGAATTCCATGTATCAGCTAGAAATAGCTACACCTAAATGGTGAAATAAAAAATTTAAAGACTACTATATTTCACGTCAGAAAGTAAGTTACTTGGTTTTATATGTGAAATTTAGAGGATTCCAAAATTCACATGAGATTATCTGCACCCATATTTTCATGAATTAATTGCTGAGGTTCCATATTTCATGAAATTTTTACACGTGAAATATACAGATTTCCATAGGTCATGGGGGGAATCCAAAATCTAGAAATTCACATGTTACTATAGAGATGTACACATTTCCCCGTAGAAATATTTGTACCCAGACTTTCATGTGACACATAGAGTTTATTCCGTATTTCAATTTGGGAAAACTTCACGTGGACTTTTATCAATGAAATACATAGAATTATATATTTAAATAGGGAAATCAGGTATCAGACAGTCAGACAAGAAATAAGTCGATTCTTTATTTGTCTGCTCATCCAATATCTTAAATTCTGAATCATCAGTTCAGTTCAGGTGCTCAGTCGTTTCTGACTTTTAGCGACCCCAAGGACCACAGTACGCCAGGCCTCCCTGTCCATCACCAACTCTCACAGTTTAAGCAAACTTGTATCCATTTAAGCCATGATGCCATATAACCATCTCATTCTCTGTCATCCCCTTCTCCTGCCTTCAATCTTTCCCAACATCAGGTTCTTTTCAAATGAGTCAGCTCTTCTGAATCATGGACAATTCCATATTTTATGTGTGAAATATCTGACATAGGTTTTCCAGTGTGAATAATAGCAATGGCAAGCCACTCCAGTACTCTTGCCTCGAAAATCCCATGGATGGAGGAGCCTGGTGGGCTGCAGTCCATGGGGTTGTTAGGGGTCGGACACAACTGAGTGACTTCACTTTCACTTTTCACTTTCACACATTGGAGAAGGAAATGGCAACCCACTCCAGTGTTCTTGCCTGGAGAATCCCAGGGATAGGGGAGCCTGGTGGGCTTCCATCTATGAGGTCACACAGAATAGGACACGACTGAAGTGACTTAGCAGTAGCAGTAGCAGTTGTAATTCATATGAGCAAATCTGTCCTCAGATTTTAAAGTGTGAAATATACCAGATTCCATATATCTTGTCAGAAGATTCTTTCGGTGAAATATAGAGAATTTTATTGCTCAAACATGAAAATCACATTGTTTCATATGAAATAAAAGATTCCATTTTTTTGTAGCAAAATCGATGCCATTTTTCAAATATGAAATGCACAGCAATCTGTATTTCATGAAGGAAAGCAGCACACAGATTTTCAAATGAGAAATCTGAAAATTACATCAAGATTTTCCTATATCATGCAGAAAACTCTATGTCTATAATTTCATAAGATATACAGAACATTCCCTATATTTAATTGAAAAATCTGTCCCCAGATTTTCATATGTGAATTATAGAGAGTTTCATAGTTCATGTCCTAAAAACTGCAGGTAGTGGTTCTGATGTGAAACTGAGAATTTTATCTTTAATGTAGGACTATCTGGTGTGATTTCAATTTATGAAACAGAAAATTCAGTAATGCATCCATATTCACATGTTATTTCACATAAAAAAATGTATCCCTAGATTTTCGTATTTGAAATGTAAAATATTTCATGTCATTTTTCAAGGTCATATTCCATGTCAAGATATTTTAATTCAGAGAGAAGGAACAAGATGGCGTAGGAATAATAGGATGGCGAGGCCACTCTCTCCCCCACAAATTCATCAAAAGAACATTTGAACGCAGAGTAAAGTCCACAAAACAACTTCTGAATACTGGCAGAGGACGTAAGGCACCCAGAAAAGCAGCCCATTGTCTTCGAAAGGAGGTAGGAAAAAACATAAAAGATAAAAAGCGAGACAAAAGAAGTAAGGACGGAGCTCCATCCCGGGAAGGGAGGCTTTAAAAAGAGAGAAGTTTCCAAACACCAGGAAACACACTCACTGGCAAATCTGTGGCGAGCCTTAGAAGCTCAGAGGGCCACATAGCCCTCTTTTTTCTTTTAAGATTTTTTTAGAACTGCCATATGATCCAGCAATCGCACTCCTGGGCATACACACCGAGGAAACCAGAATTGAAAGAGACACGTGTACTCCAATGTTCATTGCAGCACTGCTTATAATAGCGAGGACATGAAAGCAACCTAGATGTCCTTCTGCAGACGAATGGATAAGAAAGCTTTGGTACACATACACAATGGAGTATTATTCAGCCATTAAAAAGAATACATTTGAATCAGTTCTAATGAGGTGGATGAAACTGGAACCTATTATACAGAGTGAAGTAAGCCAGAAAGAAAAACACCAATACAGTATACTAACACATATATATGGAATTTAGAAAGGTGCAAATGATAACCCTGTATACGAGACAGCAAAAGAGACACAGATGTATAGAACAGTCTTTGGGACTCTATGGGAGAGGGTGAGGGTGGGATGATTTGGGAGAATGGCATTGAAACACGTATTTTGTCATATGTGAAACGAATCACTAGTTCAGGGTCAATGCATGTTATAGGATGCTCGGGGCTGGCATGCGGGGATGACCCAGAGGGAGGATAAAGGGAGGAGGGAGGTGGGAGGGGGGTTCAGGAGGGGGAACTTATGTAAACCCGGGGCAAATTCATATCAATGTATGGCAAAACCAACCAATATAATATTGTAAATAATTTGCCTCCAATAAAAAATAAATTAATTACATAAAAAAAAGAAAAAGAAAAAAAATAAAAAATAAAAAAACCCACAGATTACCTGCCAAATGGTAACTCCCAGCGGAGAAGCAGCACAGACGACTGCATACACCATTAACAAGCGGGGGCTGGGCAGGGAGGAGCCGGCTGAACTGCTTAGAGAGAGGACTGGGATTGAATGCTGCGAGAACAATTTGAGAGAACTGGGGAGAGCAAAGCAGACTGCGGGATAGTTTCCCCACGAAAAGGTGGAAAGCTCTAACCTAAGACTCGGCCAGCCCCGCTCACAGAATAAAGGACCGAGCAGAGTGAGCCGGCTGCGGCTGGCCCATCCCCCATCCCCCACCGAGACAGGCAGGGAGCGCAGCCAGAGCCGGAGTGGGCAACCACGGCCCCAGAAAGGCATCTGATGTAAACTGCAGACAGGCTTGTTACTAATCAGGACTTCTTGGGCTTGGGCCGGTCGATATCCCCTGAGAAGGTGCGCCGGTTGTACACCCACAAAACTGAGTGGCGGGGACAGGGGAGGCGATAAGTCACAGAGATCGCGCTCGCCAAACACCTGGCCCCTGAGCTGCTCGGACCAGGGAAGGCACAAAACATAGGCCCAACCAAGTCTGCACCTTGGTGGAGTACCTGAGAACCTGAACTTGAGCCGCTCAGACCTGGGAAGTGCATACAACCCGGCGCCTGCCTCGGACAGTTCCCGCCAGAGCAACCTAGAGCCTGTGTAGTGTAGACTGGGACAGCATATGTGCTGTGAGCGGGGGCAAACCCAGTGTGGCCGAGACGCTGCAAGCACTCCCCACAGACGCCAGAGATATTTGTATGCAGTGATCCTCCCTTCCCAGAACAGGACTGAACAACTGAGACTTCAAAAGTGTCCACCCGCTCCCTAGTATCAGGGCGGAAATTAGACACTGAAGAGACCAGAAAACAGAAGCTAAAACAGAGGGAACCACCTTGGAAATGACAGATAGAGACGTCTAGAGAGTACTCCAAGAATAAGACCAAAAGCCAGAGGCAAGAGGCTTAAGCCCAAATCCTGAGAAAACCAGAGAACTCCTGACTCCAGGGAACATTAATCGATAGGAGCTCATCAAACGTCTCCATACCTACACTAAAACCAAGCACCACCCAAGGATTAACAAGTTCCAGAGCAAGACATACCATGCAAATTCTCCAGTAACACAGGAAACTAGCCCTGAGCTTCAATATACAGGCTGCCCAAAGTCACTCTAATCAGAACTGATATCTCATAACTCATTACTGGACACTTCATTGCACTCCAGAGAGAACAAATCCATCTCCACCCACCAGAACACTGACACAAGCTTCCATAACCAGGGAACTTTTACAAGTCACCTGTCCAACCCCACACACAGCAAGGAAACTACATAATAAAGAAAACTCCACAAATGGCCAGAAGAGGGAAAGGCCACACAAAGCATTATAAGCAAGATGAAGAGGCAGAGAAATACCCAGAAAGTAAAGGAACAAGATAAATGCCCACCAACACAAACAAAAGAGAAAGACATAGGGAATCTATGTCTCTGCTTTTTAAAATACTATCAAAGAGAATACTAAATTTAAGTAGGGAATTATGTGGCCACATTTTCTTACAGGAAACATAGACGCATGTACATTGCCTGTTTGGCACAGATCTAAACAAATCATGGAATATTGCAAAAATTAAGTATGGAAATCTGACACAAATTTTCTTATGTGAATAACTGAGAATTCATATTCCAGGTTTTTCAAATGCAAAATATAAAGTATTCCATATTTCACAGAAGAAGGTCTTTCTTCAAATTCTCTTTGCTGAAATAAAAAGAAATTCATAGCTCAAGCGATTTTTCTATATGATACATAAAATTCCATATTTATTGTAGGGAAACAGATGCCTGATGTTAAACACACACTATTCCCTATTTCTTGAAGGAATGTTAGCAAACAGATTTTCAAATGATAAATATAAAAAATTCCACTACTCAAGTTGAAAATCGGTGACGGTACTTTAAGACGTGAAATAGAGACTTTCATATTCACTGAATAGAACTCTGCATTCAGAATTTCATAACTGTAATATTAAAAATTGGATATTTCATTCAACAAAATCTTCATATGTGATACACCAATACTTTTCATGTTGGAAACTTGGTCCCCAGATTTTCAAATATGAATTATAGAGACTTTCATAATTCATGTCTTAAAACCTGCACCTAGATTTTCATATGTGAAACTGAGAATTTCCTCTTTGCTGAAGAACTGTCTGCTGTCAAACTTCGACACAAGAAACAGAAAATTCGACAGTGTGCCCATAATCATATGTGAAATATATCACATAAGGACAAGCATACTCTGACTTTCACATTAGAAATTGAAATACTCCATATTATATGTAAACATATTTTCATTAAAATTTGGGTGCCTGAGTAATTGAATCCCTCATAGTTTAAGAAGTAAAATATCCAACCAGACTTTCATAAAAGAAATAGAGAGACGTCCATCATTCATAAAGAAGCATGTAATTTTTCTAAAGGCATATACAGAATTCCATATTCAGGTTCGAAAATCTCCTCCTTATTGACAAATGTGAGACCGAGTTGTTGCTATTTTTCAGTTGATCTGTCATATCCAACTCTGCAACACCGTGGACAGCAGTACTCCAGGGTTCCCTGACCTTCCGTGTCTCCAACACTTTGCACAGACTCATGTTTGTTGAATCGAGATATTACCATCTCTTGAAGAATTTTCCACAATTTACTGTGATCCAGAGAGTCAAAGGCTTTGGCATAGTCAATAAAGCATAAATAGATGTTTTCTGGAACTCTCTTGTAGTTTCAGAGATCCAGCGGATGTTTACAATTTGATCTCTGATTCCTTTGCCCTTTTCCAAAACCAGCTTGAATATCTGGAAGTTCATGGTTCACATATTGTTGAAGCCTGCCTTGGAGAAATTTGAGCATTATTTTACCAGCACGTGAGATGAAGCTCTTTGTTTAGTAATCTGAGTATTCTTTGGCATTGCTTTTCGTTGCGATTGGAATGAAAACTGACCTTTTCCATTCCTTGGCCATTGTGGAGTTTTCCAAATTTGTTGGAGCAGAGAGTTGTGGCTGTGTGGCACCGGAGCAGTCAGCAGTCAAGAGGAGATATCCCACACCCAATGTAAGGAGCAGAGGTTGTGTTTTGCTGTAGGAGCAGGGAAGAGATACTCCCCGTCCAAAGGAAAAGAAACCCCAGTAAGATGGTAGGTGCAGAGAGAGGGCATTTGAGGGCAGAAAGACTGAAACCACCATCATAGGAAGCTAACAAATCCATCACATGGACCACCACCTTGTCTAACTCAGTGAAACTAAGACATGCTGTGTAGGGCCACACATGAGAGGCAAACATACATATCCACTGGGAAACAACCTAGCTTTGCCTATATGCACCTTTGTTGACAAAGTGATATCTCTGTTTCTCAGTACATTGTGTTTAGGTTTGTCATAGCTTTTCTTCCTGGGAGCAAGAGTCTTATATTTTCATGGCTGTAATCTGTCCCCAGTCATTTTGAAGCCTATTCACTGTCTGTCACTGCTTTCATTTTTAATCTTTCTATTTGCAAAATTCTGCCTTTAGCCTTTGTTCTACATCACTTTGTACCCCAAGTCCAAACTTGCCTGTTACTCCACGTATCGCTTGACTTCCTGTTTTTACGTCACAGTTAGCTATGATGAAACAGACATCCCTTTTTGGTGTTAATTTTATAAAATCTTGGAGGTTTTCCTAAATCTATTAAAGTTCCCTGGTAGCTTTGATGATAAAGAATTTAAATAAAGAAACTTGCATTCTTCATTTACAAAAATCTACACCAACATTTTCATACAAAATTAGGGAATTCCACATTAGCAGTAGGAAATATAACCATCCTGCATTTCAAATGTGAATTATAGAGAATTCCAACTTTCAAATAGAACTGACACCTAGATTTTCATATGTGAAATTTAGAGAATCATATAGGAAAATATACACCAAGATACTTATATATGAAATATAGACAATTTATATTTTGTTTGAAAATATTGTCCTTGATTTTCATATTTGAAATACAGGAATTCCATATTTCAAGTGGTAAAGCAACACCTGGACAATCAATAAATACAAAAATTTCGTATTACATGGAAGAAATTTATGTATCTAGATTTCATTTATTCATAATTTTTAGTATTTATTTATTTATTTACGGCTGCACTGTCTTCATTACTGTGCAGAAAGTTTCTCTACTTGCAGCAGTTGGGGACTACTCTTCATTGCAATGAGCTAGCTTCTCATGGCAGCGTCTCCTTTTCCAGCGCACAAGCTCTAGGGCTCTCAGGTTCAGCACTTGGGGGCACACAGGTTTATCTACTTTGCTAGTATGTGTGATCTCCTCAGACCAAGGTTCAAACCCATGTCCCCTGCATTGACAGACAAATTCTTAAGCCACTGGATCACTGGTGAAGACCAACAGGTTTTTTTTTGTACATTTTAAAAAACTTATTTATTAAATTGGGGGCTAATTGTAGTATTGAGTGGGTTTTCCATACATTGACATGAATCAGCCATGTGTTTACAATTGTTCTTCATGTGAACATTCCTTCCACCCCACTCCCATCCCAAACCTCCAGGTCATCCCAGTGCACCAGCCCTGAACACCTTGTCTCATGTATCGAACCCGGACTGGTGATCTGTTTCACATATAATCATATACATGTTTCAATGATATTCTCTCAAATAAACCCACTCTCACCTTCTCCCACAGAGTCCTAAAGACTGTTCTATACATTTGTGTCTTTATTGCCATCTCATCTATACTGTCATTGATATCATATTTTGAAATTTCGTTATATGAATTAGTGTAGCGTAGTGGTGTTTTTTGTTCTGATTTACTTCTATTTCTGTAATAGGCTTCAGTTTCATCTACCTCTTTAGAACTGATTCAAATTAAATCTTTTTAATGACTGAATAATATTCCTTTGTGTATATGTACCAAAGATTTCTTATCCATTCTTCTGCCGGTGGACATCTAGGTTGCTTCCATATCCTGGCAATTATAAACAGTGCCGTGATGACCATTGGGGTACACGTGTCTCTTTCAGTTCTTGTTTCCTTGGTGTGTATGTCAGGCAGTGGGATCGCTAGGTCATATGGCAGTACTGTTCCCAATTTTTTACCTAATCTCCACAATGTTCTCCATGGTGCCTATACTAGTTTGCTGATCCACCAACAGTGTAAGAGGGTTCTCCTTTCTCCACACCACTCCAGAATTTCTTTCGTGTAGACTTTAAGGTAGCATCCATTCTGACCAGGATGAGGTGTTACCTCTTTGCTGGTGTCATTCTTTTACACTTGGATTACCAGCTTTCCTAGCGCCACTTGTTTAAGAGACTTTTTCTTTTTTTTTCCATTGTAGATACTTGCCTCCCTTTTCAAAGAGAAGTTGTCCATAGGTGTGTGGCTTCATTCCTGGGCTTTCTATTTGTTCCAATGATCTATATTTTATCTTTGTGCCAGTACCATAATGTCTTGATGATTACAGCTTTGTAGTATAGCCTGAAATCAAGCAGGTTCATTCTTCCAGGTCCATTCTTCCTTCTCAAGATTGCCTTGGTTATTCGAGGTTTTTGGTATTTCCATACAAATTGTGACATTATTTGTTTATAGTTCTATGAAAAATACCTTTGGTAGCTTGATAGGGATTGCATTGAATCTATAGATTGCTTTAGGTGGTATACTCATTTTCACTATTCTGATACTTCCAATCCATAAACATGGTATATTTCTCAATCTATTTATGTCCTCTTTGATTTCTTTCACCAGTGGGTTTTGTTTCTTTAGGTAGATTTATTTCTAAGTATTTTATTCTTTTTATTTCAATGGTGAATAAGAATGTTTCCTAAATTTGTCTTTCTGTTTTCTAATGTTAGTAAGTAGGTATGCAGAGAATTTCTGGGTGTTAATTTTACATCCTGCAACTTTACTATATTTATTGCTTCAGTTTAGTTCAGTTCAGTTCAGTCGCTCACTCATGTCTGACTCCTTGGGTTCCCGTGAATCACAGCACTCCAGGCCTCCCTGTCCAACACCAACTCCCGGAGTTCACTAAAGCTCATGTCCATCGAGTCGGTGATGCCATCCATCCATCTCATTCTCTGTCCTTCCCTTCTCCTCCCGCTCCCAATTCTTCCCAGCATCAGAGTCTTTTCCCTTGAGTCAACTGGTCGCATGAGTTGGCCAAAGTATTGGAATTTCAGCTTTAGAATCAGTCCTTCCAATGAACACCCAGGATTGATCTCCTTTAGAATGGATGGTTGGATCTCCTTGCTGTCCAAGGGACTATCAGCACTAGTCATTTTCTGGTGGAGTCTTTAGTGTTTTCTATGTAGAGGATCATGATATCGGCCAAGATTCACAGTTTTAATTCTTCTTTTCCAAAAGAGATTCCATTTATTTCCTTTTCCTCTCTGATTGCCTGGTTAAAACTTCTAAATCTGTGTTTAATAGTAGCAGTGGGAGTGGGAATTTTTGTCTTCTTCCTGACTTTAGGGGGACTGCTTTCAATTTTTCACCATTGAGGATCATCTTTGCTGTTTGTTTGTCATATATAACTTTTATTATGTTGAGGTATGTTCCTTCTATTCCTTCTTTCTGGAGTTTTTTTTTTTTGTTTTTTTGTTTTTTGTTTTTTTTTTTGTCATAAATGAATGTTGAATTTTGTCGACGACCTTCTCTATATCTATTGAGATAATCATATGCGTTTTATCATTCAATTTGTTAACGTGGTGTATTACTTTGATTGACGTGCAGATATTAAAGAATCCTTGGATCCCTGAGATAAAGCCCACTTGATCTTTTTAAAATGCTGTTGGATTCTGTTTAAGATTTTGTTAAGGATTTTTGCATCTATGTCCATCAGTGTTATTGGAGTGTAGTTTTCTTTTCTTGTGGCATATTTGTCTGGTTTTGGGGTCAGGGTGACAGTGGCCTCATAGAATGACTTTGGAAATTTCACTAACTCTGCAAATTTCCTGAAGAATTTGAGTAGAATCAGTGTTCAGTTCAGTTCAGTTCATTCGCTCAGTCGTGTTCGACTCTTTGTGACCCAATGAATCACAGCACGCCAGGCCTCCCTGTCCATCACCAACTCTCGGAGTTCACTCAAACTCACCTCCATTAAGTGGGTGATGCCATTCAGAAATCTCATATTTTTCATCCCCTTTTCCTTGGCCCCCAATCCTTCCCAGCATCAGAGTATTTTCCAGTGAGTCAACTCTTCGCATGAGGTGGCCAAAGTACTAGAGTTTCAGCTTTAAGATCAGTCCTTCCAAAGCACACCCAGGACTGATCTCCTTTAGAATGGACTAGTTGGATTTCCTTACAGTACAAGGGACTCTCAAGAGTCTTCTCCAACACCACAGTTCAAAAGCATCAATTCTTCAGCCATCAGCTTTCTTCACAGTCTAATTCTCACATCCATACTTGACCACTGGAAAAAACATAGTCTTGACTAGACAGACCTTGGATGGCAAAGTACTCTCCCTGCTTTTTAATATGCTATCTAGGTACGTCATAACTTTGCTCCCAAGGAGTAAACATTTTTTAATTTTATGGCCGCAATCAGCATCCGCAGTGATTTTGAAGCCCAAAAAATGAAGTCCGACACTGTTTCCACTGTTTCCCCATCTCTTTCCCATGAAGTGATGGAACCAGATGCCATGATCTTCGTTTTCTGAATGTTGAGGTTCAAGTCAACTTTTTCACTCTTCTCTTTCACTTTCATTAAGATGCTTTTGAGTTCCTCTTCACTTTCTGCCATAAGTGTGGTGTCATCTGCACATCTGAGGTTGTTGATATTTCTCCTGGCAATCTTGATTCCAGTTTGTGCTTCTTCCAGCTTAGCCTTCCTCAGGATGTACTCTGCATATAACGTCAATAAGCAAGGTGACAATATACAACTTTGACGTACTCCTTTTCCTATTTGGAACCAGTCTGTTTTTCCATGTCCAATTCGAACTGTTGCTTCCTGACCTGTATACCGATTTCTCAAGAGGCAGGTCAGGTGGTCTGGTATTCCTATCTCTTTCAGGATTTTCCAGTTTGTTGTGATCCACAGAGTCAAAGGCTTTGGCATAGTCAATGAAAAATAAGTGTTAGCTCTTGTCAATTTTTTTTTTTTTTTTTTAAGAATTCAGCTCTGAAGCCACCTGGTTCTGGGCTTTTGTTTGCTGGAAGAATTATGACTACAGTTTATATTTCCGTGCTTGTGACATGTCTGTTAAGTGTTTCTATTTCCTCCTGCTTCAGTTTTGGAAAGTTATACTGCACTAAGAGTTTGTTCATTTCTTCACAGTTGTACATTTTATTGGCATATAGTTACTGATAGTAGTCTCTTATGATCCTTTGTATTTCTGTATTGTTTGCTATAGTTTCTCCAGTTTCGTTTCTAATTTTGTTGACTGATTTTTCTTCCTTTGTTTCTTGATGACTGTGGATAATGTTTTTTTTTTTTTTTTTTCAATTTTATTTTTCGTCTCATTGAACCAGTTTTTATATTTGTTGATTTCTGCTGTGTTCTTGTTTGTTTCTTTTGAATTTGCTTCTCTCCTAATTTTTATAATTTCTTTCCTTCTACTAGCCATGACATTTTTCATTTCCTTCTCCAGGTGAGGAAACATCCCTGTTTATTTTGTTACCCTAACCTTGTGGGGCCAGGTGCAGCGGGAGAATAAATCAAAACCATCCTTTGTAGAATCCTGATACCCAAGCCAAGATTTAATAGACTAGTTCTGGAAGACAGAGAGCCTGATGAACTATGAATGTAGGTTCGTGACATTGTACAGGACAGAGATCAACACCATCCCCAAGATAAAGAAATTTCAAAAATTTAAATGCATGTGGGGAGCGTTTACAAATAGTTGTGAAAAGACGGGAAGTAAAAAGCAAAGGTGAAAAGGAAATGTATACCCATTTGAATGCAGAGTTGCAAAGAATTGCTGGGAGAGATAAGAAAGTCTTCCTCAGGGATCAATGCAAAGAAGGAGAGGTAAATAATAGAATGGGAAAGACTAGAGATCTCTCCAAGCAAATTAGAGAATCCAAGGAAATATTTCATGCAAAGATGGGCTAAATAAAAGACAGAAATGGTAGAGACCCATCAGAAGCAGAAGATAATAAGAGGTGGCAAGAATACACAGAACTGTATAAAAAAGATATTGGAAATTGAAGTCAAGTGGGTCTCAGTAAGCATCACTATGATCAAAGCTAGTGGATGCGATGGAATTCCAGTTGAGCTATTTCAAATCCTGAAAGATGATGCTGTGAAAGTTCTACATTCAGCATGCCAGCAGATATGGAAAACCCAGCCATGGCCACAGGACTGTAAAAAGTCAGTTTTCATTCCAATCTCAAAGAGAGTCAATGCCAAATAATGCTGCCTTCTATGGGGGGGAGGGGTATCAAAGAATCACCCCAAGCACATTATTTGGTGACTGAACCACAAAACTCATCTCATTTTAAAAGCCTTTCCAAATTTCCACAGGATGTGTTTTCATCCATGCACAGACCCTTAAATGACACCTTTCAGGCACTGATGCCAGTATCCACACTACCCACTCTTCTTACATTTTGTGGAGCCATCTGTGGCCAACAACTTTAGAATGAAAAGTATTAGTGTCATTTATGAGTAGCAACACCCTCATTATAAACAATGCAATGTCGCTGGAGGTTTGCTCCATTCTTCCTGCCCTCAGGCTTCTCTCATTAAGAATAGTACTCCAGTCTCACCCAATTGGCTGAAATTGCATCTGTTCATCTAGTCCTTAGGGATGCCACAACGAAATGGGTTCTCAAAAATATATGCACATTCACAGATTCCTATGCTCTGGCTAATGCCCGCCCCCTGCCCCCCCACCCCCACCCCGCGGTAAATTGATTTCACCTGCTCACTGCTCCTTTCTCCTGGGGACTCACACACACTGCTGCCACAATCACTAATACTCACACAAGATTCCTACTAAAGACAGGTAATTGCTTCCTTAATTAATTTATTATTGGTTCCTTGGAATCAATAGATATCACTGACTCTGGTCAGTGAAATCACTCCAACTCTCAGAAAACTCAACAGCGGACACTTCAACAAAAAATTCTTTCATATTTTCAATGCAAAAGACTTTGCTTATTGAATGCCATAGCAAGCTTCTTAAAGAGATACTCCTAAATGTGATTCCAGAAATGGATAAAAAAGAAGCTCTTTGTCCTCATCTTGCTAAACTCTCACACCCTGAGTCTTCTTCCTCATATAGAAATTCTTCTATTCTCCCCAGATTCCACGTTGGGTATTTTTTAGGCAAGAATCAAGTTTTTTTACTCTAAGACAATGTTCTAATTTGTCCTACAATTCTACTTCCCCATTCTGCTATAATTTTAGAATCACTTCACTACGCACTACTTGGGTGCAACCTCAAAAATGACAGAATGACCTTAGTTCATTTCCAAGGCAAACCATTCAAAATCACAGTAATGCTAGTCTCTGCCCTGAATTCTGATCCTGAAGATGTTCAGATTCATCAGTTCTGTGAAGACCAATAACACCTCCTTGAATTAACAGCTAGTGAAAGATGTCCTTATCATCATAAGGGATTGGAATGCAAAAGGACAAAGTCAAGAGATACCTGGAATAGCAGGAAAGTTTGGCCTTGGAATAAAAGATGAAGCAGAACAAAGACTAATCAAACTGTCAAGAAAATGTAGTGGTCAAAGCAAAGATCCTTTGACAACCACACAAGAGATGGCTTTACACATGGACATCACCAAATGGTGCCTAATGTTATCAGCCTGACTATATAATCAGAGGGAGAAGTGTATAAGTTCAGAGGAAAAAAAAATCTGGAGCACACTATGGATCAGATCATCAGTAACAATCTGCCAAATTCAGAAGGTCAGGTGCACAACTACTAGGCCAGCCAGGGACTAGAAAATCAAATCCTCTATGAATATGCAGTGCAGGTGGCAAAGAGATTCCAGGGTTTATATCTAGTAAACAGAGCACCTCAAAAACTAGGGAAGGAGGTGCAAAATATTGTACAGCAAACAGTGAGGGAAACAATGTTAAAGAAAAAGAAAAGCATGGAGGAGGATGTACAAATAGCTGAGGAAAGAAGAGCAGCAGAAAGCAAGTGGAAAAGGCAAAAGTACCCGAACAAAGTTCAGATTTCCAGAGAAGAGGAAGGAGATGTAAAGCACACCTTCAGTACACAATGCAAAGATATATAAGAAATCAAAAGAAGCGGAAAGACTAAAAAAAATCTCTTAAAATATCTGAATATATAAATGCAACATTTCATCCACAGGTGGGCTCAGTAAAAGACAGAAAATTGAAAGGCCTAAAAGAAGGAAAAGAGATCAAGACAAGATGGAAAGCATGCAAAGAACTTTAGGACAAAAAGATCTTACTGCCCCAGATAACCAGGACACTGTGATGAATCCCACAGAGCCAGCCATTCTTGAATGTGAAGTCAAGTGGGCCTTACAAAGCACTGCTGTCAACAAAGCTAATGTAGGTGATGGAATTCTGTCAGTGCTGCATAAAATTCCAAATATTGATGCTATGAAAGTGTGACATTCAATATGTCAGCAAATGTGGAAAATTTAGCAGTGGTCACAGAACTAGAAAAAGGAAATTCTTACCCCAGTCCGCAAGAAAGACAGTACTAACGAATGATAAAAAGCACTGCACAACTTCACTTGTCTTCCAAGCAGGTAAAGTTATGCTCAAAATCCACTAAGCTTCTCTTCATCATTCCATGAATTGAGGAACTCCAGATGTTCAAGCTGGGTCAGACATATCAGAGGTATAAGAGTTGAAATGGTCACCATTTGCTGGATTTTAGAAGTCATAGAAGTACTAAATTTCGTTGATCACTCTCAGCAAACTTGGAAACTCAGCAGTGGCGACAGGAATGGAAATGGTCAACATTCATTTCAATTCCAAAGAAAGCCAGTGCCAAAGAATGCAGAAACTACCACACAAATGCACCCATCTCACACGCTAGTAAAGCAATGTTTAAAATTCTCTTAGCCAAGCTTCAACAATATGTAAACCATGAACTTCTAGATGTTCAAGCTGGTTTTAGAAGAGGTAGAGGAACCAGAGATCAAATTGCTAATATCTGCTTGTTCATCAAAAAAGAAAGAGACTTCCATAGAAACATCTATTTCTTCTTTATTGACTATACCAAAGCTTCTGACTGCGTGGATCACAATAAACTATGGAAAATTCCAAAGGGAATGGGAATACGAGGCCACCTGATCTGCCCCTTGAGAAATCTGTATGAGGGTCAGGAAGCAACATGTTAGAACGGACATGAACAACAGTCTGCTTCCAAATAGGAAACGGGGTACATCAAGGCTGTATGTTGTCACCCTACTTATTTAACTTATAGACAGAGTACATCATGTGAAATGCTGGGCTAGAGGAAGCACAAGATGGAAGCAAGATTGCTGGGACATATTTCACTAACCTCAGATATTTACATGACACCACCCTTTTGACAGAAAGTGAAGAAGAAGTAAAAGAGCCTCTTGATGAAAGTGAAAGAGGAGAGTGAAAAAGTTGGCTTAAAGCTAAACATTCTGAAAACTAAGATCATGGCACCCGGTCCTATCACTCCATGGCAAATAGAAAGGGAAAAATGGAAGTCATTGACGTATTTTATCTTTTTGGGCTCTAAATTCACTCCAGATGGTGACTTTGGACATCAAATTAGAAAACAAATATTTCTTGTCAGAAAAGCTATGAGAAATCGAGACATGTGTGAAAAAGAAAAGATACCAGTTCGCTCACAAACTTTGGTATAGTCAAGTCTATGGTCTTTGCGGTATTCACATAGAGTTGATTGAGCAGGACCACAAAAGTGGCAGAATCCTGAAGAATTGATGCTTTTGAATTGTGGTATTGGAGAAGATTCTTGAGAGTTCCTTGGATAGCAAGGGGATCAAATTAGTCAATCGTCAAGGAAATCAGCCCAAAATAACCGTTGGATAAACTGCTAGTGAAGCTGAAGCTCTAATACTTTGTCTATCTGATGCAAACAGCCAACTCATTGGAAAAGACCCTGATAATGAGAAGTACTGAAGGTAGAAGGAGAAGGGTGTGACAACAATGAGTGTGTTGGATGGCATCACTGCCAATGCAATAGATATGAACTTGGGCAAGCTCTGGGAGATGGTAGTGCCTATTGAGGCTTGCCTGATGCAGTCCATGACATCACAAGGAGTCAGATATGACTTCCCACTAAACAACAAAAGGGAGCGTCCTAATTGCACTTTCATCTTTATCTCTCAAAATTTTCCAGCAGCACCTATAAAGGATAATATATTCTCTCCTCTGTATATTGTTGCATCCTTTGTCATAGATTAGGTAAGTATTTGGACAAGAGATTATTTCAGGGTCTTCTATCTGTTCCATTGGGCTGTATTCCTTTTTTTTTTTTTTTTTTGGAAGTTTCATGCTGTGTGGATGACTACAACTTTGAATTACAGAGTGAAAACAGGAAACCTGATTCCTCCACACCTGCTTATTTTTCTCATGATAGCATGGCTATTCAAGGTCTTTTACATTTCCCAAAAAGTTGTAAAAAAAAATTTATCTAGTTCTGTGAAAAATGTCATTGGCAATTTCAAAGCAATTGCTTTGAATATGTAAACTGCTTTTTGTCGCACAGCCATTTTCACAGTATTGATTCTCCAAGTCAAAGAGAATGTTACACTTATTCATTTGTTTTGTCACACTTGATTTATTTCCTCCATGTCTTATTCAATTCAGCACACAAAACTTTTCCCAGGTTTACTTTCGGGAATTTTATTCTTCTTGCAGTGGTGACTGGGATTCCTTTCTTAATTTGTTTTTGATGTCAGTTTATAGGAATGCCAGAGATTGCTGTGTGTTAATTTTATAGCCAGACACTTCCCTGAATTCATGAAGTACTGCTAGCAATTATCTGGTTGTATGGTAGGATTCTCTGCGCATAGTATCATATCATCTGCAAACAGGGACAGTTTTACCTCTTATTTTCCTTTTCATTTGAAACTTTTTTTCCTTCTTCTTCCTATTCTCTGATTGCAGTAGCTAGGTGTCCCAAGACTGTGTTGAGTAACCATGGTGAATAAGAAGCATCTTTCTTGTATTCATGAATTAGGGGTCATGGTTTCAGAATTTTACTATAGAGAACACTGTTTGTGGTGAGTTTATCCATAAATGGCCTTTATTATGTTAAAGAAGATTCCCTTTATTCCCTCCTCCTCTACAGGTTTAATCATAACTAGGTGTTAAATTTTGTCAAAAGCTTTTTCTGAATCTATATCCTAAACAGACTCAACACCTCTCCTTGGAATACTTAGGTATCTTTCGGTTTGTTTGTTTGTTTTTCTTCCTTTGGCCACATGTCCTGACGCTGGGAATGATTGAAGGTAAAGGAGAAGTGGGTAGCCAGTGATGGGATGGTTAGATAACATCACTGATTCTATGGACGGAAATATGAACAAATTGTGGTAAATAGTGATGGGAAGCCTGTCAGGCTAAAGTCCATGGGGTGACAAAGAGCCAGAGCTGACTTAATGACTGAATAACAGCAAATGTTCTCCTTCTGTTCTTGACAGGAGTAGCTTTTTTTTTTTTTTTTTTTTTTTTACTACTTCATTTTCTATCCCACCTCACCCTATCTAGATGCTACTTATGTTACATCGGCTCCTTATCATGTTGAGATTCAGCCACATTTTGCTGTTTTTATTGCTACCCACATGGCCCAACATTTGTGTGATTTTAAACTCCACATGTTTCAGTGGTTTCCTAACCACCAGCATCCTGATATTTTCCTGACACACTGATGTTTCATTCTATTCTGTTCATCTCGGTGTCACACTGTGTGCATATGCCAATTTTCTATTTCCCTTGATTTTTCTTTGCTGTTAATGTATATGAGACATTCTTTTAAATTACTAATGAAGATTTTTTTTCTTTGTTTTGTACATTCTTATGTGATGACTATTCCATATTGACCTGTTTGATGTTCTTTGATATAATATGTTCTCCAGTTGAAATAAACAGTCAAATCATATGACTATTTCTGTTTATGATTTACTCACCGCTGTTCAGGATTAGAGGCCTCTGTTTGAAAAATATAGCCTAAATAATGAAACAAACAAGAAATAAAACTTAAATATGTAAATCTTAATAAAGTCTAGATTTGAAAAGAAAATTATCTCCAATAAAGGAGTATATTGTTTGCAAGTTAAAACTGCCAACTTTGTCTATTCATCCCTAGATCAGCCAAAAAATATCATCAGCTTCTGTGAAAAGCATATTTTAAAATGATGATTAAGGCAAATGGCAGACGAAACAATGGACAACAAATTAATCTGAAACATATACAAGCAACTCCTACAGCTCAATTCCAGAAAAATAAATGACTCAATCAGAAATTAGGCCAAAGAACTGAGATTACTTTTCTCCAAAGGAGACATACAGATGTCTAACAAACATATGATGATGCTCATTATCAGAGATGCAAATCAAAACCACAATAAGGTACCATTCCATACCAGTCAAATTGACTTCTATCCAAAAGTCTACAAGCAATAAATTCTGGAGAGGTTGCAGAGAAAAGGGAAGCCTCTTATACTGTTGGTGGAATGCAAGCTAGTACAGCAACTATGGAGAACAGTGTGGGGATTCCTTAAAAAATAAAACTGCAATAGGACTGCCATGTGACCCAGATTACACTGCCTGGCATACACTCCGAGGAAACAAGAATTGAAAGAGACAGGTGCACGCCAATCTCCATTGCATCACTGTTTATCATAGACAAGGTATGCAAGCATCCTAGATGTCCATTCGTTGAGGACGAATGGATAAGAAAGCTGTGATGAATATACACACTGGAATATTCACTTCAGTTCAGTTCAGTCTCTCAGTAGTGTCCGACTCGAGCACCCCATGAGTCTCAGCACGCCAGGCATCCCTGTCCATCACCAACTCCCAGAGTTTACACAAACTCATGTCCATCGAGTCGGTGATGCCATCCATCCGTCTCATCCTCTGTCATCCCCTTCTCCTCCTACCCCCAATGTCTCCTAGCATCAGGGTGTTTTGCAATGAGCCAACTCTTCACAGTATGTACCCAAAATATTGACCCAGATTCATCATCAGTCCTTTCAACAAGCACCCAGAACTGATCTCCTATAGGATGGACTGGTTGCATCTCCTTGAAATCCAAGGGACTCTCAAGAATCTTCTCCAACAACATAGTTCAAAAGCATCAATTCTTTGGTGTTCAGCTTTCTGCAAGTTCAACTCTCACATCCATACCTGACCACTGATAAAACCAGAGCTTTGACTGGACGGACCTTTGTTGTCATATTAATGTCTCTGTTTTTTTATATGCTGCCAAGGATGATCATCACTTTCCTTTCAAGGAGTAAGAGTCTTAATTTCATGCTACAATCACCATCTACAGTGATTTTGGAAACCAAAAAAGTAAAGTCTGACTGTTTCCCCATCTATTTCCCATGAAGTGATGGGACCAGATGCCATGATCTTAGTTATTTGAATGTTGAGCTTTAAGCCAACTTTTTCACTCTCCTCTTTCACTTACATCAAGAGGCTTTTTAGTTCCTCTTCACTTTCTGCCATAAGCGTGATGTCATCTGCATATCTGAGGTTATTGATATTTCTACCGGGAATCGTGATCCAAGATTGTGCTTTCCGACCAGCGTTTATCATGATGTACTCTGAAGAATTTAAATAAGTAGGCTGACAATATATAGCCTTGATGTACTCTTTTTCGTATTTGGAACCAGTCTATTGTTCCAGTAGAAGAATATTACTCAGCCATTAAAATCAGGTCTAAAGAGTGGCTGAAACCAGAGCCTTACTTAGAGAGTGAAATAAGCCAGAAAGAAAAACACCAATAGCGTATACTAATGCATATTTGTGGACTTTAGAAATATGGTAATGGTAACCCTGTATGCGAGACAGCAAAAGAGACACAGACGTAAAAAACAGTCTTAGGACACTGTGGGAGAGGACGAGGGAGAGATGACATGGGAGAATGACATTGAAACATGTAAATTATCACATGTGAAAGAAATTTCCAGTCCATGTTCGATGCATGATACTGGGTGCTCAGGGCTGGTGCACTGAGGTGACCCAGAGGGATGGAATGGGAAGAGAGGTAGGAGGGAGTTTAAGGATGGGGAACACATGTACACACATGGGAGATTCATGTCAATACCTGGCAAAAACAATACACTAGTTTAAAGTAAAAAAAAAAGAGAGAGAGAAAAGAAAACTGCAAATAAAAAAGGATTAGAACATATAAAACAAACAAACAAAACGAAATTCAGAATTCTACATCAGGAGAACTAAATAACAACAGACAGGGGCATTTCCACTGTAGAGAAATTGTGGTTAGAGTAAAAATATCTTTCACTTTCCTTTTCTTGGTGAATGATATTTGCTCTTCTGTAGTGGGAATGTTTTCATCAGTATCCCTTAAATCAGAGTCCATAATTGCTCTTCCATTGACTTATTGCTGAGGATTTCAAGGAGAAATGGAAAGAGGGAACAAAGATATATCAGAAGGAGTACAGAATCTAATATTAAGTGTAGAACAAATTGCACCACTTTGTATATAAATTTTTCAAAAGTTTTTCTCACTTTGAATTAAGCCATTTGTTTCCAAGTCACTCACTGTTTAAGTTTTACCCATGGAAATGGGATCTTCTCCTCTCACACGAGGAGGCTTTCATGTGACCAAAGGAAATTATTTTCAGACTAGGGAACTTTTTAAAGAGATTAGCGGCCAGGGCTTGTAGAGCTTGAATGGTGCCTAATGAAAGAGACCTGGGTGGGGCACTATAAAAGACAGATAGTCTGGACACAGTCTCCCCAGCTTGCCACGCTTCATCTCTCTTTAAAAATTGGTCTTTTTACTTACCGTACCCCTGAAATAGAGGCTACCTTTGATCTTTGGACCACTACATATAGGAAGAAAGCCTGCTAAGGAGCAGAATAACCAAGTGGTTGGTATTGAAAATACCTAAATGTGAAAGAGCTTAACAGTTCCAAGGAAATGGTTTGATTATGAAGATTATGAGAAAAATAAAAATTAGAAGACAGAGCTTTGCAGGCCCACATTCATTCCACAGTTCCACCTCAAACAGTTTACATTTTATCTACTCTATGCAACATAATCTGAGGAAGAAATTGTTAAAATTTAGAGTTTGGCGGCTGCTAATCTGAAAATATCTTAGGTATTTAGAAGACATAGACATATAAGGAAAGTTGTTTTTTCAAGTCCAGAAAGTTATTAGTACGAGGTTTCCTCAGGAACTCTCCACTTGATGAAATTGTAGTACATTCTCAAGCTACTGTTATTCTTACATGTCCCTAAGGTTGAACAAGGGACTACAGCAAGCAACCTGATACTCTGTGCAATCCACTATTATCAGTATCATCATTTTCCATATTTCCATTGTATTGTTCTCATCAGCAGTAGGAGAAGGCAATGAAAACCCACTGCAGTACTCTTGCTTGGAAAATCCCATCGACAGAGGTGCCTGGTAGTCTGTAACCCATGCGGTCACGAAGAGTCGACATGATTGAGCGAGTTCCATTTCGCTCTTCACTTTCATACATTGGAAAAGGAAATGGTAACCCACTCCAGTGTTCTTGCCTGGAAAATACCTGGGATGCAGTTGCCTGGTAGTTTGCCATCTATGGGGTCACACAGAGTCGGACTCTACTAAAGTGACTTAGCAGCAGTAGCTCTAGTGCAACTGTTTCTGATCATGTTCAGTTTTGACAGATAAATTTCTTTTATATATTATTCTAGAGATATAAAAATCTAGCTGTGAATCTCCTTGATGAATGTCTTAACTATGAGCAATATTAAAGTTATCTGTCATGCTTGTGGCCCTATCTATGGCTATTCATCAGAAAGTGTCTTTCTAAATTCCATATGTATATGTTAGTATACTGTATTTTGAACACTGATATATGTTTATTTGTGAGTTTGAGTGAACTCTGGGAGGTGGTGATAGGCAGGGAGTCCTGGTGTGCTGTGATTCATGAGGACACGACTGAGCTACTGAACTGAACTGAAGGTATCTGGATGCTCAGAAGAAGATGGAGATGATGTTAGGAAGATGAAAGGATGGGCACTACACGGACATATTTGAAAGTGTCAGAAACAAAAGGCTAGACCACTGGTTGCTATAGTAAAACAAAAGGGAATGGCCAATGAGGTCATCAGTAATCCTGTCATGAGACAAAGGAAGAAGTTAAAAATGTATGATTTAGATTTGGGATCAAGCAGGATCATTACCTGTAGGCAGTATATGCAATGAAGGAAGAGACTTAATGAGAACTACATGGGAAGAATAGGGGTTTACTCATATCTATGACAAATGAACTAATTGCAAGGTTTGCTAACACTTTATCAGAGTTTCCCCACACTATCTTGTCACACAGCCAACTCATGGCCTATTTTCTCGTGGTTTTTCTTTTTTCCCAACACTCCTGAGAAGCCTGGCTTGTCTGTGCTTTTATATTTTATCTGCACTTACATTTTCTTGAAAGCCTCTGGTATGACAAGACTAGTTATTATAAAGTGGGATATTTGGTAACAGGAAGTTATTTAGCACAAATGATACATTTAGAAAAGTGAGAGAAAAATCCTAATATAAAAATGTGATTTCAAATTAGTGCTATCTTCTTTTGTGTAAGTGGAGAAGCATTCAAAGAGAAAGAAAGTGAAACCCCAGAGAGGTAGTGTATGTCCTCATAATTGGAATATGCTTAAGAAAACAGTCTATGCACAGGTGAATATTGGCTCCATCTCTATTAAATATGACAAGTGTTTGAACAATATTTTTTTATTTTTAATTTTTTTTTGGAGGCTAATTACTTTACAATATTATATTGGTTGGTTTTGCCAAACATTGACATGAATCCGCCCCGGGTGTACATATGTTCCTCTTCTTCAAACCCCCTCCCACCTCCCTCCTCCGTTTATCCTCCCTCTGGTTCATCCCCGTTCACCAGCCCCAAACATCCTGTATCATGCGTCGAACCTGGACTTGTGATTCATGTCACATATGGTATTATACATGTTTCAATGCCATTCTCCCAAATCATCCCACACTCACCCTCTTCCACAGAGTCCAAAAGATTGTTCTATACACCTGTGTCTCTTTTGCTGAACAATTCTGATAGAGCAAGACTCTGGCAAGTACCAGCCCCCACTCACAAGTAATATCTCCTGAATTTCCAAGCGGTATCATTCAGGTGGTCTAATCTTGTGTGCTGAGGATTTTTAATATTGTAAAAGATTACTGATGCCAGAGACGACATTGTTTAATATATTTTGAACTATGTCCCCAAGGCCTGCAGCTAGGTCTGGAGCAGCCTCCATGACCTCGAAGATCCATATCCTAGGTTAGAAGTCACCCCTTCATTCTCCTCTCCATCTTATTCCATTTCATCACCAAACTTTGGCATTCTCTGTCACTAACCCTGTATGCAGGTCAGGAAGCAACAGTCAGAACTGTACATGGACCAACAGACTGGTTCCAAATAGGAAAAGGAATACGTCAAGGCTGTATATTGTCACTTTGCTTATTTAACTTCTATGCAGAGTACATCATGAGGAACGCTGGGCTGGAAGAAGCACAAGCTGGAATCAAGATTGCTGGGAGAAATATCAATAACTTCAGATATGCAGATGACACTACCCTTATGGCAGAAAGTGAAGAGGAACTCACTTTCATCAAAAGCCTCTTGATGAAAGTGAAAGAGGAGAGTGAAAAGGTTGGCTTGAAGCTCAACATTCAGAAAACAAAGATCATGGCATCTGGTCCCATCACTTCATGGGAAATAGATGGAAAAACTGTGGAAACAGTGTCAAACTTTATTTTTGGGGGCTCCAAAATCACTGCAGATGCTGATTGCAGCAATGAATTTCAACGACACTTACTCCTTGGAAGGAAAGTTATGACCAACCTAGATAACATATTAAAAAGCAGAGACATTACTTTGCCAACCAAAGTCCGTCTAGTCAAGGCTATGGTTTTTCCCGTGGCCATGTATGGATGTGAGAGTTGGACTGTGAAGAAAGCCGATGGCCGAAGAATTGATGCTTTTGAACTGTGGGGTTGGAGAAGACTCTTGAGAGTCCCTTGGACTGCAAGGAGATCCAACCAGTGCATTCTAAAGGAGATCAATCCTGGGTGTTCACTGGAAGGACTGATGCTAAAGCTGAAACTCCAATACTTTGGACACCTCATGCAACTAGTTGACTCACTATAAAAGACTCTGATGTTGGGAAAGGTTGGGGGTGGGAGGAGAAGGGGATGACCGAGAGTGAGATGGCTGGATGGTATCACCGACTCTGTGGACATAAGTTTGAGTGAACTCCGGGAGTTGGTGATGGACAGGGAGGCCTGGCGTGCTGTGATTCATAGGGTCTCAAAGAATCGGACATGACTGAACGACTGAATTGAACTGAAGATTGAAGGTGAAAGATATTTTGGGTAACAATTTCTTGAGTTGGAGAGGACTTATCATTATTTTTTACTTATTTTTTTTTAATTTATAAAGAAAGATAACAAAAATACAAAGTATTAAAACCTACGGGATATGGGAAACATTATCCACTGAGGCCTTACATGCAGTAGACTTTAAATAAAAAGGAAAAACAATGCATATACAAGTATACATCCAGTTTAAAAATTTAGCAAAATGAGCAAAATAATCATAAAGAAAAGAAATCCCCTAATGTATACCTGGGACTAATGCAATAAAAATAAAATTGAGAGGTTCAGCAGAGTCAAAGCTGTCTTAACAAGCTTCACTAAAAAGGGAAACATCAGGTAACAATAATCAACAAGAAAAATCTTACAAATAAACAATATGAAAAATGGGAATTATTCTTAAAAGCATTAAGAATATAAATAACAGAAACAAATTTATGCCTATACTTTTGAAGATTAGTTGTCTTGTATACAGGTTATCGTTACCATCTTTCTAAATTCAATATATATATGTTAGTATACTGTATTGGAGTTTTCATTTCTGGCTTATTTCACTCTGTATAATGGGCTCGTTTCATCCACCTCATTAGAACTAATTCAAATGTGTTCTTTTTAATTGCTGAGTAATATTCCATTATGTATATGTACCACAGCTTTCTTATCCATTTGTCTGCAAATGGACATCTAGGTTACTTGCATGTCCTGGCTATTATAAACAGTGCAGCGATGAACATTGATGTATATGTGTGTCTTTCAATGCTAGTTTTCTAGGTGTGTATGCCCAGCAATGGGATTGCTTGGTGGTATGGCAGTTCTATTTCCAGTATTTTTAATGAATCTCCACACTGTTCTCCATAGTGACTCTACTAGTTTGCATTCCCACCAACAGTGTAAGCTGTTTCCCTTTTCTCCACGCCCTCTCCAGCATTTATTTCTTATAGACTTTTGGATAGCAACCATTCTCACTGGAGTGAAATGGTACCTTTTTGTGGTTTTGATTTGCATTTCGTTGATTGTGAGTGATGTTGAGCATCTTTTCATATGTTTGTTAGCCATCTTTATGTCTTCTTTGGAGAAATGTCTGTTTAATTCTTTGGCCCATTTTTTGACTGAGTCATTTATTTTTCTGGAATTGAGCTGCAGGAGTTTCTTGTATATTTTTCAGATTAATTCTTTGTCAGTTACTTCATTTGGTATTATTTTCTCCCATTCTGAATGCGGTCTTTTCACCTTGCTTATAGTTTCCTTTGCTGTGCAGAAGCTTTTATTTTAATTAGGTTCCATTTGTTTATTTTTGCTTTTATTTCCAATATTCTGGGAGGTGGGTCATGAAGGATCCTGCTGTGATATATGTCGCAGGGTGCTTTTCCTATGTTCTCCTCTATGAGTTTTATAGTTTCTGGTCTTACACTTACATCTTTAATCCATTTTGAGTTTACTTTTGTGTATGGTGTTAATGATTGTTTTAGTGTCATTCTTTTACAAGAGGTTAGCAAGTTTTCACAGTACAACTTGTTAAAGAGATTGTCTTTTCTCAATTTTATATTCTTGCCTCCTTTGCCAAAGATAAGTTGTACAAAAGTGCATGGATTTATCTCTGGGCTTTCTATTTTGTTCCATTGATTTATATTTCCATCTTTATGCCAGTGCCATACTGTCTTGATGACTATGGCTTTTTAATAGAGCCTGAAGTCCAGAAATAGCTCAACTGGAATTCCATCACCTCCACTAGCTTTGTTAGTAGTGATGCTTTCTAAGGCCCACTTGACTTCACATTCCAAGATGTCTGGCTCTTGGTCAGTGATCACATTATCGTGACTATCTTGGTCGTGAAGATCTTTTTTGTACATTTCGTCTGTGTATTCCTGCCACCTCTTCTTAATATCCTCTGCTTCTGTTAGGTCCATACCATTTCTGTCCTTTATCGAGCCCATCTTTGCATGAAATGTTCCTTTGGAATCTCTAATTTTCTTGAAGAGGTCTCTTGTTTTTCCTATTCTGTTGTTTTCCTCTATTTCTTTGCATTGATCACTGAGGAAGTCTTTCTTATCTCTCCTTGCTATTCTTTGGAACTCTGCATTCAGATGCTTATAACTTTCCTTTTCTCCTTTGCTTTTCGCCTCTCTTTTTTCACAGCTTTTGTAAGGCCTCCTCAGACAGCCATTTCGCTCTTTTGCATTTCTTTTCCATGGGGATGGTCTTGGTCCCTGTCTCCTGTACAGTGTCACGAACCTCCGTCCAGAGTTCATCAGGCACTCTATCAATCAGATCTAGTCCCTTAAATCTATTTCTCACTTCCACTGTAAAATCATAAGGGATTTGATGGAGGTCATATCTGAATGGTCTAGTGGTTTTCCCTACTTTCTTCAATTTAAGTCTGAACTTCGCAATAAGGAGTTCATGATCTGAGCCACAGTCAGCTCCTGGTCTTGTTTTCACTAACTGTATAGAGCTTCTCCATCTTTGGTTGCAAAGAATATAATCAATCTGATTTCGGTGTTGTCCATCTGGTGATGTCCATGTGTAGAGTCTTCTCTTGTGTTGTTGGAAGAGGGTGTTTGCTATGACCAGTGCATTCTCTTGACAAAACTCTATTAGCCTTTACCCTGCTTCATTCCGTGCTCCAAGGCCAAATTTGCCTGTTACTCCAGGTGTTTCTTGACTTCCTACTTTTGCATTCCAGTCCCCTATAATGAAAAGGATATCTTTTTTGGGTGTTAGTTCTAAAAGGTCTTGTAGGTCTTCATAGAACCGATTAACTTCGGCTTCTTCAGCATTACTGGCTGGGGCATAGGCCTGGATTACTGAAATATTGAATGGTTTGCCTTGGAAACGAACAGAAATCATCCTGTCATTTTTAAGATTGCATCCAAGTACTGCATTTCGGACTCTTTCGTTGACCATGATGGCTACACCATATCTTCTAAGGGATTCCTGCCCACAGTAGTAGATATAATGGTCATCCGAGTTAAATTCACCCATTCCAGTCCATTTTAATTCACTGATTCCTAGAATGTCGACGTTCACCCTTGCCATCTCCTGTTTGACCACTTCCAATTTGCCTTGATTCATGGACCTAACATTCCAGCGTCTTATGCAATATTGCTCTTTACAGCACCGGAAAGATGATGCTGTGAAAGTTCTGCAGTCAATATGCCAGCAAATTCGGAAAAATCAGCAGTGGCCACAGGACTGGAAGAGGTCAATCTTCATTCCAATCCCAAAGAAAGGCAATGCCAAAGAATGTTCAAACTACCGGACAATTGCACTCATCTCACACGCTAGTAAAGTCATGCTCAAAATTCTCCAAGCCAGGCTTCAGCAGTATGTAAACCGTGAACTCCCAGATGTTCAAGCAGGTTTTAAAAAAGGCAGAGGCACCAGAGATCAAATTGCCAACATCCGCTGGATCATGGAGAAAGCAAGAGAGTTCCAGAAAAACATCTATTTCTGCTTCATTGACTATGCCAAAGCCTTTGACTGTGTGGATCACAATAAACTGTGGAACATTCTGAAAGAGATGGGAATCCCAGACCACCGGACCTGCCTCTTGAGAAACCTGTATGCAGGTCAGGAAGCAACTGTTAGAACTGGACATGGAACAACAGACTGGTTCCAAATAGGAAAAGGTGTACGTCAAGGTTGTATATTGTAACCTTGCTTATTTAACTTATATGCAGAGTACATCATGAGGGATGCTGGGCTGGAAGAAGCACAAGCTGGAATTAAGATTGCTGGGAGAAATATCAATAACCTCAGATATGCAGATGACAGTACCCTTATGGCAGAAAGTGAAGAGGAACTCGAAAGCCTCTTGATGAAAGTGAAAGAGGAGAGTGAAAAGGTTGGCTTGAAGCTCAACATTCAGAAAACAAAGATCATGGCATCTGGTCCCATCACTTCATGGGAAATAGATGGAAAAACAGTGGAAACAGTGTCAGACTTTGCTATTTTGGGCTCCAAATTCACTGCAGATGCTGACTGCAGCCAGGAATTTAAAAGACGCTTGCTCCTTGGAAGAAAAGTTATGACCAACCTTGATAGTATCTTAAAAAGCAGAGACATTAGTTTGTCAACCAAGGTCCGTCTAGTCAAGGCAATGGTTTTTCCCGTGGTCATGTATGGATGTGAAAGTTGGACTGTGAAGAAGGCTGATCGCCGAAGAATCGATGCTTTTGAACTGTGGTGCTGGAGAAGACTCTTGAGAGTCCCTTATACTGCAAGGAGATCCAACCAGTCCATTCTAAAGGAGATCAATCCTGGATGTTCATTGGAGGGACTGATGCTAAAGCTGAAACTGCAATACTTTGGCCACCTCATGCGACGAGTTGACTCACTGGAAAATACTCTGATGCTGGGAAAGGTTGGGGGCGGGAGGAGAAGGGGACGACAGAGAATGAGATGGCTGAATGGCATCACCGACTCTGTGGACATGAGTTTGAGTGTACTCCGGGAGTTGGTGATGGACAGGGAGGCCTGGCGTGCTGTGATTCATGGGGTCGCGGAGAGTCGGACACGACTGAGGGACTGAACTGAACTAAACTGAAGTCCAGAAGGTTGATTCCACCAGTTCCATTCTTCTTTCTCAAGATTGCTTTGGCTATTCGAGATTTTTTTGCATTTCCATACAAATTGTGAAATTATTTGTTCTAACTCTCTGAAAAATACTGTTGGTTGCTTAATAGGGATTGCATTGAATCTATAAATTACATTGGGTAGTATATTCATTTTCACAATATTAAATCTTCCAATCCATGAACACGGTATATTTCTCCATATATTAGTGTCCTCTCTGATTTCTTTCACCAGTGTTTGATAGTTTTCTATATATAGGTCTTTTGTTTCTTTAGGTAGATATATTCCTAAGTATTTTATTCTTTTCATTGCAACGGTGAATGGAATTATTTCCTTAAATTCTCTTTCTATTTTCTCATTGTTGTATAGAAATTCAAGGGATTTCTGTGTGTTGATTTTATATCCTGCAACATTACTATATTCATTGATTAGCTCTAGTAATTTTCTGGTAGAGTGTTTTTCTGTGTAGAGGATCATGACATCTGCAAACAGTGAGAGTTTTACTTTTTCTTTTCCAATTTGGATTCATTTTATGTTTTTTCTGCTCTAATTGCTGTGGCCAAAACTCCACAATTATGTTGAATAGTCGTGGTGAGAGTGGACACTCTTGTCTTGTTCCTGACTTTAGGGGAAATGCTTTCTTTTTTTCACCATTGAGGATAATGCTTGCTGTGGGTTTGTCATTATAGCTTTTATTATGTTCATGTATGTCCCTTCTATTCCCACTTTCTGGAGGGTTTTTATTCTAAATGGATGTTGAATTTTGTCAAGGGCCTTTTCTGCATCTATTGAGATAATCATATTTTTTTTTTATTTTTCATTTTGTTAATGTGGTTTATTACATTGATTGATTTGCAAATATTGAAGACTCTTTGCATCCCTGGGATAAAACCCACTTGGTCATGATGTATGACCTTTTTAATGTGTGTTGGATTCTGATTGCTAAAATTTTGTGAAGGATTTTTGCATCTATGTTCATCAGTGATATTGGCCTGTAATTCTCCTTTTTTTCCGCCATCTTTGTCAGGTTTTGGTGTTAGGATGATGCTGGCCTCATAGAATGAGTTTGGAAGTTTGCCTACCTCTGAAATTTTCTGGAAGGTTTTGAGTAGGATATGTGTTAGCTCTTCTCTAAATTTTTGGTAGAATTCGGCTGTAAAGGCGTCTGGACCTGGGCTTTTGTTTTCTGGAAGATTTCTGATTACAGTTTCAATTTCCGTGCTTGTAATGGGTCTGTTAAGATTTTCTCTTTCTTCCTGGTTCAGTTTTGGAAAGTTGTCCTCTTCTAAGAATTTGTCCATTTCTTCCAAGCTGTCCATATGGTTGGCATATAATTACTTATAGTAGTCTCTAAGATCCTTTTTATTTCTGTGTTGTCTGTGTGATCTCTCCATTTTCATTTCTAATTTTATTGATTTGGTTTTTCTCCCTTTGTTTCTTGATGAGTCTGACTAGTGGTCTGTCAATTTTATTTACCCGCTCAAATAACCAGCTTTTGGGTTTGTTGATTTTTGCTATAGTCTCCTTTGTTTCTTTAGCATTTATTTATGCCCTAATTTTTACGATTTCTTTCCTTCTACGAATGCTGGGATTCTTCGATTCTTCCTTTTCTTGTTGCTTTAAGTGAAGAGTTAAATATTTATTTGACTTTTTTCTTGTTTCTTGAGGTATGCCTGTATTGATAAGAACCTTCCTCTTAGTACTTCTTTTACAGTGTCCCACAGGTTTTGGGTTGTTGTGTTTTCATTTTCATTTGTTTCTACGCATATTTTGATTTCTTCTATGATTTGTTGGTTATTCAGCACCATGTTGTCTAGTCTCCTTATTTTGGAATTTTTCATAGTTTTTCTCCTGTAGTTGAGATCTAATCTTACTTCATTGTGGTCAGAAAAGATGCTTGGAATGATTTCAACTTTTTTTGAATTTACCAAGGCTAGATTTATGGCCTAGGACATGATCTATCCTAGAGATGGTTCCGTGTGCGCTTGAGAAAAAGGTGAAATTCATTGTTTTGGGGTGAAATGTCCTATAGAGACCTAATAAGTGTAACTGATCTATTGTATCATTTAATGTTTGTGTCTCCCTATTAATTTTCTGTTAGTTGATCTATACATAGGTGTGAGTGGAGTATTAAAGTCTCCTACTACTATTTTGTTATTGTTAACTTCCCCTTTCATACTTGCTAGCATTTGTCTTACATAATGCGGTGCTCCTATGTTGGGTGCATATATATTTATAATTGTTCTATCTTCTTCTTGGATTGATCCTTTGATCATTATGTAGTGTCCTCTTTGTTTCTTTTCACAGCCTTTGTTTTAAAGTCTATTGTATCTGATATGAGTATTGCTTCTCCTGCTTTCTTTTCGTCTTCTTTTGCGTGGAGTACCTTTTTACAACCCCTACCTTTCAGTCTGTTTGTGTCCCTCATTTAGAGGTGGGTCTCTTGTAGACAACATATATGGGGGTCTTGTTTTTGTATCCATTCATCCAGCCTTTGTCTTTGGTTGGGGCTTTCAACCCATTTACATTTAAGGTAATTATTGATAAGTATGATCCCGTTGCCATTTAGTTTTTTGTTTTGGGTTCGAGTTTATACACCCTCTCTGTTTCTTCTCTAGAGAAAGTCCTTTAGGATTTGTTGGAGAGCTGGTTTAGCGATGCTGAATTCTCTCAGCTTTTGCTTGTCTGTAACGCTTTTGATTTCTCCTTCATATTTGAATGAGATCCTCGCATGGTACAGTAATCTGGGCTGTCGGTTAATTTCTATCAGTACTTTAAGTATGTCCTACCATTCCCTCCTGGCCTGAAGGGTTTCTATTGTAAGATTAGCTGTTATCCTTATGGGAATCACCTTGTGTGTTATTTGTTATTTTTCCCTTGCTGCTTTTAATATTTGTTCTTTGTGTTTGATCTTTGTTAATTTGATTATATGTGTCTTGGGGTATTTCGCCTTGTGTTTATCCTGTTTAGGACTCTCTAGGTTTCTTGGACTTGGGTGGTTATTTCCTTCCCCATTTTAGGGAAGTTTTCAACTATTATCTCCTCAAGTATTTTCTCATGGTCTTATTTTCTTCTTCTTCTGGGACTTCTATGATTCAAATGTTGGGGCATTTAACATTGTCCCAGAGGTCTCTGATACTGTCGTCATTTCTTTTAATTCGTTTTTCTTTTTCCTCTCTGTTTCATTTATTTCTACCATTTTATCTTCTAACTCTCTTATCCTATCTTCTGCCTCCGTTACTCTACTGTTGGTTCCCTCTACAGTGCTTTTTATCTCATCTATTGAATTATTGCATATTGACTCTTTTATTTCTTCTAGATCCTTGTTAAACTTTTCTTGCATCTTCTCAATCTTTGTCTTCAGGTTATTTGTCTGTAACTCCAATTTGTTTTCAAGATTTTTGGATCATTTTCACCATCATTATTTGGAATTCTTTACCAGGTAGGTTCCCCATCTCTTCCCCTTTTGTTTGGATTAGTTGGCATTTATCCTGTTCCTTTACGTGCTGGTATATCTCTGCCTCTTCATCTTGCTTATATTGTTGTGTTTGGGGTGGCCTTTCCGTCATCTGGCAGTTTGTGGAGTTCTCATTATTGTAGAGTTTCCTCTCTGTGTGTGGGGTTGGATGGGTTATTTGTCAAGCTTCCCTGGTTAGGGAAGCTTGTATCGGTGATCTTGAGGGTAGAGCTTGATTTCTTCTCTCTGGAGTGCAATGAAGTGTCCAGTAATGAGTTATGAGATGTCAATAGTTTTGGAGTGACTTTGGGTAGCCTTTATACTGAAATTCAGGGCTATTTTCCTGTGTTGCTGGAGAATTTGAGTCGTATGTCTTACTCTGGAATTGGATGATCCTTGGATGATGCTTGGTTTCAGTGTAAGTATGGAGGCGTTTGATGATCTCCTATCAATTAATGTTCCCTGGAGTCAGGAACTCTCTAGTGTTCTCATGATTTGGACTTAAGCCTCTGCCTCTGATTTTCAGTCTCATTCCTGTGTTAGCCTCAAGACTTCGCCATCTAGCACTTCCAAGGTTATTCCCTCTATTTCAACTTCTGTTTGCTGATCTCTTCAGTGTCTAATTTCCACCCTGACACAAAGGGGAGGTGGTTGTCACTTTTTTAAGCTCCCTTGTTCAGTTGCGCTGTGGGGAGGGAGGAACTGGCATCTGTGGGGCGTACTCTAAGTGTCTCTGCCACACTGAGTTTGCTGTCCCAGTGTGCACTGCACAGGCTCTAGGTTGTTCTGCCAGGAACTGTCTGAATCTTCACTGGTTTGCATGCACTTTCCAGGTCAAAACCATTCAGGTTCAGGTACTCGGGTACTCCACAAAGGCACAGATTCAGTTGGGCCTGCGGTTTGTGCCCTTCCCAGTTCCGAGCAGCTCAGGTGACCAGGTGTTTGGCGACCGCAGTCGCTGCAACCTATCGCCTCCCTGTCTCTGTCACTTGGTTTTCTGGATGTACAACCGGCACCCTTTCACAAGCGGATGTCAACCAGTAAGAAGGCCAATAAATGTTGGTTAGCAGCAAAGCCTGTTTGCAGTTTGGTATCGAATGTCTGTCTCAGTAGAGGACCTAAAGTCTTCACTTGCGATATGTCCCTAACATAGCTGTATATGTTAACAGTGAAGTTGCCTGAAGCTGTGGTTTTTCTGCTCGTCACAGCCCTTGTTGTGGTTGAGGATCATATACATCTACATGGGGTGGAGCCTGTCAGGCTGGACTGGATTGTAAGCTTGCAGTTTTCAACCTTGAATGGTGATCTCTTGGGGTTCTCAGAAATCCAGAGGACTCTTGATAAGTGTGGTGGCAGTAGACTACAAATTCTGCCACAGAGAAGGTGAAACCAACATGCCTGGAAAATTGACTGAGAGAACGCCCACGTGGTTCCAATGCTTGGGAGGTCTTGAGATCCTCTAAACTTCCCCATGGCTACTGCCATCTAATGTCTTTATACGGAGCTTAGGGAGGCAAGCTTGCAATGGCATTAACATTTTTTTATTTCACTGATGAAATAGGCAGCAATTCCTTTGTCACTACACGTTGTCTCCTAGGGATTTAGCAAGAAATCTATGGTAAGGATAAAAGGAGTGGACTGCATCTTTCTGACGAGGACAGAATACCTTCCTGATACACTTATTTTTTTCTAACACTTCCCGTAAATTATTCACATTCTAATTGTCCCTAGGTCAAATTTACCGATAAAATAAGAATAAATTATAGCCTAGTTGAGTCTCTAAAGAAACTTGAATACTCTTAGTGAGCGTTAGGAACCTGTATTCTCCAAGCCAGGCTTCAGCAGTATGTAAACCATGAACTCCCAGATGTTCAAGCAGGTTTTAAAAAAGGCAGAGGCACCAGAGATCAAATTGCCAACATCCGCTGGATCATGGAGAAAGCAAGAGAGTTCCAGAAAAACATCTATTTCTGTTTCATTGACTATGCCAAAGCCTTTGACTGTGTGGATCACAATAAACTGTGGAACATTCTGAAAGAGATGGGAATCCCAGACCACCGGACCTGCCTCTTGAGAAACCTGTATGCAGGTCAGGAAGCAACAGTTAGAACTGGACATGGAACAACAGACTGGTTCCAAATAGGAAAAGGTGTACGTCAAGGTTGTATATTGTCACCTTGCTTATTTAACTTCTGTGCAAAGTACATCATGAGGAACGCTGGGCTGGAAGAAGCACAAGCTGGAATCAAGATTGCTGGGAGAAATATCAATAACCTCAGATGTGCAGATGACACCACCCTTATGGCAGAAAGTGAAGAGGAACTCAAAAGCCTCTTGATGAAAGTGAAAGAGGAGAGTGAAAAGGTTGGCTTGAAGCTCAACATTCAGAAAACAAAGATCATGGCATCTGGTCCCATCACTTCATGGGAAATAGATGGAAAAACAGTAGAAACAGTGTCAGACTTTATTTTTTGGGGCTCCAAAATCACTGCAGATGCTGATTGCAGCCATGAAATTAAAAGACGCTTGCTCCTTGGAAGGAAAGTTATGACCAACCTTGATAGTATATTAAAAAGCAGAGACATTACTTTGCCAACCAAGGTCCGTCTAGTCAAGGCAATGGTTTTTCCCGTGGTCATGTATGGATGTGAGACTTGGACTGTGAAGGAAGCTGATCACCGAAGAATCGATGCTTTTGAACTGTGGTGCTGGAGACGACTCTTGAGAGTCCCTCATACTGCAAGGAGATCCAACCAGTCCATTCTAGAGGAGATCAATCCTGGATGTTCATTGGAGGGACTGATGCTAAAGCTGAAACTGCAATACTTTGGCTACCTCATGCGACGAGTTGACTCACCGGAAAAGACTCTGATACTGGGAAAGGTTGGGGGCGGGAGAAGAAGGGGATGACGGAGAATGAGATGGCTGGATGGCATCACCGACTCTGTGGACATGTGTTTGAGTGTAGTCCGGGAGTTGGTGATGGGCAGGGAGGTCTGGCGTGCTGTGATTCATGGGGTCGCAGAGAGTCGGACATGACTGAGCGACTGAACTGAACTGAAGGATTATGGGTAAGAGAGTCCTTTACTAGTTTCCGTTCCCTGAGTACATAGGTAGGAAAAGGAGTCTCATTTGAAATTGAAAGCCTCTTTGCAAAGAGTTTGTGGGTATTTGTGTTGCTATATCAGGTGTACGATACCATACCAGTTAGCTTAATTAATTTTCCCCTCAAACTTCTGGGGATCAAGTCAACAATCAAATGGTAAGCAGATTTATTTTTTCTTCTTCTTCTGGATAGTGACTGTCCATCTTTTGGCTTTTTCTTCACATAGCAATGTTTCTGTGTTTTCTCTGATCACCTTTTCTTACAGAGAAACAATTTTATTAAGTACATATTTAGAGGTTCTATTTCCCAATAGGGTCAGAAAGAAATTACAGTTTATTCATATTTGACTAAATACAAATAGGGTTCGGTTTTCAACATACAAATTTCGAGAGAATACAGCATATTTATAATATTGATTTCCATCTTTTCACTTGGTACTGAAGTTTATTCATCTGTGTCACAGATTTCAACCAGCTAATTGGGTCTTCTCAACCCAGAAAGCAGTTATGTGGAAAAAAAAAAAGTGATGCACATGATAATGAACTATTAATACTTTACAAAGACAAAAGGTTTATTTTGTACATCAGTTTATTTCAGTCTGTCAGTCGTATCTGACTCTTTGTGACTGCATGAACCGCAGCATGTCAGGTCTCCCTGTCCATCACCAACTCCCAGAGTTTACCTAAACTCATGTTCACTGAGTTGGTGACGCCATCCAACCAATTCATGCTCTGTCATCCCCTTCTCCTCCTGCCCTCAATCTTTCCCAGCATCAGGGTCTTTTCAAATGAGTCAGCTCTTCGAATCAGGTGACCAAAGTATTGTACTTTCAGCTTCAACTGCCACCACTGATTTCCTTTAGGATGGACTGGTTGGATCTCCTTGAAGTCCAAGGGACTCTCAAGAGTCTTCTCCAACACCACAGTTCCAAAACATCAATTCTTCTGGGCTCAGCTTTCTTTATGGTCCAACACTCACATCCATTCATGACTACTGGAAAAACCATAGCCTTGACTAGATGGAACTTTGTTGGCAAAATAATGTCTCTGCTTATTAATATGCTATCTAGGTCGGTTATAACTTTCCTTTCAAGGAGTAAATATCTTTTAATCATGGCTGCAATTACCATCTGCAGTGATTTTGGAGACCCAAAGAATAAAGTCAGCCACTGTTTCCACCGTTTCCCCATCTGGGACCGGATGCAATGATCTTAAAAGATTCAGTTTTCTGAATGCTGAACTTTGAACCAATTTTTTCACTCTCCTCTTTCACTTTAGTCAAGTTGCTCTTTAGTTCTTCACTTTTTCTATAAGGGTGAAGTCATCTGCATTTCTGAAGTTACTGATATTTATCTAGGCAATCTTGATTCCAGCTTGTGCTTCATCTAGATCCAGCAAATTATTGCCTGTGCTAAAGACTTTGTGTGGATCACAACAATCTTAAAAATTCTTAAGTGGATGGGAATACCAGACCGCCTTAACTGCCCTGCCACCTGAGAATTCTGAATGCAGATCATGAAGCAATATATTGAACTTTGTCTGCAACAATGGACTGGTCTACATTGGAAAAGGGTAGGTAAGTCAAGGTTGAATATTGTCATCTTATTTACTTAACTTATATGCAAAATACATCATGAGAAATGAAGGACTGGAGAAGCACAAGCTGGAATGAAGATTGCAGGAAGAAATAAAAACAACCTTGATATGCAGATGACACCATCCTTATGGAAGAAAGTGAAGAGGAACTAAAGAGCCCCTGGTTGAAAGTGAAAGATGAGAGTGAAAAAGTTGATTTAAAACTCAACGTACAGAAAACTAAGACCATAGCATTCAGACCTATCACTACATGGTCGATAGATGGGGAAACAGAAAAAGTGACCAACTTTTTTTTGGGGAGGGGAGGAGGCTCCAAAATCACTGCTTTTGACTGTAGCAATGAAATTAAAACATGCTTGCTCTTTGGAAGAAAAGCTATCAATACCTAAACAGCATTTTAAAAAGCAGGTCCATTACTTTACTGACAAGGGTCTGTATAGTCAAAGTTATGGTTTTTGCAGTAGTTGTGAATGGGTGTGAGAGTTAGACCAATAAGAAAGTCACGTGTCGAAGAACTGATGTTTTTCAATTGTGGTGTTACAGTAGGCTCTTGAGAGTCCCTTGGAGTGCTAGGAGATCAAAATAATCAATCCTAAAGGAAATCAGTCCATAATATTCATTGGGAGGACTAATGCTGAAGTTGATGCCACAATGCTTTGGCCACCTGATGTGAAGATCCATTTCATTGCAAAAAGCCCTGATGTGGGGAAAGATTGAAGACAGGAAGAGAAGGAAATGACAGAAGCCAAGATGGTTGGATGGCATCACCGACTAAATGGATTTGAATTTGAGCTTGCTTGTCAAGATTGAGGACAGGGAAGCCTGACGTGCTGAAGTTCATGGAGTGGTAAAGATTCAGACATGATAGAGTCTGAACTAGTCCTAGGAAGCATAGTTGATTACAAAATTTGCAAAATAAAAGTAGTCCTCAAAAAAGACCTAATCACATTTTTTTCCAGTTATTTTGCCCTAAATTAACCTGATAATTGGGGTAGCCACCAATGTTTACTCATTGTTTTCTATAGAAAAATGATAATCTTTACAAACTTTCATGACTGTATGTGATTTTAGAAAGAGACCTTCTTACCTTCTTACAGATACTCCCTTAACCTCCACAGGAAAAAAAAAAAAAAATAAGGTGATACTGTTAACGAGCATCCATGTTTCCAGCATAGTTAGGCCAGGCAATATCAGAGCACTGGAGCTTAAAGCAGAGAGAGAGTTATTGCAGGGCTATACAAGGAGTTGATTGGTTTACTGTGAAGAAAGCTGATAGCCGAAGAATTGATGCTTTTGAACTGTGGTGTTGGAGAAGACTCTTGAGAGTCCCTTGGACTACAAGGAGATCCAACAAGTCCATCCTAAAGGGGATTAATCCTGGGTGTTCATTGGAAGGACTGATGCTAAAGCTGAAACTGAAATACTTTGCCCACCTCATGCGACGAGTTGACTCACTGGAAAACACTCTGATGCTGGGAGGGATTGGCGGTAGGAGGAGACAGGGATGACAGAGAATGAGATGGCTGGATGGCATCACCGACTCGTTGGACATGAGTTTGGGTGAACTCCGGGAGTTGGTGATGGACAGGGAGGCCTGGTGTGCTGTGATTCATGGGGTCGCAAAGAGTCGGACACGACTGAACGATTGAACTGAACTGAATACAAGGAGATGGGTGGTTTACACGTTTAAAAATCCTGAAATCCCCCCAAAGCTTTCAGCAAATTCCACTTCTTATTGAAAGATGAGGAAGGCGTTTGATTAGTTGTTGCAAATCACTTGCTGTCAGATCCTCTGTACTTGAAGTAAATTATGTGGTGTGACTGTGTTCCTATAAACTTGTTATTCCCTACGCTGAAAGGAAATGTTCCAGTATTTACTTTCACCTTCTAAGGCCCTGGTTAGAAGGAAGGGGTCCCTCATTTCCTGTCTTGGAACATTCATCCAGCACCCAGTCAGTGCTCCCACCAGTGCCCAGTCTCTGCTGAGGAGGCAGCTCTCAGTCCTCTGTGCCCTCCTCTTACCAAGGTCCTCATATCTTGTACAACCACCTTCAGTGAGGGAGCCGGGTGTTCAGCAAACAACTAGGACTCAGTAATTTCAGTCTCCCCTAGTAGGATCTGGGTCCCAAAGAGTGTGACCCATGCAGATTGTCACAAGCTTTAGGGCACTGAGGTGGGGATGGGAAAGGTAGTTTAGCTATTGCTCTGAACACTGGGCCAGGCCAGTGATTGGCTCTAGCAAGAGCTCTGGGCCTCTGCAAGACACAGCTTTTAGCTTGTCTACATACTCCACAGCTTGCTACCCAACCCAAGGTGAGAGATCCTGGAGGGCCCTGGGCAAAGACGCTGTAGCATATACTTCAAGTACAGAGAATCTGACAGCAAGAAATTTGCAACAGTTAATCACATGCGTCCCTTCAGTCAGTTCAGTTCAGTCACTCAGTCGTGTCCAACTCTCTGCGACCCCATGAATCACAGTACGCCAGGCCTCCCTGTCCATCACCAACTCCCGGAGTTCACTCAAACTCATGTCCACAGAGTCGGTGATGCCATCCAGCCATCTCATTCTCTGTCGTCCCCTTCTCCTCCCAACATCAGAGTGTTTTCCAGTGAGTCAACTCGTCGCATGAGGTGGCCAAAGTAGTGCAGTTTCAGCTTTAGCATCAGTCCTTCCAATGAACACCCAGGATTGATCTCCTTTAGAATGGATTGGTTGGATCTCCTTGTAGTCCAAGGGACTCTCAAGCGTATTCTCCAGCACCACAGTTTAAAAGTAACAATTCTTCGGCGATCAGCTTTCTTCACAGTCCAACTCTCACATCCATACATGACCACGGGAAAAACCATAGCCTTGACTAGACGGACCTTTGTTGCATCCCTTCCCTTTCATGAAAGCTTTTGGGGATTTCAGGAAGATTTTTAAAGGCGTGTGTTATTTCAGGAGGATTTTTAAAGGGGGCTGTCTGTGTGTATGTACGTGTGCGTGTATATATATATGACTGTTGGTGAAGCTGGTCTTCTAACTTCAGTAATGGTCTTGAGCTAAGGGCTTCAGCTCCATGTCCATCCTGCCCCTATTACAGTATCTTCCTTGGTGTGATTATTCAAGCTATAATAAAAGTTGGTAATGTGGACCATTA
Organism: Moschus berezovskii; assembly: GCF_049115385.1. Taxonomy (NCBI): domain Eukaryota; kingdom Metazoa; phylum Chordata; class Mammalia; order Artiodactyla; family Moschidae; genus Moschus; species Moschus berezovskii. Next base: position 73,300,247 of record NC_142489.1, read on the forward strand.
TGCCCCATTCCACTGATATAGCCCTGATAAGTATATCTCTCTGTTTCTATAACTCAGATATTTTAACTAACAATATCATGCGATGATAAAGTTTTTGTCTTCCTTGGTTGAATTGTAATATTTAACAAAAATTTATTGGAGTACAGTTGCTTTACACTCTTGTATCAGCTTCTGCTGTACATCAAAATGAATCAGTTATATGAATACATAGATCCCCTCCCTCTTGGAATACCTTCCCATTTAGGCCAACACAGAGCATTGTGTAGAGGTCCTTGTACATTTCTTTATTCTTATTTTGTTAATAATTTAAACTAATTTATTTTAACTGGATGATGTTTATTATACAATATTGTGATGGCTTTCACCATACATCAGTGTTAATGAGCCATTTGTGTACATGTGTCCTACAGATTCTTAAGCTCTCCCACACCTTCCTTCCCACCCTATTCCTCTGGGTTATTCCACAGCACTGCTTTTGGCTGCTCTGTTTCATTCATGTGCAAACCTCAATGATGATTTTCTTGCATCAGCTCTTCAGCTTTATATATATCACATGTGAAAATAGAGGTACAGGTTTTTCTACATGAAGTATGAAATCTATATCACATTTAATTATCTAGCTGCATATTTTTGGTAATGATATATGGATTACTGTATGTTTGACATATGAATATCTGTGTACATATTTTCTGCCATGAATATAGAATTCTCTGTTATTCACATAGGAAAATTTGAGCACACAATTTCTTTATTGAAGTATGGAAATTTATATTTCACAAATGAGTTACTCAATTGAATTTTCTGAGTGTAATTCTCTACACTGAATTTCAAACATGAAATTCCAGGAGCAAATTTTCATTCCTAAAATATGAAATATGAAAATTTAACAAATGAAAATCTAGACAGAGATTAAGTTACATGAAATTTGTATTTTTCTACATTTATTCCTTTGTTTTTTTCCTTACTGTTCTTTCCCCCTTACAGTTAATCTTGAGAAGACTCTTGAGAGTCCCTTACACTGAAAGGAGATCCAACCAGTCTATTCTAAAGGAGATCAATCCTGGATGTTCATTGGAGGGACTGATGCTAAAGCTGAAACTGCAATACTTTGGCCACCTCATGCGACGAGTTGACTCACTGGAAAAGACTCTGATGCTGGGAAAGGTTGGGAGCGGGAGGAGAAGGGGACGACCGAGAATGAGATGGCTGGATGGCATCACCGACTCTGTGGACGTGGGTTTGAGTGTACTCCGGGAGTTGGTGATGGACAGGGAGGCCTGGCGTGCTGTGATTCATGGGGTCACAGAGAGTCGGACACGACTGAGCGACTGAACTGAACTGAACTGAACTGATATATAAGATTTATATATCTACCTTTGTTTAACTTGGCATATTCTTTATTTCTTTTTCTTCTCTCCTTTCTTTTCAACATATTTGTTAGTTTTATTTTCTCTGTTTAGTTTCCCTGTGGGCACCTTACTTTGGTTTTGTTTTCCAGTGTGTGCTTTAATTAGTTTTGTTCGGGGAGATTTAAATTTTTGTTTCCTTTGTTCACCAGGTCAATATACTGTAAATTTTATTAAACTGTTTTTATTTTGCTTATGGGTGTATATGTGTGTGTGTGTGTATTCAATCACATTTTCTACTGTTGTCATAAACCTCTGCCTCTAAGTTGAGCTTTGGCAGTTTTGTGGAGTTTTGTTTTTTTTTTTTCTTCTTCACTTTTTTCTTTTTCTTCCTTTTTTCACTCTTTTTTAGTTTTTTATAATTTTAATTTTTAAAACATATTTTATTTTAAATATATTCTTTTATTTGCCTTTATTACTGTTCTTTCCCCATGCAGTTAATATTATATATATATATATATATATTTCTTCATCTACCTCTTTTTAACTTTGCATATCTGTTTTTTCTTTCCTTTCCTCTCAGCGTATTTGTTAGTTTTGGGTTCGTTGATTTAGTCTCCACTAGGCATGTGGAAACTCCAATACTTTGGCCACCTCATGCGAAGAACTGACTCATTGGAAAAAACTTTGATGCTGGGAGGGATTGAGGGCAAGAGGAGAAGGGGACGGCAGAGAATAAGATGGCTGGATGGCATCACCAACTCAATGGATCTGAGTTTCAGTGAACTCTGGGAGTTGGTGATGGACAGGGAGGCCTGGTGTGCTGTGATTCATGGGGTAGCAAAGAGTTGGACACGGCTGAGTGACTGAACTGAACTGAACTGAGGCACGTGGAGTAAGCTTTATTTTCCAGTTAGTCTTAAGTTATTTTTTTTATTAATGGGTAAATACACTGGCTGGATGGCATCACCTACTCGATGGACATGAGTTTGAGTGAACTCCGGAAGTTGACGATGGACAGGGAGGCCTGCATGCTGTGATTCATGGGGTCGCGGGGAGATGGACACGACTGAGCGACAGAATTGAACTGAACTGAACTGAACTGAAGGCCATAACAAACTGCTTGTGGAATATTCATTCCTGACCTGAGATCAAATCCTGAGCCTTTGGAGTGGGAGCACTGTCTCCAAGACCTTAGATTACCAGAGTACTAATCCTAGGAAGTATCAAATAGTGAGAACTCACACAAAAGAAACCACTTTAATACAAGACATGGCATGACCTAACCACAAGTAGCACCCTGTGAGGGACGCCTCATCTAAATGACAAAACAAGCAAACAACAACAGCAACAAAAACCCAATCAACCACCTCACTCAGCCTTGCCCATCAGAGGATAAATAAACACAAAAACTCAGCACAAATCTCACCGTATATGAAGCTTACACAAACTCCTGGACCAACCTTTGGAGGGCTAGAAACCAAAAGGAATAAAGAAATCAACTTTCCTTGAAGGCTAGGAAAAGGAGACCTCAAACAAAATAACTTAAATAAAAAAAAGGAAAGAAAAGGAGAGAAATACTGTACAAATGAAGGAACAAACTAGAAACAGAAGTCCAAATAAATGAAGAGGAAATAGGAAGATTACCTGAAAAACCACTCAGAAAAATGATGGTTCAGTTCAGTGCAGTGGCTTAGTCGTGTCTGACTCTGAGACCTCATGAACCACAGCATGCCAGGGCACCCTGTCCATCACCAAATCTTGGAGTCCACCCAAACCCATGTCCATTGAGTCGGTGATGCGATCTAACCATCTTATCCTCTGTCTTCCCCTTCTCATCCTGCCCTCAATCTTTCCCAGCATCAGGGTCTTTACAAATGAGGATCTCCTTTAGGATGGATTGCTTGGATCTCCTTGCAGGCCAATGGACTCTCAAGCGTCTTCTCCAACATCACAGTTCAAAAGCATCCATTCTTCTGTGCTCAGCTTTCTTTATAGTCCAACTCTCACATCCATACATGACCACTGGGTAAACCGTAGCCTTGATCAGATGGAGCTTTGTTGGCAAAGTCATGTCCCTGCTTTTCATTTTATTTTACTTTTTATGCTGTCTAGGTTGGTCATAAGTTTCCTTCCAACGAGCAAGCTAGTGGAGGTGATGGAATTTCAGTTGGCCTATTTCAAATCCTAAAAGGTGATGCTGTGAAAGTGCTGCACTCAATATGCCAGCAAATTTGGAAAACTCAGCAGTGGCCACAAGACTAGAAAATGTCAGTTTTCATTCCGATCCCAAAGAAAGGCAATGACAGAATGCTCAAACTACCGCACAATTGAACTCATCTCACATGCTAGTAAAGTAATGCTTAAAATTCTCCAAGCCAGGCTTCAGCAATACATGAATTTCCAGATGTTCAAGCTGGGTTTAGAAAAGGCAGAGGAACCAGAGATCAAATTACTAACATCCGCTGGATCATCGATAAAGCAAGAGAGTCTCAGAAAATCATCTATTTCTGCTTTATTGACTATGCCAAAGCCTTTGTGTGGATCACAATAAACTGTGGAAAATTCTGAAAGAGATTGGAATACCAGACCACCTGACCTACCTCTTGAGAAACATGTATGCATGTCAGGAAGCAACAATTAGAACTGGACATGGAAAGGCAGACTGATTCCAAATAGGAAAAGGAATAAATCAAGGCTGTGTATTGTTACCCTGCTTATTTAACTTATATGCAGAATACATCATGAGAAACTCTGGGCTGTAAGAAGCACAAGTTGGAATCAAGATTGCCAGGAGAAATAACAGTAACCTCAGATATGGAGATGACATCACCCTTATGGCAGAAAGTGAAGAGGAACTCAAAAACCTCTTGATGAAAATGAAAGAGGAGAGTGAGAAAGTTGGCTTAAAGCTCAACATTCAGAAAATGAAGATCATGGCATCTGTTCTCATCATTTCATGGGAGATAGACAGGGAAACAGTGGAAACAATGTCAGACTTTATTTTTGGGAGCTCCAAAATCACTGCAGATGGTGACTGCAGCCACAGAATTAAAAGACGCTTACTCCTTTGAAGGAAAGTTACTACCAACGTAGAGAGCATTTTAAAAAACAGAGACATTACTTTGTGAACAAAGGTTCTTCCAGTCAAGGTTATGATTTTTCCAGTGGTCATGTATGGATGTGAGATTTGGACTGTGAAGAAAGCTGAGAAAGAATAATCGATGCTTTTGAACTGTGGTGTTGGAGAAGACTCTTTGAGAGTCTCTTGGACTGCAAGAAGTTCCTCCCAGTCCATCCTAAAGGAAACCAGTCCTGGGTGTTCATTGAAAGGACTGATGCTGAAGCTGAAACACCAATACTTTGGCACCTGTTGCAAAAAGTTGGCTCACTGTAAAAGACCTTGATGCTGGGAGGGACTGGGGACAGAAGGAGAAGGGGGGAACAGAGCTTGAGATCGTTGGACGGCATCTTCGAGTCGATGGACATGAGTTTGAGTGAACTCCAGGAGTTGGTGATGGACAGGGAGGCTTGGCGTGCTGCGATTCATGGGGTCGCAAAGAGTCAGACATGACTGAGCGACTGAACTGAACTGACAGAAGAAGAAGGGAAAAATAAATTGTATGAGAAAATTTTTGGAGATATTATAGTTGAAAATGTCCCCAATATAGGAAACGAAATATCCAATCAAGTCCAAGACGCACGAAGAGTCCCCTAAAGGAGAAACCCAAGGAGAAACAAGCCAAGGCACATACTAATCAAATTAACAAAGACTAAACATAAAGAAAGAATACTGAAAGCAGCAAGGGAGAAGCAACAAGAAACAGACAAGGGAAACCCCACACACTTTGCAGCTGATCTTTCAGCAGAAATTCTCAAGGCCAGAAGGGAATGGCAGGATATATTTAAAGTACTTAACGGGAAAATCTGCAACTAAGATTACTGTATCCAACAAGGATCTCATTCAAAATGATGGAAAAATTAAAAGCTTTACAGAGAAGCAAATTTAAGAGAATTCAGTACCATCAAACCTGCTTTACAACAAATGTTAAATGTACGTATATAGTCATGAAATACAACAGAAGAAAACAATCTACAAAATCAACCCCAAACAATTAGAAAATGACAATAGAAACATATATATCAATAATTACTTTAAAAGTAAATGTTAAATGCTCCAATCAAAAGACACAGGCTGGCTGAATGGATACATAAAGAAGAGCCATATGCATGCTGTCTACCAGAAATGAGCTTCATACCTAACGATACATACAGACTGGAAGTGAGAGGATGGAAAAATATACCTCATGCAAGTGGGAAGCAAAATAAAGTTGGAGTAGTAATCCTTATATCAGACAAAATAAATCTTCAGATAAAGAAGAATACAAGAGATGAACAAGGACACTGCATAATGATCAAGGGATCAATCCAAAAAAAGAGAGACATATTTACACACCCAACATAGTAGCACAATACATAAGACAAACACTAATGCATAAGAAAGGAGATATTGACTAACACAGTAATAGTAGGAGACTTTAACACCCCACTCACACTAATGGACAGATCATAAAAACAGAAAATTAATAAGGAAACACAAGTCTTAAATAATGCATTAGATGAGATGGATCTCATTGATATCTTCAGGACATTCCATCCAAATGCAGAATAATATACCTTCTTCTCAAGTGCACATGGAACATTCTCCAGGGTAGACCACGTGTTGCGTCACAAATCAAACCTCAGCAAACTTAAGAAAATTGAAATTGTATCAAGCATCTTCTCTGACCGCAATGCTATGATACTAGTTATCAACTACAAGAATTTTTTTTAAGAAAACACAAATTACAAAAATTTTCTGTGAAAACACAAACACATGGAGATTAAGCGACACATTTCTAAATAACCAACAGATTACTGAAGAAATCAAAGGGGGAAAAAATTCTAGAAATAAATGACAATGAAAACATGGCAACTCCAAACCAGGTTTAAGAGGGAAGTTTATAGTATTAGAATCCTACCTCAAGATACAAGAAAAAGATCAAATAGACAACCTAACTCTATACCTAAAACAACTGGAAAAAGAAGGAAAAAAATAAGAAGGAAAAATATCATAAAGATCTGAGCAGAAATAATTGAAAAAGAAAAGAAAAAACAGAAAAGATTAATAAAACAAAAAACTAGTTCTTTGAAAATATAAACAAAATTGACAAAACCTTATCCAAACTCATCAAGAAAAAATTGAGAGAGGAATCAAATCAACAAAATTAGAATTGAAAAAGGAGAGATTACAACAGACAATGCAGAAATACAAAAGATTATAAGATACTATTATGAACAACTATATGCAATAAAATAGATAACCTAGAAGAAATGCATAGATTTTTAGAAATGTTAAATCTTCAAACACTGAACCAGGAAGAAATAGAAATTATGAACAATCCAATGACAAACATTGGAATTGAAGCTGTGATCAAAAATCTTCCAAAAAACAAGAGCCCAGGAGCAGATGTCTTCACAGAATTCAACCAGATATTTAGAGAAGAGCTAATGCCTGTCATTCTAAACCTTTTTCAAAAAAAATTGCAGAGGAAGGAACAGTTCCAAACTTCTGTGAGGCCACCATCACCCTGCTATCAAAACCAGATGAAGACAACACAAAAACAGAAAGCTACAGGCCAATATCAGTGATGAACATAGAGGCAAAAATCCTCAAGAAAATTTTAGCAAACAGAATTCAGCAGCACATCAGAAAGGTCACAGACCATGATCAAGGTGGGTTTATTCCAGGGAGAAAAGAATTCTTCAAAGTACAGAAATCAATCAATGTGACACACCATACTAACAAATTGAAAGATAAAAACCATGTGATCATCTCAATAAATGCAAAAAAAATGCCTTTGAAAAAATTCAGCACATATTTATGATAAAAATTCTTCAAAAAATGGGCATAGAAGGAAACTGTCTCAACATAGTAAAGACCATATATGATAAGCCTACAGGAAACATTATTCTCAATGATGAAAAACTGAAAGAACTCCGCCTAAGATCAGGATCAAGACAAGGGTGTCCACTTTCACAACTGTTATTCAACATGAGTTCTAGAATTCATATCTACAGCAATCAGAGAAGACAAATAAATAAAAGGAATCAAGATTGGAAACGAAGAAGTAAAGTTCCCACTGTTTGCAGATGACAAGATGCTGTACATAGAAAACCGTAAAGATATTACGAGAAAATTACTACAGTTAATTAGTGAATTTAGCAATGCTGCAGGAGACAAAATCAATACAAAGAAATCACTTGCATTTCTATATGGTAAAAATAAAAAAATCAGAAAGAGTAATTAAGGAATCAACTCCATTCACTGTTGCACCAAAAAGAATTAAACATCTAGGAATAAAATTACCTAAGGAGATGAAAGAACTGTACACAAAAAATGCTAAGGAACTAATGAAAGAAACCAAGGATGATATAAAACGGTGGAGAGAAATTCCATGTTCCTGAGTAGGAAGAATCAGTATTTTGAAAATGACATTACTACCAAATGCAATCTACAAAGTTAATGCAATCCCAACAAATTACCAACGGCATTTTTCACAGAACTAGAACAAACAATAACAACAAAAATCACAATTCATATGGAAACACAAAAGATCCTGAATAGTTACAGTAGTCTTGAGAAAGAAGAACGGAGCTGAAGGAATCAAGATTCCTGACTTCACATTGTACTACGCAGCTGCAGTCATCAAGACAGCTTGGTAGTGGCACTCACACAAAATATATATACACCAATTGAACAACATTGGAAGCCCGGGAATAAATCCATGCACCTATGGGTACCTTATTATTGGCAAAGGAAGCAAGAGTATACAATGGGGCAAAGACAGACTTTTCAATAAGTGGTACTGGGAAAACTAGACAGTTACTTGTAAAAGAATGAAATTAGAACACTAACACCATATACAAAGATAAATTCAAAATGGATTAAAGACCTAAATGTAAGACCAGAAACTATAAAACTCTTAGAGGAAAGCATAGGGAGAACAGTCCATGACATACCTATATGGCCAACCTCCTAGAGTGATGAAAATAAAAATAAAAGTAAACAAATGGAACATGATTAAATTTAAAAGCTTGTTCACAGCAAAGGAACCTACAAGCAAGAAAAAAAGACAATCTTGATAATGGGAGAAAATAATAGCTAATGAAATAACTGACAAAGGATTTATTTCCAAAATATACAAGCAGCACATACAATTCAATACCAGAAAGAAAAAAAAAAATCAACCCAGTCAAAAAGTGGGCAAAAATACCTAAACAGACATTTCTTCAAAGACATACAGATGGCTAAGAAACATGAAAAGATGCTTATACTCATTATTAGAGAAATGAAAATCAAAGCTACAATGAGATATCGCCTCATACTCATCAGAATGACCCTCATCAAAAAGTCTACAAACAGAGAGAGGGAACACGATGGTGGAGGAATAGGATGGGGAGACCACATTTCCCCCACAAATTCATCAAAAGAACATTTGAACGCTGAGTAAACTCCACAAAACAACTTCTGAATGCTGGCAGAGGACATCAGGCACCCAGAAAAGCAGCCCATTGTCTTATAAAGGAGGTATAAAAAACATAAAAGATAAAAAGAGAGACAAAAGAGGTAGGGATGGAGTTCCATCCTGGGAAGGGAAGCTTAAAAAAGAGAGAAGTTTCCAAACACCAGGAAACACTGTCACTGCCAAGTCTGTAGTGAGCCTTGGATCCTCAGAGGGCAACATAACGGGAAGGAAAAAGAAATAAATAATTAAACCCCACAGATTACTCACCCAACAGTAACTCCCAGAGGAAAAGCAGCGCATACGCCCCCATCCGCCATTAGGAAGAGGGGGCTGGGCAGGGAGGAGCCACCTGAACTGCTTAGAGGGAGGACCAGGCCTGAATGCCATAAGGGCAATCTGAGAGAACTAACAGGAGCTAGCAAAGCAGACTGAGCAATAACTACACCGCGAAAAGGCAAAAAGCCCTAACCTAAGACTCCGCCTCAATATGCCAGCAAATTTGGAAAACTCAGCAGTGGTCACAGGGCTGGAAAAGTTCAGTCTTCATGCCAATCCCAAAGAAAGGCAATGCCAAAGAATGCTCAAACGACCGCACAATTGCACTCCTCTCACACGCTAGTAAAGTCATGCTCAAAATTCTCCAAGTGAGGCTTCAGCAATATATGAACCGTGAACTCCCTGATGTTCAAGCAGGTTTTAGAAAAGGCAGAGGCACCAGAGATCAAATTGCCAACATCCGCTGGATCATGGAAAAAGTAAGAGAGTTCCAGAAAAACATCTATTTCTGCTTCATTGATTATGCCAAAGCCTTTGACTGTGTCGATCACAATAAACTGTGGAAAATTCTGAAAGAGATGGGAATACCAGACCACCTGACCTGCCTCTGGAGAAACCTGTATGCAGGTCAGAAACAACAGTTAGAACTGGACATAGAACAACAGACCGGTTCCAAATAGGACAAGGAGTGCATCAAGGTTGTATATTGTCACCCTGCTGATGTAACTTGTATGCAGAGTACATCATGAGGAACGCTGGGCTGGAAGAAGCGCAAGCTGGGATCAAGATTGCTGGGAGAAATATCAATAACCTCAGATACACAGATGACAACACCCTTATGGCAGAAAGTGAAGAGGAACTCAAAAGCCTCTTGATGAAAGTGAAAGAGGAGAGTGAAAAGGTTGGCTTGAAGCTCAACATTCAGAAAATGTAGATTATGGCATCTGGTCCCATCACTTCATGGGAAATAGATGGGGAAACAGTGTCAGATTTTGTTTTTTTTGGTCTCAAAAATCACTGCAGATGCTGATTGCAGACAGGAAATTAAAAGACGCTTACTCCTTGGAATTAAAGTTACGACCAACCTAGATAGCATATTAAAAAGCAGAGACATTACTTTGCCAAGCAAGGTCCGCCTAGTCAAGGCTATGGTTTTTCCCGTGGTCATGTATGGATGTGAGAGTTGGGCTGTGAAGAAAGCTGATCGCCAAAGAATTGATGCTTTTGAACTGTGGTGCTGGAGAAGACTCTTGAGAGTCTCTTGGACTGCAAGGAGATCCAACCAGTCCATTCTAACGGAGATCAATCCTGGGTGTTCATGTTAAAACTGAAACTGCAATACTTTGGCCACCTCATGCGATGATTTGACTCACTGGAAAAGAGTCTGATGCAGGGAGGGATTGGGGGGTGGGAGGAGACGGGGACGACAGAGAATGAGATGGCTGGATGGCATCACCGACTCTGTGGACATGAGTTTGAGTGAACTCCGGGTGTTGGTGATGGACAGGGAGGCCTGGTGTGCTGTGATTCATGGGGTCGCAAAGAGTCGGACATGACTGAGCGACTGAACTTAACTGTACTGAAGACTCTGCCAGTCCTGCTCACAGAAAAAAGGAATGAACAGAGCTAGCCAGTGGCGGACAGTCCATCCCCGGCCGAGACAGGCAGAGGAGGGCAGCCAGCGCTCGAAGTGAGCAATGCCCAGAGAGGCATCCGATACCAAACTGCGAACAGGTTTCTGCGCTAACCAAGGCTTCTTCGGTTACTGGCTGGTCGACACCCGTCTGAGAATGTGCTCCAGTTGTACACTCAGAAAACCAAGCAGGAGGGACCAGGGAGGCGATAAGTCACAGTTACCGTGCTCACCAAACACCTGGTCACCAGAGATGCTCAGACCAGAGGGAGGGCAAAAAACGCAGACCCAACCAATCTGCGCATTTGTGGAGTACCCGAGTACCTGAACCTGAGCGGCTTAGACCTGGGATGTGCATGTAACCCAGCGGTGGCCTCAGACAGTTCTCGGCAGAGCAACCTAGAGCCTTTGCATTGTAGACTGGGACAGAACTCATGCCTTGAGCAGGGGCAAACCCAGTGTGGCCAAGACACTGCGAGCACTCCCCACAGACACCAGAGATATTTGCCTGTAGCGTTCCTCACTTCCCAGAACACTATTGAAAAAGTGAGCCTTAAAAAGTGTCCACCACCAACCCCTAGTGTGAGGGCAGAAATTAGACACTGAAGAGACCAGCAAACAGAATCTAAAACATAGGGAACCACCTTAGACGTGACAGATAGAAAAGTCTAGAGGCTACTGCAAGAATAAGACTGAAAATCAGAGGCAGGAGGCTTAAGTCCAAATCCTGAGAACACCAGAGAACCCCTGACTCCAGGGAACATTAATTGATAGGAGCTCATCAAACGCCTCCATACCTACTGAAACCAAGCACCACCCAAGCGTCAACAAGTTCCAGAGCAAGACATACCATGCAAATTCTCCAGCAACATAGGAACATAGCCCCGAGCTTCATTATACAGGCTGCCCAAAATCACTCCAAACCCATTGACAGCTCATAACTCATTACTGTACACTTCATTGCACTCCAGAGAGAAGAAATCCAGCTCCACCCAGCGAAACACTGACACAGCTTCCCTAAACGGGGAACCTTGACAAGCCACCTGTCCAACCTCACCCACAGAGAGGAAACTCCACAATGAAGAGAACTCCGCAAACTGCCAGAAGATGGAAGGCCACCCAAACACAGCAATATAAGCGAGATGAAGAGACAGAGAAATAAAAAGCAAATAAAGGAACATTGTAAATGCCCACCAACCTAAACAAAAGAGGAATTAGGGAAGCTACCTGATAAAGAATTCCTAATTATGATAGTGAAAATGATCCAAACTCTTGAGAACAAATTGGAGTTACAGATAAATAACCTGGAGACAAGGATTGAGAAGATGAAAGAAAGGTTTAACAAGGATCTAGAAGAAAAAAGAAGAGTCATATACAATAAATAATGCAAGAAATGAGATAAAAAACACTCTAGAGGAAACCGACAGTAGAATAAGGCAGGCGGAAGATAGAATAAGTGAGATAGATTGGATAGAAATAAATCAAACAGAGAGGAAAAAGAAAAATGAATTAAAAGAAATGAGGACAATCTCAGAGACCTCTGGGACAATGTTAAAAGCCCCAACATCCAAACCATAGAGGTCCCAGAAGAAGAAGACCAAAAGAAAGACCATGAGAAAATACTTGAGGAGATAATAGTTGATAATTTCCCTAAAATGGGGAAGGAAATAATCACCCAAGTCCAAGAATCCCAGAGAGTTCCAAATAGGATAAAGCCAAGGCGAAATGCCCCAAGACATATATTAATCAAATTAACAAAGATCAAACACAAAGAACAAATATTAAAAGCAGCAAGGGAAAAGCAACAAATAACACACAAGGAGATCCCCATAAGGATAACAGCTGCTGTTTCAGTAGAAACTCTTCAGACCAGGAGGAAATGGCAGGGCATACTTAAACAGATGAAAGAAAATAACCTACGCCCAAATTACTGTACCCAGCAAGGATCTCATTCAAATTAGAAGAAAAAACCAAAAGGTTTACAGACAAGCAAAAGCTGAGAGAATTCAGCGTTACCAAACCAGCTCTCCAGCAAATACTAAAGGAGCTTCTCTACACAGGAAATTACGAATGAGTGTATAAAGTCGAATCCAAAGCAGTAAAGTAAATGGCAAAGGGATCATACTTATCAATAATTAGGTTAAATGTAAATGGGTTGAATGCCCCAACCAAAAGACAAAGATTGGCTGAATGGATATAAAAATAGACCCCCATATATGTTGTCTACAAGAGACCCACCTCAAAATGAGGGTCACATACAGACTGAGAGTGAAGGGCTGGAAAAAGATATTCCACGCAAATAGAGACCAAAACAAAGCAGGAGTAGCAATACTCATATCAGATAAAATAGACTTTAAGACAAAGGCTGTGAAAAGAGACAAAGTAGGACACTACATAAAGATCAAAGGATCAATCCAAGAAGAAGATATAACAATGATAAATATATATGCACCCAACATAGAAGGATCGCAAACTAACACAAATGCTAACAAGTGTGAAAGGGGAAATAAACAAGAACACAATAATAGTGGGAGACTTATTACGCACTCACACCTATGGACAGATCAACTGAACAGAAAATTAATAAGGAAACACAGATGTTAAATTATACAATAGACCAGTTAGACTTAATTGATATCTATAGGAGATTTCACCCCCAAACAATGAATTTAACCTTACTATAAAGCGCATACACTTTGGACGGAGGTTCGTGACATTGTAAAGGAGACAGGGACCAAGACCATCCCAACGGAAAAGAAATGCAAGAAAGAAAAATGGCTGTCTGAGGAGGCCTTACAAATAGCTGTGAAAAGAAGAGAAGCGAAAAGCAAAGGAGAAAAGCAAAGATATAAGCATCAGAATGCAGAGATCCAAAGAGTAGCAAGGAGAGATAAGAAAGACTTCCTCAGTGATCAATGCAAAGAAATAGAGGAAAACAACAGAAAAGGAAAAACAAGAGATCTCTTCAAGAAAATTAGAGATTCCAGGGGAACATTTCATGCAAAGATGGGCTCGATAAAGGGAGAAATTGTGTGGACCTAATAGAAGAAGAAGCTGTTAAGAAGAGATGGCAAGGATACACAGAAGAACTGTACAAAAAAGATCTTCACGACCAAGATAGTCACGATAACGTGATCACTGACCTAGAGCCAGACATCTTGGAATGTGAAGTTAAGTGGGCCTTAGAAAGCATCACTACGAACAAAGCTAGTGGTGGTGATGGAAATCCAGTTGAGCTATTTCAAGTCTTGAAAGATGATGCTGAGAAAGTGCTGCATTCAATATGCCAGCAAATGTGGAAAACTCAGCAGTGGCCACAGGACTGGAAATGGTCAGTCTTCATTCCAGTCCCAAAGAAAGGGAATGCAAAAGAATGCTCAAACTACCGCACAATTGCACTCATCTCACACGCTAGTGAAGTCATGCTCAAAATTCTCCAAGCCAGGCTTCAGCAATATGTGAACCGTGAATGTTCAAGCAGGTTTTAGAAAAGGCAGAGTCACCAGAGATCAAATTGCCAACATCTGCTGGATCATGGAGAAAGCAAGAGAGTTTCAGTAAAACATCTATTTCTGCTTCATTGACTATGCCAAAGCCTTTGACTGTATGGATCACTATAAAGTCTGGAAAATTCTGAAAGAGATGGGAATACCAGACCACTTGACCTGTCTCTTGAGAAACCTGTATGCAGGTCAGGAAGCAACAGTCAGAGTTGTACATGGAACAACAGACTGGTTCCAAATAGGAAAAGGAGTGCGTCAAGGCTGTATATTATCACCTTGCTTATTTAACTTCTATGCAGAGTACATCATGAGAAACGCTGAGCTGGAAGAAGCACAAGCTGGAATCAAGACTGCTGGGAGAAATATCAAAAAGCTCAGATATGCAGATGACACTACCCTTATGGCAGAAAGTGAAGAGGAACTCAAAAGCCTCTTGATGAAAGTGAAATAGGAGAGTGAAAATGTTGGCTTGAAGCTCAACATTCAGAAAACAAAGATCATGGCATCTGGTCCCATCACTTCATGGGAAATAGATGGAAAAACAGTAGAAACAGTGTCAGACTTTATTTTTGGGGGCTGCAAAATCACTGCAGATGCTGATTGCAGCCATGAAATTAAAAGACGCTTGCTCCATGGAAAGAAAGTTATGACCAACCTTGATAATATATTAAAAAGCAGAGACATTACTTTGCCAACAAAGGTCTGTCTAGTCAAGGCTATTGTTTTACCCGTGGTCACGTATGCGTGTGAGAGTTGGGCTGTGAAGAAAGCTGATTGACAAAGAATTGATGCTTTTGAACTGTGGTGTTGGGGAAGACTCTTGAGAGTCCCTTGTACCACAAGGAGATCCAACCAGTCCATTCTAAGGGAGATAGATCCTGGCTGTTCATTGGAAGGACTGATGCTAAAGCAGAAACTGCAATACTTTGGCCACCTCATGCGACGAGTTGACTCACTGGAAAAGACTCTGATGCTGGGAAAGGTTGGGGGCGGGAGGAGAAGGGGACGACAGAGAATGAGATGGCTGGATGGCATCATCGACTCTGTGGAGATGAGTTTGAGTGAACTCCGGGAGTTGGTGATAGACAGGGAGGCCTGGCGTGCTGTGATTTATGGGGTCGCGGAGAGTCGGACACGACTGAGCGACTGAACTGAACTGAACTGAAAAGCGCATATGGAACCTTCTCCAGGATTGATCACATCCTGGGCCGTAAATCTAGCCTTGGTAAATTCAAAAAAATTGAAATCACTCCAAGCATCTTTTCTGACCACAGAGTAGATCTCAATTAAAGGAGGAAAATTGTTAAAAATTCCAACATATGGAGGCTGAAAAACACGCTGCTGAATAACCAATAAATCATAGAAAAAAATAAGAAAAAATGAAAATATGCATAGAAATGAATGAAAATGAAAACACAACTACTGAAAACCTCTGAAACACTGTTAAAGCTGTGCTAAGGGGAAGGTTCACAGCAATACAGGCATACCTCAAGAAACAAGAAAAAAGTCAACTAAATGACTAACTCTATATCTAAAGCAGCTAGAGAAGGAAGAAATGAAGAACCCCAGTGTTGGTAGAAGGAAAGAAATCTTAAAAATTAGGGCAGAAATAAACGCAAACGAAACAAAAGAGATCATAGCAAAGACAACAAAGCCAAAAGCTCGTTCTTTGAGAGGGTAAATGAAATTGACAAACCACTAGTCAGACTCATAAAGAAACAAAGGGAGAAAAACCAAATCAATAAAATTAGAAATGAAAAGGGAGAGATCACAACAGACAAAACAGAAATACAAAGGATCATAAGAGTCTACTATGAGCAATTGTACGCCAATAAATGGACAACTTGGAAGAAATGGACAAATTCTTAAAAAAGTACAACTTTCCGAACTGAACCAGGAAGAAATAGAAAATCTGAACAGACCCATCATAAGCCCGGAAATTGAAACTGTAATCGGAGTTCTTCCAGAAAACAAAAGCCCAGGTCCAAACGGCTTCACAGCTGAATTCTACCAAAACTTTAGAGACGAGCTAATACCTATCCTACTCAAACTCCTCCACAAATTTGCAGAGGAAGGTAAATGTTCAAACTCATTCTATGAGTCCAGAGTCACCATAATACCAAAACCTGACAAAAATGCCACAATAAAAGAAAACTACAGGCCAATATCACTGATGAGCATAGATGCAAAAATCCTTAACCAAATTCTAGCAATCAGAATCAACAACACATTAAAAAGATCATACATCATGACAAAGTGGGTTTTAACCCAGGGGTGCAAGGAGTCTTCAATATACTCAAATCAATCAATGTAGTACACCACATTAACAAAATGAAAAATTAAAACCATACTATTATCTTAATAGATGCAGAAAAAGCCTTTGACAAAATTCAACCTCCATTTATGATCAAAGCCCTCCAGAAGGTGGGAATAGAAGGAATATTCTTCCACATAATAAAAGTTATATATGACAAACCCACAGCAAACATTATCCTCAGTGGTGAAAAATTGAAAGCGTTGCCCCTAAAGTCAGGAAGAAGACAAAGGTGTCACTTTCACCACTACTATTCAACATAGTTTTGGAAGTTTTAGCCACAACAATCAGAGCAGAAAAATACATAAGAGGAATCCAAATTGGAAAAGATGAAGTAAAACTCTCACTGTTTGCAGATGACATGATCCTCTACCAGAAAACCCTAAAGACTCTACCAGAAAATTACTAGAGCTAATCAACGAATGTGGTTAAGTTGCAGGATATAAAATCAGTACACAGAAATCCCTTGCATTTCTACATAATTTAATGAGAAAATAGAAAGAGAAATTAAGGAAACAATTTCATTTACAATTGCAGCACAAAGAATAAAATACTTAGCAGTATATCGATCTAAGAAACAAAAGACCTATATATAGAAAACTGTAAAACACTGGTGAAAGAAATCAGAGAGGACACTAATAGATGGAGAAATATACCGTGTTCATGGATTGGAAGAATAAATATTGTGTAAATGAATATATTACCCAAAGTAATTTATAAGTTCAATGCAATCCCTATCAAGCTACTGACGATGTTTTTCACATAGCTAGGACAAATAATTTCACAATGTGTATGGAAATACAAAAAACCTCGAATAGCCAAAGCAATATTGAGTAAGCAAAATGGAACTGGGGGAATCCACCTTCCAGACTTCAGGCTTTACTACAAAGCCACAGTTATCTATAAATACAGCATGGTACTGGCATAAAGACAGAAATATAGATCAAAGGAACAAAATAGAAAACCCAGAGATAAATCCACGAACCTATGGACACCTTATCTTTGACAAGGGAGGCAAGAGTATTCAATGAAGAAAAAACAATCTCTTTAACAAGTGGTGCTGGGAAAACTGGTCAGCCATTTTGTAAAAAAATGAAACTAGGACACTCCCTAACACCAAAAATAAACTCAAATGGATTAAAGATCTAAGTGTAAGACCAATTATAAAACTCCTAGAGGAGAACATAGGCAAACCATGTCGACATAAATCCTCCATGACCCACCTCCCAGAATATTGGAAATAAAAGCAAAAATAAATAAATGGGACCTAATTGAAATTAAAAGCTTCTGCACAGCAAAGGAAACTATAAGCAAGGTGAAAAGACAGCCTTCAGAATGGGAGAAAATAATAGCAAATGAAGAACTTACCAAGAATTAATCTCCAAAATATACAAGAAGCTCCTGCAGCTCAATTCTAGAAAAATAAACTACCCAATAAAAAAATAGGCCAAAGAACTAAACAGACATTTCTCCAAAGAAGACATACAGATGGCTAACAAACACATGAAAAGATGATCAACATCATTCATAATCAGAGAAATGTAAATCAAAACCACAATGAGATACCATTTCACACCATTCAGAATGGCTGCTATCCAAATGTTTCCAAGCAATAAATGTTGGAGAGGGTGTGGAGAAAAGGGAACCCTCTTACACTGTTGGTGGGAATTCAAACTAGTACAACCACTGTGGAGAACAGCGTGGAAATTCCTTAAAAAACTGGAAACAGAACTGTCGTAGGACCCAGCAATCGCACTCCTGGGCATACCCACCGAGGAAACCAGAATTGAAAGAGACACATGTACTCCAATGTTCATCGCAGCACTGTTTATAATAGCCAGGACATGGAAGCAACCTAGATGTCCATCTGCAGACGAATGGATAAGAAAGCTGTGGTACATACACACAATGGAGTATTACTCAGCAATTGAAAAGAATACAGTTGAATCAGTTCTAATGAGGTGGATGAAACTGGAGCCTATTATACAGAGAGAAGTAAGTCAGAAAGAAAATGCCAATACAGTATACTGCTGCTACTGCTGCTGCTAAGTCACTTCAGTCGTGTCCGACTCTGTGTGACCCCATAGACAGAAGCCCACCAGGCTCCCCCGTCCCTGGGATTCTCCAGGCAAGAACACTGGAGTGGGTTGCCATTTCCTTCTCCAATGTGTGAAAGTGAAAAGTGCAAGTTAAGTCGCTCAGTCGTGTCTGACCCTTAGCGACCCCACGGACTGCAGCCTACCAGGCTCCTCCATCCATGGGATTTTCTAGGCAAGCGTACGGGAGTGGCTTGCCATTGCCTTCTCTGTAATACAGTATACTAATACTGTAATACAGTATACAGTATACTAATGCATATATATGGAATTTAGAAAGATGATAACGATAACCCTGTATACGAGACAGCAAAAGAGAAACAGATGTATAGAACAGTCTTTTGGATTCTGTGGGAGAGGGTAAGGGTGGGATGATTTGAGATTATGGCATTGAAACATGCATATTAACATATGTGAAACGAATCGCCAATCCAGGTTCGATGCATGATACAGGATGCGCAGGGCTGTTACACTGGGATGAACCAGAGGGATGGGATGGGGAGAGAGGTGGAAGGGTGGTTCAGGATGTGGAACACGTGTACACCCGGGGTAGATTCATGTCGATGTATGGCAAAATCAATACAATATTTAAAGGAATTAGCCTCCAATTAAAACAAATAAATTTTAAAAAAGAAAAAAATTCTAAAAACAGTAAAAGCTGGAAAGGGTGTGGAGAAAAGGGAATACTCTTGCACTATTGATGGGACTGCAAATTGATACAGCCACTATTGAAAAAAGTATGGAGAATCCTTAAGAAACTAGGGAAAAATCCACCATATGTCCCAGCAATTCCACTCCTAGGCATATACCCTGAGGAAAACAAAATTGAAAGAGACCCATATATCCCATTGTTCATTGCGTCACTATTTACTGTAGCTAGAACATGGTCACAATCTAGATGTCCATTGACAGATGAATGAATAGAGAAGTGGTGGTATATATACAAAATAGAATATTACTCAGACATAAAAATGAACGCATTTGAGTCAGTTTGAATTATGTTAATGATGCTACAACCTATTACACAGAGTGAAGTGAGTCAGAAAGAGAAAGATAAATATCATCTTCTAACACATATATACAGAATCTAGAAAAATGTTACTGAAGAATTTCGTTCCATCCCTTTATTCCTTCTAGAGTTACTTCTCCGCTGATCTCCAGTAGCATACTGGGCACCTACCGACCTGGGGAATTCCTCATTCAGTATCCTATCATTTTGCCCTTTGATACTGTTCATGGGGTTCTCAAGGGAAGTATACTGAAGTGGTTTGCCATTCCCTTCTCCAGTGGACCACATTCGGCTGTGGTCCATGTGATCAGCTCAACTAGTTTCCTGTGATTATGATTTCAGTGTGTCTGCCCTCTGATGCCCCCTCGCAATACCTACCGTCTTATTTGGGTTTCTCTTACCTTGGTCGTGGAAAATCTCTTCACAGCCGCTCCAGCAAAGTGCAGCCGCTGTACCTTACCTTGGACGAGGGGTATCTCCTCAAGGTCGCCCCTTCTGACCTTGAACGTGGAATTGCTCCTCTCGACCCTCGTGTGCCTGCGCAGCCACCTTCCTGTTGGACGTGGGGCAGCTCCTCTCGGCCGCTGGCCCTGGCCTCAGGCATGGGGTAGCTCCTCTCTGTCACTCCTCTTTGCATGGTCATTTGCGCCGGGGCCAGTGTCACTCGCATCTGTGCCACCGGGCAAAAGCCACTTGATGAAAGTGAAAGAGGAGAGTGAAAATGTTGGCTTGAAGCTCAACATTCAGAAAACGAAGATCATAGCATCTGGTCCCATCACTTCATGGGAAATAGATGGAAAAACAGTGGAAACAGTGTCAGACTTTATTTTTGGGGGCTCCAAAATCACTGCAGATGCTGATTGCAGCCATGAAATTAAAAGACACTTACTTCTTGGAAGGAAACTTATGACCAACCTTGATAATATATTAAAAAGCAGAGACATTACTTTGCAAACAAAGGTCTGTCTAGTCAAGGCTATGGTTTTTCCCGTGGTCATGTATGGATGTGAAAGTCGGACTGTGAAGAAAGCTGATGGCCGAAGAATTGATGCTTTTGAACTGTGGTGTTGGAGAAGAGTCTTGAGAGTCCCTTGTACCGCAAGGAGATCCAACCAGTCCATTCTAAGGGAGATCGATCCTGGGTGTTCCTTGGAAGGACTGATGCTAAAGCTGAAACTCCAATACTTTGGCCACCTCATGAGACGAGTTGACTCACTGGAAAAGACTGATGTTGGGAGAGATTGGGGGCAGAAGGAGAAGGGGACGACAAAGAATGAGATGGCTGGATGGCATCACCGACTCTGTGCACATGAGTTTGAGTGAACTCTGGGAGTTGGTAATGGACAGGGAGGCCTGGCGTGCTGTGATTCATGGGGTCGCGGAGAGTCAGACATGACTGAGCGACTGAACTGAAGTGTCTTTTCTGAGCTCTGCTGTCTAGAGAGTGGTAGAGGGCAACAATACCAGTTGGAGAGAGAGACATATAGACACCAAGCCCCTAATACACACACAGAAATATGGGCAGGGAAGCAGTGCATACCAGCAAGTGAGACAGAGAGACACAGAGAAAGCTCTGTACCCTATGGCTCTGATTCCCCTGAGCAAAGGAACTCAACTGTAGCAAAAAGATGTTTTTGTGCACACTCCTGTATCATCCAGACTGCTTTCAATTCTCTGCCCAGTGGAGGAAAATCCCCAGACACATTGCACCCATGCCTTTCATTGGACACATTGTGAGAGCACGTAGTGGTTAAGATCCTGCACAACTTACCGTTCCGTTACCATTCCGTCGCTCAGTCGTGTCCGACTCTATGCGAACCCGTGGACTGTAGCCTACCAGGCTTCTCCGTCCACGGGATTCTCCAGGCAAGAATACTGCAGTGGGTGACCGTTTCCTTCTCCAGGGGATCTTCCCGACCCAGGGATCGAACCCGGTTCTCCCGCATTGGAGGCAGACGCTTTAACCTCTGAGCCACCAGGGAAGTGGTTAAGATCCTGCACAACTTAGGAGTGGACTTTTTGAATGTGGGAGCGGAAACCAGTGTTTCAAATTTCCAGAGGCCTAGTCAATGACAGCAGGCGCCTGGGTGGGGCCAGATGAAGAAGATACAAAGTGTCTAGATGCCCACACTCAGCAGAGAAGAGGCAGCCACTTTGGAGTGCTGGAGTACTGGAGACCTAGGGTGATTCCCCATTGACGAGGGAAGTGTCCTTGGAGGGTGCCACCCATTACCTTCCCCTTGATCTGTGGAGATTTTTTCCCAGCAACCTGGGCATGACTCACAGCTCTAGCAGACTATGGGGAATGCTTGGCCTGGGCAATAGGGCCCAGCATGCGTCCCTTGCCCCATGCCATCCTCCACTACTTTCTTCAATCTGAGGGCACCTTTAGAAAGAGCTAGATCTCACCAGAGGATGATGGCAACCTGTGGGCAGGCTGTACAGACCACCAGCACTGCTGTCAAGTCCAGGTCCTTTGCAGCTGACCCAGGTCATTATCATTGAGAGGGCCAAGTGGAGAGTGAGTCACTCACAGAGGAAGCTGGGAACACCTGGGGCCCTTTATCTTTTCAGTTGTGAGACCAGGTCTTCAGGGTGCAGGCACTGTGGCAGGGTCTGTGGAGGTGGCAGGGAGGATGCAGGAACCAGGTGGCTCCCCACGTGAGGAAGCTGCCCTCTTCAGAGCGGAGGCCGTGGAGGAAAGGGCCCTGGAGGAGGGTGAGATGTCGAGAATCCAGTAGGAGTTCCAGTTGCAAGATATTATGGAAAAGGTGGAAGTTGTGGTGGTTGAGGAGCAGGAGCAGGTGTCCTTTCAGGAGTGGCGGGATAAACCAGAGGAGTAGAGCCAGAAACATGCAAGGTCAGGAGCCCCAAGTGACCAGCCCATGTAAAATTGAGTCCTGAAAAATTGTGCACTCTTTGCCTCCTAGAGTGACTCTCTTTGGGGGTCAGATGATCCTTAAATGGGACCTTAGATGTGCCTATTGTCTGATCAGTATTTAGAATTGTGACCAGGGACACTGGTCACCCAGGCTAATTTCCATTTATTGAGCAGTGGTTAGAAATCACCAAGTTAAAGCCTCTCTTGGTTCAGTTCTGCATGACAGGTCAGGGGCAATGTAAGTTTCTTGTGACTCAATCAGAGAAAAGGCTTCATTCCAGAAAAAGGAACCACCTTTCCTCTAAGGTTAGGATGAAGATGTGCCTCAAATGCCCTTTATGTCACCACGGATCTCCTGTTGCGAGCAGCAGATCCACATTTACCAGACAGTCCACTGCCTTCCATTTCACCTTCTCCTGATGATTCTGAAGCTATCATGCTCCCAAGGCCAGCTACCCCACCGTCAATGGGCAGGTATGCCTGGTCAACGCAATTGTCAGCTGTCTCAGCACTTCAAATGCGTCTAAGGGAGACCCAGGGACAACAGCATATTGCCTCTGATGGGACTCTACAAGAGAGTGAAACTATCTTCTCCTACAAACCATTTTACACCATAGATATTCTAAACTAGAAGCATCATCCCCCTCTCAAAATCTGGAAAACAAACTCAGGTCCTCATCAGTCTCCTAGATTTCATTACCCTGACTCACTCACCCACTTGGGTGAAATGTAGGCATCTTCTCACCATGATCATCACCCAGGAGTCCCAATGAATCATGACATAGGCTTAGAAATAGCTTTAGGCCTATGCCCCAGGGGGTCAATTAGACGTGGAGAACTGGGCAAGGGAAACCTTCCTGGAAGATGAGCCCTAATGGGACCCCAACAATGAGAGAAGGGGAAACCAGCTGGAAAGATATAAACCACTGTAGAGACCTTGGTAGGCAGATATTATCTCATCACTCACCTTCCCCCAACTCAACTTTTCTGTCCCAAGCAGTATATAGCCTGTTTATAAAATAATGCTTGCCAGGGATCTTTTAGGCTGGCAAGGACAAAATACTGTGGACTAACCCCATTTGATGATATGGAAATGGACTTCACTAAAGTCTCTCTAAACCAAGGACTCAGATACATTTTAGTTATCATCTGCACCTTTATGGGGTGGTTGTAGACTTTTCAACCTGAGCCAAAAAAGCTAGAGAAGTGACTAATGCACTCCTCAGAATTATTGTCCCCAGATATGGGATGTCTTTCATCATAGGGTCAGACAATGAACCAGCATTTGTAGCTGAGAAAGTAGAACAAGTGACAAGGGATTTGAAGGTCTGATGGAAACTGCATACTGCTTTACTCCCCTCAGAGCTCAGGGAAAGTAGAATGTATGAATTGAATGCTCAAACAAACCAGCCAGACTGTTAGGAGACCAGTTTGCCATGGTTAGTCATATTACTCATGGCCCTCTTGACGTGATATGTTCACCTTGGGCAGGGATGGGGTTCTCCCCATTTGAAATTCTGTACAGATGGCTGACCCCTCTGATCAGCTTAAGAGGGGAAACCAGAGATCCGTGAGTCTTGAACTTACGTAAACAGCTGCAAGGATTAGGACACACCATTTCCCAAATACACAAATGGGTCATGGGTAGGATACCCATATCCTTAGGCATAAGAGTACAGCCCCAATTACCCGGGAACCAAATATGGGTAAAAGACTGGAAGAGCCCTAGAATCCAATGTGGAGAGGGCCACATTCTGTACCCTTAACCACCCCCAGTGCTTTCAATATGACAGGTATATATGCTTGGATCAATCATTCCAGAGTCAAACCCACAGGCCCAACTGATAGCGAAGAGAAGTGGGAAGCAAAATTCAATCCATGGGAACCCATGCACCTGACCTAGGGAAGATGGAAACAAGAATTCCAAGCCTTGTTCTGGGTACACCAGAAGCTGGTTAGGCAACACACAACAGAAAATTGAGGAACCGTCAGGACCAGTGAACAACAGATGTATTGGCTATTAATTGAACTGGAACACCCTCTATTTATCCTATTTGAAATAGGATTCTACTATGTCTCCCCTGCAGTGTACTATCTCTCTACTTCACCTATTCCCTCATACTCTTTATTTGGGGGGGGGGGGTGTTCTCTTACTGTTAACAACTTATCTATGAAATCAACTTATTTTTTTCCCCTTTCATCTCTGTTAAGTTGTAAGATCTCTGCTCCATCTAGAAACCAGGTTGACTGTTCTGACTATACAACTTTTGATCTTATAGGAAAGGCATGTCCCTCTTTCACCTACTATATACACCAGACACCTGCATGCTATAACTCTGTTTCTAAATGTTCCTTGTGGTGGGATGGAAACTTTATTGAAAGTATCATCATAAGGTCAGATTACAATGGGTAGATGATGGGTGGTGTTCTGAAACCCCTGGAGAAGTAGTATGCTATGACTGTGGCTCAACAAATCTTTGAGTCTGGCCTAAAGAGTCCTACACCTATTTAACTCCCTTGGTGAAAATACCTCATCCTTGAGCCACTAAAACTAGATCCAAGGGGATGTACCCCAATCCAGGCAATAAGGGACTACATGACCAGCTCCAAACTTCCATAAAAAACATTCTAGAAATGCATGATGTGGAAAATAGTCTTTTTGTTCATCTAGCTGGGGAGGTAGCCTGAGAACTGGGTATCACTAATTGCTAAGTCTGTGGAGGACCCTGGATGAACTAGGTGTGGCCATGGAGGGGTATGGGATTAGATGCCCTCCAGATATTTCAGTGGATTCAATCATCAAGAGGTGGGTGGTGGTAGGGTGCTATCTGGAGTTGCACTCTGTGCACAATTACAATAGGTGAGAAATGGTTAAACTGAAAGGGAATAGGTTATGCTTGGGATAGGATGAGTCTTGCCATCACTCATATTCATCTAGTGGAGGAAGGAGAAGATTCTGGGAAATTCAACCAAACTGGCTGGTGACTCCAAATAGATGACAATGGAAAGGCTGTGACAGACGTAGCTAAAAATACCAGGAAGATTACCCATGTTTCAGTTCATTCAGAAGGGATGGGATATGGAGGTCCACTTTGGAGGATGCTTCTCCTGGCTAGGAGGGTTTAAGAGAGTGATTGGCAGTCTTACTTGGTATGTACCTACTTATTCCCTGCATCACACCCCTTTATTAAGGATTGTAACGGGGTTCATAGAGGCAGTTGTTGAACAGAAAATGGCTATCCAAATGCTATTTTTTAAAGGATGTCAGCAGTTAATGGGTTATGTTCTCTGATGGCTGCTGATACAATCTGAGCATTAGCAGGGGGAATGAGGTGTAAACCCCCAACTAGAAGAGCAACCTCTTCTAGAATAATAACTTTATGACTTCTGCCTCTGGTATCTTACTAAAATACATTTTGCTCGCCACTCAACACCTCCACTTATGTCACCTTGCTTGCTCAGTTCATCACTGGGAAACTAAGCTGCCTGGGGAGGAGGGATCTGAGCTGCTTGAACAGGTAAGACCTGAAGACCTGGAAGTCTCTGCTGTATAAAAGATACCCAAAACAAAGTCCAGGCACATACTTCTGGAGGCGCCTCTGCTGACCCTACACCATTGCTGAATAAACGCTCTTGTTTTGCATGTCTGAATGCCACTTGACTCTTAGCCACTATGATTTCTACAACAGTGAAACTCATCAGAAAGTTTTAGTGGAGGAGAGAAAGTTTCTCATGTCTATTCTGTGGAGTAAAAATGTGAATAAACAGAGTTTTGAGGACCCTATCTGATTTACAGTCTTGGAATGCTGTATTTTCTTCTTGCCTGGAATTAGTATGAGTAGAAGAGATTGATTCTAAGCCCCTTCCCTACTCTAAGACATACAGTAGCTCTAGTGTCAGGATGCAAAATTAGTGGTATTTCCTTTTCTGTGAATATTTCTAAAAGGGATAGGATGGCAGGAATAGACAGTAGGATCTAATAGGGAATATGTTACAGCCATCCTTGAAATACAGCATAAACAGCCACTGTTCTACATAGTTGTAGCATGCTATAAAATATGTTTATTTACATCAGATGTAGTAAGCTGTCATTAACAACAATCAGCCCCTGCATGATTTCCTCATTGGTGCTGATACTTCTAGATACATTTCCAGCCTTTCTTCAACCCAGCATCACCTGTACTTTGTATTTTAATTGTAGGTATAAAGCCTACAACTATGTGTGGTAGTTATTGAGTTTGTTGCAAACCATGTCCAGGAGGCACAAATGGTAACAAATACCTAATCTGCAACTGGTAGTGCATGCCTATGTGTTCTATGTCTATTTGGGTGTTGCCAAAACCTGATCCCTAGATCCTCTTACAGAGAACATAAACACAGGACCTATTGACTTATTCCTGGGTCCCTGAGGGAAAATCACTGCCCCAGGCCATGGACCTGTTTTACTGCCAACACCAAGACATCACAAGATCTGCAGCATCATTACACTTATTAGGAAGATATGGGGTCACAAAGAGTGGGACGTGACTGAGCGACTGAACTGAACTGAACTGAGAAGATGATGTCTAGAAGGAAAGAAAGTGAAAATATAGAAAATTGACTGTGTCTGACACAGAGATTTATGCTCCTCTTCTGTGTACTCTACTCCATCTATCTACCTATTTCTCCTGCCCTAGGTATTGAATGATGAAAAAAAAAAAGAATGGCTCTTCTGTTGTTATATGGTTTAGAAACACAATTGCTCTCACTGAATGTAAGGTAGGCCAGATTTCTAGAAGTTGATATTTCAATTTAATTTGTCACTTATTTGCCTTGACTCATCTCAGTCCATAATATTATCAATGTGACTCATTCACAAGTACAAATTTTTAATTTCATAAAGACTCTCTGGAGCAAAGAGCTTATATGGTTTGCTTTGTCTTGAAAAAGATGCAAAAAAATACACACATAATATTTTCATTCAGCTTTACAAATCTAACTTAGTAAAATATAGTTAGAAATGAAAAGCTGCACATGTTTTCCTGCATGGAAAATCCCAAGGAGAGAGGAGCCTGGTCAACTACACCCCGTGGTGTTACAAAAAATCAGACACAACTGAGCAGGCATCGAACTTAATGTCAGATACAAAAATGCTCTTTCTTTTCTGGTAGGACTTCATCTGGTTAATACCGAAGGATTAGGCCATTATCTAATTTTTTTGTGCTTTTTTTTTTTTTTTTATACAGACTATTGGATGTTTCTTTTCTTTACAAAATGTAAAAATTGTTTTCCTATGAGGTGAGTGTTGTGCTTTCTTTCCTCCATTCACATTTTGGAACTTGCTTCCTGTCATCTGAAATAAACCTTGTCTTGGCTTAAGAAGCCTGATCCATCGGAATATTTCTCTCTCTATTTGTGAATAATAAGCTCTAACTTAACTTTTCCCTTGTCTAGAGAAGGAAAGTGGAGAAGGAATTGGCAGCCCACTCCAGTATTCTTGCCTAGAGAATCCTTTGTACCGAGGAGCCTAGTGGGCTGCTGTCCATAGGGTTGCACAGAGTCAGACATGACTGAAGAAATTTAGCATGCTTGCAAGCATTGGAGAAGGAAATGGCAACCCACTCCAGTATTCTTGCCTGGAGAATCCCGGGGACAGAGGAGCCTGGTGGGGTCGCACAGAGTCGGACACCACTGAAGCAATTTAGCAGCAGCAGCAGCAGAGAAGGAAAGAGTAAAATGGTTTGCTCTGAAGTGAGTAAATTTTAGCATTGAGACCCAAATACTTCCTACCGACTTCCTATCTACTTCCTACCATAAAGTAGGTACAGTCTTCTTTATGACTTGAGCATGTCTGTCATAGAATCAGAGAAGCACAAACTTGTCTCCCAAAGGTACATGGCTCTGCCTCCTGTCTTTTCCACGCCATGCTGTCATGCATTTTTAAATCACAAGTGAAAGAGCTAATAGATTTCACTTTATTCCACAATACTTTCCACAGTAAGGATATGAATCTCATTTGTATTCATTCTCACCAATCTAGTAGTCTGTTCCCCAGAATGTTTCAGCAAGGATGCGTGTCCTTTTTATGAAAAAGTTCTCAGGTATTAGTGAAGTTTCCCCAACACTTAACCTATTTGCCTATTTCATAGTTTGTAGGATTGATAAGAGATCATGAGAGTGGTCACAATGGACTCTATGAGAAACACACAAGTATTGAATGAGTTATCTGGATCCTCAGGGGAAAAAGGAGAGAATGTTAGGAACATGAAAGGATGGCCTCTACAGGGATATATTTGAAGGTGTCGGTAGAAACGGGCTAGACTTCTGATTTTTACAGTAAAACAAAGAGGATGGCCAATGAGATCATCAGTATTCCTGTCTGAAGTCTAAGGAAGAAGTTGAAAAGTGTGGTTTACATTTGAGATCAAACAGGATCATCAACTGAAGGCAGTGTGTATATAAGGAGGAGAGAGACTTCATGAGAACTACCTAGGAGAAATAGGGACTTATTGATAATTATAAATAAACTATTTACAAGGTTTGCTGAATTTTCATCAGATTTTCCTGACACTAATATGTCAATCAACCAATTCATGGTTTATTTTCCTATGGTATTTCTTTATTTCAAAAACTCCTCAGAAGGTTAGTTTGTCTGTACATTTGCATTTTACATATTCTTGACAGCCTCTGGCATGAGTTAGTATAAAGTGGGCCATATTTAGTGACTGGAAGTCATTAAGCACAATTGGAACAGTTGGAAAGGTGACAGAAAAGTCCAAATACAATAATATGATTTCCAAGATAGTGCTATGTTCCTGTTGTACAAGTAGAAAAATATTCAAAGAGAAAAAATGAAATCCCAGATATGCTGTTATATGATCTCATAATTGAAATATGCAGAAGATAATTGTCTATATATAGCTGAATCCTGACTCCAGCTTGATTAAGTAGGCTATGTGTTCAAACAAGTCTGATACAGCAAGTCTCCCACAAGTCACTCCCCCTCCCCAAAATAATATCTCCTGAATTTATAAACTGTATGACTACTGTTGGTCTAGTCTAGCATTTTGAGGCATAAATATTGCAAAAGTTCCTTAGGCCAGAGAAAACGTTGGTTTTTAAAATTTGAAATATGTACCCAAAGCCAGTAACCAGATCAGGAGCAGCTCCCACTACCTCAAAAACCCAGATCCTAGCTCTGAAATCTTCCCTTCATTCTCCTCTCCATCTTCCTTCATCTTATCACCAATCTGTACCATTCTCTGTCCCTGTTCTTATAGTCTTCAACATCTTCCACTAGCCCATTGTCCATATTTTGAACTGTCTGGTGATTGAATGAAATCATTTGAGGAATGGCAATTAAAGGCTGCAGACAGGCCTGCACTGGAACTTCTTGATTAAGTTCCATAGAGGGATGTGGCCCTGAATTGTGTCTGATTTGATTGTTAGTGATTTGAATCCTGTCTCCTGGGTCATCTGGCAGTGGAAAAATTTCTCTCTGAAACTGACACAAAAGACTTTTATATTACTTCAAGTTGCGTGAACATCCGACCCACATCTCCTCTTGCCTGTTAATGTTAACTCTAAATATTCTCAGTTGAGTGTGATTTTCACCTGATGTGCTGCAGTATAGTCTATCCTTTACACTTGGCAAAAATGGAAGGTTGAAGGGTCTTTTTGGCACAATCTCTCGAGTTGGTAGAAAACTTAAATTCTGCATTCTATCTGTACTTGTTATATGTTCCTGGCACGACAGCAAGTGTTAACTGTGAGCTTGCCTGGAACTGTGGTTTTGCTGTTCATCAGTCATCGGAAACCTGTTTGATAAGGACCCAGGGTATCCTCGGGATGAACAGTGTTGGCGTCAGCGAGAGAGAGAGAGAGAGAGAGAGAGACAGAGGCTGATAATCCCTTGGTTTATGCAGGAAACCAATAAAACCCCAGCATGGGGTTTGCTCTGTTTACGTAGACCGCAGGCGCCCTCTCGAATCACTGGAGGCACTCTACCAGGGCATCCCCTCGAGTGGGTCTTAGAAGCCCAGGCAGATAAGTAAACGCAGAGGGCACAGCGATCCAAGGATCTCAACCAGAAAAAAGAGAATAGAGAAAAGGATGGAAAAAGAGAAAAAAACGACATGGGGAGACCAAGCTTCAGTGAGCAAGGCCCAAAACTTTATTTTCCAGTGCTTCTTTTATACCCTAAGTTGTGCACATAAAAAATGGAGAAAGGGAGGAATAGAGTCATGCCAGAATCACGCAGGGTCAGCAATCTTGATCCTTATCAGGATCAGGGCTTACTTTGGTATGTCTCATGATATACAAAAGTTTTAGGTGGCTTACATCATCTTCTGGCCAGGAGGCCTGCTAACAGTTTATGGCCCTCTCTCCTAACAAAGGTTAGTTAGCTAGGAAAAGGCTTATATTCTTTCAAGGTGATTTTCCTGAAGTCAGGCGCTATTCTCCAAAGACACATGACAAGGTTACATTCCTGTAAGGCAAGGGTGTAGTGAGCTACAAGAAAGGAATTAATTAACTTAAGATCTGAGGTGGTTAAAGCAAAGGATACTACTTATTTTCTCTATATGTGATTAATATATTTTCAAGGATACATTAGAAAATATGGAAACTTTTCAGCAAGCATTGATTCAACAATGAAATCTTTTTTAGTACTATTCTAATGATTTTAACTTCTTCAACAGATTACTGTATTTTAGAATATTAGGCTTTCTGTCCTTGCATGGCTGGGAGGCTGTAAACAGTCACATTCATAGTTGTAAGAGCCCGCACGAACTTGTCAGGCAAGTTAGAAAGCTATTAGAGGGGCTTGGATTGGAACACTCCTATTAAGCTGAGGAGAACTTTTTAACTACAGCTCTGAATTAATGTTTTCAGGGAAAGGTGGTTGGGGGGAAGCCCCCGTAAGTATTAGAGGACTTTGTAAGAGACGTAAGATAGTAAGGCAGTCAGACTCCGATTTTCTTTGGGGTAGATTCTCGGGTAAGTCCAGGGGGTTCCTCGAGTCCTGATTAGCCTTTACCCGTCAGGCCTCTTCCCCAATTGACCTTTGCCAAGGGTAGGATTTCTCTCGCTGGTTCCCCGTAATCAGGGCCCTTGTGGGGTTGAGAACCATGCACATCTCTATGGGTTGAAGCTCTTCAGTTTGGACTGGATTGTATTCCTAATTGTTTTTATTTTTTTTCAGACTTGTAGTTTTCAAGCTGGAATGGTGGTCTCTTGGGGATCTCAGGAATCCAGAGGACTGATGATAAGAGTTGTGGTCATAGACTACAAATTCTGTCTTGGAGAAGATGACACAACACGCCTAGAAAACTCTCCATGGGAAAAGCACAGGTGGTTCCAATAGTTTGGAAGGGTGTGTGATCCTCCAGGCTGTCCCATGGGTATTGCAGCCTAGTGTCTTGGCTACAGGAGGTTGAGGGAGGCATGGTTGCCATGACATCACAACTTTGTGATATTACCACAGAAATAGGCAGCAATGTCTTGGTAACTACCCTTTGTCTCCTAGGGCTTTAAAAAGAGATCTATGGTAAGGATAAAAGGAGAGGAAGTTTTTGCTTTTACCAGATTGGGATGCCTTCCAGATATGCTTATTTTATTCTACAACTTCTTGCAAATTATTCTCATTCTAATATTGCCTAGGTCAAATCTGCCCATGAATCAGCAATAAGTTCTAGACCAGTTCAGTCTCTAAAATAGAGTGAAAGCTCTTAGGGAGAATTAGGAATATGTGAGGATTATTAGTTTATGTGTAAGAGTTCTTTACCTGTTTCATTTCCCTGAGAACCTAGGCAAGAAACAGAGGCCTCATTTGAAATTGAATAAGTGTATTGTTTTGCTAGGGTAACCGTAAGAAAGTGCCCCATACCAGATAGGTTATTTATTTATTTTTCATTGGAGGCTAATTAATTTACAATATTATATTGGTTGGTTTTGACATACATTGACATGAATCCGCCCCGGGTGTACATGTGTTGCCCTTCTTGAACCCCCCTCCCACCTCCCTTCTCCCCTTATCCAACCTCTGGGTCATCCCCATGCACCAGCCCCCAGTATCCTGTATCATGCGTCGAACCTGGATTGGTGATTCATTTCACAAATGATAATATACATATATCAATGACATTCTCCTAAATCATGCCACCCTCGCCCTCTCCCACAGAGCCCCAAAGATTGATCTATACACCTGCGTTTCTTTTGCTGTCTCGTATACAGGGTTATCGTTACCATCTTTCTAAATTCCATATATATACATTAGTATACTGTATTGGTGTATTCGTTTCTTGCTTCCTTCACTCTGTATAATAGGCTCCAGGTTCTTCCACCTCATTAGAACTGATTCAAATGTATTCTTTCTAATGGCTGAGTAATACTCCATTGTGTATATGTACCACAGCTTTCTTATCCATTCGTCTGCAGATGGACATCTAGGTTGCTTCCATATCCTCGCTATTATAAACAGTGCTTCAATGAACATTGGAGTACATGTGTCTTTTTCAATTCTGGTTTCCTCGGTGTGCATGCCCAGGAGTGCGATTGCTGGATCATATGGCAGTTCTATTTCCAGTTTTTAAAGGAATCTCCACACTGTTCTCCATAATGGCTCTACTAGTTTGCATTCCTACCAACAGTGTAAGAGGATTCCCTTTTCTCCACACTCTCTCCAGCATTTATTGCATGTAGACGTTTGGATAGCAGCCCTTCTGACTGGTGTGAAATGATATCTCATTATGGTTTTGATTTGTATTTCTCTGATAATGAATGATGTTGAGCTTCCTTTGATGTGTTTGTTATCCATCTGTAGGTCTTCTTTGGAGAAATGTCTGTCTAGTTCTTTGGCCCATTTTTTTATTGGGTCGTTTATTTCTCTGGAATTGAGCTGCAGGAGTTGCTTATATATTTTTGAGGTTAATCCTTTGTCAGTTGCTTCATTTGCTATTACTTTCTCTCATTCTGAAGGCTGTCTTTTCACCTTGCTTATAGTTTCCTTTGCTGTGCAGAAGCTTTTGATTTTAATTAGGTCCCATTTGTTTATTTTTGCTTTTATTTCCAATATTCTGAGAGGTGGGTCTTGGAGGATCCTGCTGTGATTTATGTCGGAGAGTGTTTTGCCTATGTTCTCCTCTAGGAGTTTTAAAGTTTCTGGTCTTACATTTAGTTCTCTAATCCATTTGAGTTTATTTTTGTGTATGGTGTTAAGAAGTGTTCTAGTTTCATTCTTGTTTACAAGTGGCTGACAAGTTTTCCCAGCACCAGATGTTAAAGAGACTGTCTTTTCTCCATTTTATATTCTTGCCTCCTTTGTCAAAGATAAGGTGTCCATAGGTGTGTGGGTTTATCTCTGGGCTTTCTATTTTGTTCCATTGATCTATGTTTCTGTCTTTATGCCAGTACCATACTGTCTTTATGACTGTGGCTTTGTAGTAGAGCCTGAAGTCTGGCAGGTTAATTCCCCCAGTTCCATTGTTCTTCCTCAAGTTTGCTTTGGCTATTCGAGGTTTTATTTTATTTCCATACAAAGAGTTCACTTTAAAAATATTACTCCACTATGTCTTCCATGTACAATATTTAACATTTTTTTTCACTACTCAGAGGTGATACCTCATTAGTATAATCTGTGTATCTCTAATGATACACTGGTATTCCCAAGTGGCACAGTCATAAAGAATCTTCCTGCATAGGCAGGAGCCAAAAGAGTTGTGCTTTGGGAAGATCCCCTTTAGGAGGAAATGGCAACTAACTCCATAACTTTCGCCTGGAAAATTCCATGGACAGAGGAACCTGGTGGACTATGGTCTCCTGGATCACAAAGAGATGGACCCAAAAAATTTCACAGTAATTCACATAATAAACTATATTTCATGTGCTTTTAAAGAAACACTGAGAATTGTATTTAACTGTTGATATTTTCTTCCAGATACTATGTGCTACTGGACAGTTTTTATTCACAGGATCCCATGAGCAATTTTTGAAAGATAGATAACTTTTAAAGCCCAGCATCCTTGGGAATATTCAGTGATTCTGTTTTCTTTTCTATTTTTAAAAGCACTTTGAACTGTATTGAACTGTTAATATTTTCTTCCTAAGAGCATTCTGCTGCTGCTGCTGCTAAGTCACTTCAGTCATGTCCGACTCTGTGTGACCCCATAGACGGAAGCCCACCAGGCTCCCCTGTCCCTGGGATTCTCCAGGCAAGAACACTGGAGTGGGTTGCCATTTCCTTCTCCAATGTGTGAAAGTGAAAAGTGAAGTCGCTCAGTCGTATCCGACCCTTAGCGACCCCACGGACTGCAGCCTACCAGGCTCCTCCATCCATGGGATTTTTTAGGCAAGAGTCCTGGAGTGGCTTGCCATTGCCTTCTCCAAAGAGCATTCTAGATTTTCTTTTTCTCTTTTTCTTTGCATGAATGACCCCTGTCATGTTCCAGGGTAGGTGTCATATCGAGTCCATTGGACTTGTGAATATCTGACGTCCATCAGTGATGGTTTTAAGGTTGTTGTTACGGATGGTCTCCGCAGTCTGAGACTTTTTGTCAGGCCTGGTGGTACATTAGAGTAGAACGAGCCAAACGATGCCACCAAACCTCGTGTCTCCTCACTCTTGGAGTTTTGAAGTAAATGTTCCTAACCTTTTTAAGTAGAAGACAAGGGTGAGTTGGTTTTACATGTATAGATTCCTGTTCAGTGACACTGAGATTACTACATATATTCAGGTGTGCTTGCTTTCACCTATATATTATTAGAACATGTTTCATCTACCACTCTTGCTGACGTAGGTTTTTGTGGTTTCCGTATTTTATATGTATTTGTGGGGGAAATTAATGTCAAGTTCTAGATGTATCCCTTCCATCCATCAGGGTCTTCTGCTACCCATACATTTCTTGACAGTTTGGATATCCATGTCACATTTGTGTGGGTGCTCACTGCTGTGGATATTCATATCCCACCTCTTCATTACATCCCATGATGATTTTTGAATCAAGCCTCCTTCACTCAGTGTGTTGATCTCTGGATTTATATCTATCTTTGAAGATGGCCTACTTTCACATTTCAATCCTTGATTCAACATTCACTCTAGACCAATATCACATTTCTTTATCTTTTCCTCTGTACATGTAGGCAATCTTTACTCTCATCACCTTAATGTTCTGTGCCACAGGACCTGGTTTGGGATGTGTGGTGTTTGAAATCTGTTCATTTCTGAAATGTTATAGGAGAAGACCTGATTTATCATACTGTCTCTACATCTCTTTTATCTCTCATGGGAGTGCTCTTTTCTAGTCATGCTCACAGTGACTCTTATCAGGTTCATCCCACCATTATCCTAAAGCATCCACTGAACTAATTCTACTCTACCATTGATACCATGTCCAGAATTTGACAGTGGCCTTTTTCAGTGCTCAGGCAGAGGTGATCATGTCCTTATAGCTTAGATGTCTGTATCTTTCAGAATTCACCCCGTGTGCAAATTGTCTTGTGCTTTATCAAAAGAAACACATAATTGAGTTTACCTGTTTGTATTCTCTTCCTGTTAGCTTCCTCTGTGTTTACTTTACTTCCCCCCTCTCCCCCATTTGAACGCTGGCAGTTTGTTACGGGTGGATATTGGTTAGAGCTCAGAACCCTTGTAAATAACATGTCCATCAGCAAGTATTTTAAGGTTGTTGTTAGGGAAAATGTCCACAAGCCATCAGTATTTCTTCCTTCCCTCCTCTTGTTGCTATGGTAACAGCAGCCTCTGTGCCTATCCCAGTCCTGATTGTAAATGAGAGTAAAAGAGACAGAGTCAGTCAGTCAGTCAGTTCAGCCTCTCAGTCGTGTCCAACTCTTTGCGACCCCATGAATCACAGCACGCCAGGCCTCCCTGTCCGTCACCAACTCCCGGAGTTCACTCAAACTCATGTGCATCGAGTCGGTGATGCCATCAAGCCATCATATTCTCTGTCGTCCCCTTCTCCTCCCATCCCCAATCCCTCCTAGAATAAGACTCTTTTCCAGTGAGTCAACTCGTCTCATGAGGTGGCCAAAGTAGTGCAGTTTCAGCTTCAGCAACAGTCCTTCCAATGAACACCCAGGGTCGATCTCCTTTAGAATGGACTGGTTGGATCTCCTTGCAGTCCAAGGGACTCTCAAGAGTCTTCTCCAGCACCACACTTCAAAAGCATCAATTCTTCGGTGCTCAGCTTTCTTCACAGTCCGACTTTCACATCCATACATGACCACGGGAAAAACCGTAGCCTTGACTAGATGGACCTTGGTTGGCAAAGTAATGTCTCTGCTTTTTAATATGTTATCTAGGTTGGTCATAGCTTTCCTTCCAAGGAGTAAGCGTCTGTTAATTTCCTGGCTGCAATCAGCATCCGCAGTGATTTTGGAGCCCGAAAAAATAAAGACTGACACCGTTTCCACTGTATCCCCATCTATTTCCCATGAAGTGATGGAACCAGATGCCATGATCTTCGTTTTCTGAATGTTGAGCTTCAAGCCAACATTTTCACTCTCCTCTTTCACTTTCATCAAGAGGCCTTTGAGTTCCTCTTCACTTTCTGCCATAAGGGTAGTGTCATCCTAATATCTGAGGTTATTGATATTTCTCCCAGAAATCTTGATTCCAGCTTGTACTTCTTCCAGCCCAGCGTTCCTCATGATGTACTCTGCATAGAAGTTAAATAAGCAGGGTGACAATATACAACCTTGACGTACTCCTTTTCCTATTTGGAACCAGTCTGTTGTTCCATGTCCAGTTCTAACTGTTTCTTCCTGACCTGCATACAGGTTTCTCAAGAGGCAGGTCAGGTGGTCTGGTAATCCCATCTCTTTCAGAATTTTCCACAGTATATTGTGATCCACATAGTCAAAGGCTTTGGGATAGTCAGTGAAGCAAAAATAGATGTTTTTCTGGAACTCTCTTGCTTTCTCCATGATCCTGTGGATGTTGGCAATTTGATTTCTGGTTCCTCTGCCTTTTCTAAAAGCTGCTTGAACATCTGGAAGTTTACGGTTCACATATTGCTGAAGCCTGGCTTGGAGAATTTTGAGCATGACTTTACTAGCGTGTGAGATGAGTGCAATTGTGCGGTAGTTTGAGCATTCTTTGGCATTGCCTTTCTTTGGAATTGGAATGAAGACTGACTTTTTCCAGTCCGGTGACCACTGCTGAGTTTTCCAAATTTGCTGGCATATTGAGTGCAGCACTTTCACAGCATTATCTTTCAGGATTTGTAATAACTCAATTGGAATTCCATCACCTCCACTAGCTTTGTTCGTAGTGATGCTCTCTAAGGCCTACTTGACTTCACATTCCACGATGTCTGTTTCCAGGTGAGTGATCACGCCATCGTGATCATCTTCGTAGTGAAGATCTCTTTTATACAGTTCTTCTCTGTATTCTTGCCACCTCTTCTTAATATCTTCTTCTTCTGTTAGGTCCATACTATTTCTGTCCTTTATCGAGCCCATCTTTGCATGAAATGTTCCCTTGATATCTCTAATTTTCTTGAAGAGATCTCCTGTTTTCCTATTCTGTTGTTTTCCTCTATTTCTTTGCATTGATTACTGAGGAAGGCTTTCTTATCTCTCCTTGCTATTCTTTGGAACTCTGCATTCAGATCCTTATATCTTTGCTTTTCTCCTTTGCTTTTCGCT
Source organism: Moschus berezovskii (assembly GCF_049115385.1). NCBI lineage: Eukaryota > Metazoa > Chordata > Mammalia > Artiodactyla > Moschidae > Moschus > Moschus berezovskii. The sequence goes on from NC_142489.1 coordinate 73,338,515, forward strand.
TCTCTTCTTTTCACAGCTATTTGTAAGGTCTCCTCAGAGAGCCATTTTGCTTTTTTGCATTTCTTTTCCATGGGGATGATCTTGGTCCCTGTCTCCTTTACAGTGTCACAAACCTCCGTCCAGAGTTCATCAGGCACTCTATCTATCAGATCTAGTCCTTTAAATCTATTTCTCACTTCCACTGTATAATCATAAGGGATATGATTTAGGTAATATCTGAATGGTCTAGTTGTTTTCCCTACTTTCTTCTATTTCAGTCTGAATTTGGCAATAAGGAGTTCATGATCTGAGCCACAGTCAGCACTTGGTCTTGTTTTTGCTATCTGTATAGAGCTTTTCCATCTTTGGCTGAAAAGAATATAGTCAATCTGATTTCGGTGTTGACCATCTGGTGATGTCCATGTGTAGAGTCTTCTCTTGTGTTGTTGGAAGAGGGTGTTTGCTATGACCAGTGCATTCTCTTGGCAAAACTCTATTAGCCTTTGCCCTGCTTCATTTCGTGCTCCAAGGCCAAATTTGCCTGTTTCTCCAGGTGTTTCTTGACTTCGTACTTTTGCATTCGCGTCCCCTATAATGAAAATGACATCATTTCTGGGTGTAGAAATTCACCAAAAGCTTCTGTCTCTTTATCCTTTGAGGTTTTTTCTTTAAGTGAAACTTTTCTTTCTCATATAAGACTATTTGCACCATTGTAGTTGTTGCAGTGAGTTAATTTTTCCTTCCCATCCACGAATACCTGAAAGTATTCACCTGTGGTTGCCATCACAGCAGTTTTTAGAATCTGTTGAGGACATGTTTTGATACTGGAGGTCCATGTGGATTATGAATTACATAGGTATTTGAGGGAATAAATTTGTTGCAGCCTTCACTTTTAGGCCTCTCACCCACCAATACTCTTTGTTAACCATAATTTAGTTACCAGGAGTATAAGTCCATTTCACTCTTGTTTGGATATTCATCGCCACCAACATTTTTCTTAAATACTCTCTGGAAGTTATATGATGTGATATCTCTTTAACCTGCCCATTTTTTACATACTGTGATTCGCTCTAGATTTCTCTGTATCCTTGAAAACGGCTTTTTTTTTTTCCATTTTCATAATGTCGGCGTTATAGTTCATTGTGTATCTCTGTCTCATTTCTTTCTCTTTTCATGTGCACCCAACAATTCTCTTTCCTTTCATCTCTTGGGCATTGTGAATCCTGCTACAGCACATGTCTTTGGGGGTGAAGGTGTGGCTACGTGTTTTCCACAATCTGTTGGCCTCTCAAATACTCTAGGAGAGGAACCACCACGTGACATCATCTGTCTCAATTTGTGATTCTGAGGCTCTTTGAGTCGTGCTCACACAGCTTCGAAGGTTTACCACCCATCACTGGCATATAAGGATCCCCTTTCCTAATATTGCTCTACTCTTTCTTGTCTTTATAGTTTCAAATACTGGCCTTTGTAATTTCTGAGTAGTGATATTGCACTGCAGTTTAACTTTTCATATCACTGATAAGAAAGCAACTGAGGCACATTTCCAGAAGCTTCTTTTTAAGCATTGAATTGTATTTACCTGTTGAAGTTTCCTTCCTCATCGTACGAGTTGTTTTCTTTTGATTTTTGTCGTGCGACCCTTTTAGATTTTGTAAGTGTAGGTAACATTTAGAGCCTCGCCTCCTTGTGAATGATCAGTGTCTATTATCCCAGGTTTTAAGTTTGCTGTTCCCGAGAGCAAACACAAGGCAGCAGCACTTCTTCTAGTTCTTCTCCTGTTACTATGGTAACTGCATCTTTAGAGGTATGTTCCATTTCTGCTTGGAAATGAGAGTAGGAAGAACTACAGGAAGCCCCCAAATGCTTGTGTCTCATTCCTTCAGGTTTTACTGTAGTTCATATTTCTCGTTTCAAGAAGCTGATGTACAGAATTGCCTTTGTTGTAGCTCTACCAAGTCTTGCTCCCTTACAAGTTTTCACAGAGGTATTCAACTGTGGTTATTTCCTCTGACCTGCTCTCCATAAGTGTATAGCACATTACTCTTGCGAAGTTGGTCCCTGTAGATTATGTATTTGACAGGTATTTTTGGGAATCCGTGAATTTCGCCCTTCAAATATAAGACTATCTCCCACCAATCATCTTTGCTAAGCATCAGGGAGTTCCCAGCACTTGCTGTTCATTTCCAGTTAGTTGGGGCACTCTCTGCCAGCAATATTGTCTGTCCCATTTGAAAGGTAAATCCTCTAACATAGCTCTAATCTGTTCTTCTTCACTGAGTCTGATTATCACCACACTTATCTGTACCTCTGACAATGACATTATTTCCTTGTTTCAATACCTGAGTCATATTCCTTCATGAAACCGTATCCCATTTCTTGATTCATTGATTTTTCCGTCCCAGTGTATTTCTCTTACTTTTATCTCTTGGCATCAGAAATACTCCTGCAGTGCATGCTTTGGGCTGTGTGGTTTCCAAATCTGTGAATTTCTGAGGTGTCCTTGGAATAGAGGGGCCATGCCATACTTTCTACCTCTTTTCTTCTATAAAGGTACTTGGACAGTTATTCTCATACTCTCTCCCCTCACTGATTTCCCTCCACAATTATAAAATGACCCCCCTGACTAATGACAACATACACTTTATGTCTGGACTGTTGTTCATTGTGGCCTTTTCCAGTGCTAAGAGTTGATGGCTCATGGCTGTTTAGATTTTGCATCTCTGAGAAGAAATCCTATGGAACACTGTCCATGGGCTTTTTATTTTTGGAAAGCATTTTGAGTTGTACTTACCTGTTGATGTTTACTTCCTGAAAGTTTCCAGTTTGTTTGCTTGTTTCATTTTATTTACTGATTTACTTTTGGATGTTTCACTCCTGACATGTTCAAGGGTAGGTGTCATGTCGAGTCCAGTGGCCTTCTGAATATCAGATGTCAATCAGCGATAGTTTTCAGTCTATGGTTACAGAGAAAAGCCTCCATGCTGCAAGGTTGCTTTATTCCCTCTTCTTTTAGGTTGGCCTCCCCCACCTTGGAGCTTTTTTCAAGACTTGTTTTACATTAGAGTATAATGAGCCAGAGGATGACACCAAAAATGGTGTCTCCTCACTCTTGGATTTTAAGTAAACAATTCTATTCTACATAAGTTGATTTACAAGGATACATTTTTTTTTTTTACATGAACAGATTCTTTGTCCATGGCACTGAGAGTATTAGATGTATTCACTTGTGTTTATTTTCACCTAGATGTTATTAGAACATGTTTCAATTGCCCCTCTTGTTGCAGTAGTTTTACGTGAATTCCATATATTATATGTATCTTTGGGACAAAACTAATTACAAGCTCCAGATGTATCCCCTCCATCCACCAGGGTCCTCTGCTTCCCCTAAGTTTCTCGCCAGGTTGGATATCCTTTTAACCTTTGTGTGGATGCTCACTGCTATGGATTTTTGTATCCCACATCTCCGTTGCCTCCCATGAATGTACTTGAATTAACCCCCCTTCACTCAGTGTAATGATCTCTGAATTTTCCTCTCCAAAGTGAAATGGACACACAGTGCTGGGAACACACTGATGCTTAGCAAAGAGGATGGGTATGAGGAACGCTTATATTGGAAGGCCGAAATTCATGGAATCCCACAAATACCTGTCAAATACTTTATCTATAGGGACTGACATAGCAAGAGTGACGTATTACACAGTTTCTGAGAGCAGGTCGGAAGAAATAATTGCTGCTGAATGCTTCTGTGTAATGGAGTAATGGAGTAAGAATCGGTGCAGTTAATGTCAAAGTCAATTCTATCCATCAGCTTCGTCAAACAAGAAATACTAACTTCAATAAAACCAAGAAGGAAGCAAGCACACGCTTTCGGCGGCTTCCTCTAATTCATTCAACCCTCATTTACAAGCCGAGACTGTGCATATCTCTAAAGATGCAACTACCACAGTGAGAAGAGGCGAACCCGAGGAAATGCTGCCTCCTTGTGGCCCCTTTTGGGAACAGCAGCCTGAAACTGTGGGCTGATGGACAATGACTATTCGGAAGGTGGCTGGGCTCTAAACAATAACTACCCTTACAATATGGCCAGGGGGTGTACACTGAAATAAAAACGAGAATAAACCACACGATTAGGAAGGAAATGCCAATAGGTAACTGCAATTCAATGAAGAAAGGTGCCTCTAGAAATGTGCCTCATTTGCTTTATTGTCAGTGATATGAGAAGTTAGATTGCAACAGGATATCACTACTGAGAAATCAAAAAGACTACTGTTAGTACTTCTGCTTCTCTTAGATCCATACAATTTCTTTCCTTTACTGTGCCTATCTTTGCATGAAATATTCCCTAGATATCTCCAACTTTCTTGAAGACACCTCTATTTTTTCCTATTCTATTGTTTCCAATATTTCTTTGCCTAGATCACTGGGGAAAGTTTTCTTATCTCTCCTTCGTATTCTTTGGAACTGTGCATTCAAATATATTTATCTTTCCTTTTCCCCTTTGCCTTTGGTTTATCTTCACTTCACAGAAATTTGTAAGGCTTCATCAGACCACCGTTTTACATTTTTGCGTTTCTTTTTCTTGGGTATGATTTTGATCCCTGCCTCAGTGGCAGAGTCATGAACCTCCATCCATAGTTCTTTAGGCCTTCTGTCTATCAGATCTAATTCCTTGAATCTATTTGTCACTTACACTGTATAATCATAAGCAATGTGATTTAGGTCATACCTGAATGATCTATTGGATTTCCCTGCTTTCTTCAATTTAAGCCTGCATTTGACAATGAGGATTTCATGATCTCAACCACATCAGCTCCCAATATTTTTACTGACTGTATAGAGCTTCTCCATGTTTGTCTACGAAAAATATAATCAACTTGACTTCAGTATTGATCATCTGGTGATGTCCATGTGTATATTTTCCTCTTGTGTTGTTGGAAAACTGTGTTTTCCATGACCAGTGTGTTCTGGCAAAATTAGGTTAGCTTTTTTTTACTTCATTGTGTGCTACAAGGTCAAATTTGCCTATTACTCCAGGTGTTTCTTGACTTACTTTTGCATTCCAGTCCCATATAATGAAAAGGACATATTTTTGGGAGTGTTAGTTCTAGAAGGTCTTGTAGGTCTTCACAGACCTGTTCAGATTCAGCTTCTTCAGCATTACTGGTTGGGGCATAGACTTGGATTGTTTTGATACTAAATGGTGCATCAAGAAAATTAGAGATACCAAGGGAACATTTCTTGCAAAGATGGGCTCAATAAACGACAGAAATGGTATGGACCTAAAGAATCAGAAGATATTAAGAAGAGGTGGCAAGAACGCAGAAGAACTATACAGAAAAGATCTTCATGAAAAAAAAAAAATAATCATGATGGTGTGATCATTCACCTAGAAGCAGACATCCTGGAATGTGAAATCAAGCGGGCCTTAGGAAGTATCACTACTAACAAAGTTAGTGGAGGTATTGGAATACCAGTTAGGCTATTTCAAATCTTAAAAGATGATTCTGCGAAAATATTGCACTCAATATTTCAGAAAATTTGGAAAACTCAGGAGTGGTCTAAAGACTAGAAAAGGTCAGCTTTCATTCCAATCCCAAAGAAAGGCAATGCCAAAGAATACTCAAACTACCGAACAATTGTACTCATCTCACACACTAGTAAAGTAATGCTCAAAATTCTCCAAGCCAGGCTTCAGCAATACGTGAACCTTGAACTTCCAGATGTTCAAGCAGGTTTTGGAAAAGACAGAGGAAGCAGAGATCAAATTGCCAACATCTGCTGGATCATGGAAAAAGCAAGAGACTTCCAGAAAAATATGCATTTATGCTTTATTGACTATATCAAACCCTTTGACTGTTTGGATCACAATAAACTGTGGAAATTGTTAAAAAGATGGGGACACCAGACCACCTGACCTGCCTCTTGAGAAACTGATGCGCAGGTCAGGAAGAAACAGTTCGAAATGGCCATGGAACAACAGACTGAAACAAACAGACTTTTCTAAATAGGAAAAGGAGTATATCAACACTGTATATTGTCACCCTGCTTATTTAACTTATATGCAGAGTACATCATGAGAAACACTGGGCTGGATTAAGTACAGGCTGGAATCAAGATTGCCAGGAGAAATATCAATAACCTCAGATATGCAGGTGACACCACTTTATGGCAGAAAGTGAAGAACTAAAAAGCCTTTGATGAAAGTGAAAGAGGAGAGCAAAAAGTTGGCTTAAAGCTCAACATTCAGAAAACTGAGATCATTGCGTCTGGTCCCACTTCATGGCAAATAGATAGGGAAACAGTGGAAACAGTGGCTGACGTTATTTTTTTTTTTTTGGGGGGGGGTCCAAATCACTGCAGATGGTGATTGCTGCCATGAAATTTAAAGACGCTTACTCCTTAGAAGGAAAGTTATGACCAACCTAGATAGCATATTACAAAGGAGAGATATTACTTTGCCAACAAAGGTCCACCTCGCCAAGGCTATGGTTTTTCCAGTGGTCATGTATGTATGTGAGAGGTGGACTATAAAGGACGCTGAGTGAACTGTTGTGTTGGGAAAGACTCTTGAGAGTCCCTGGACTGCAAGGAGATCCAACCAGTCCATCCTAAGGGAAATCCGTCCTGGGTGTTCTTTGGAAGGAGTGATGTTGAAGCTGAAATTCCAGTATTTTGCCCACCTGATGCAAAGAGCTGACTCATTTGAACAGGAACTCATGTTGAGAAAGATTGAAGGCAGAAAGAGAAGGGGACAACTTAGGATGAGATAGTTAGATGGCATCACAGACTCAATGTCCATGAGTCTATGTAAACTTCAGGAGCTGGTGATGGACAAGGAGACCTGGCGTTCTTCAGTTCACGGGGTTGCCAAGAGTCAAACACAACTGAGTAACTGAAGTGAACTGAACTTGGAAGCTAAGAGAGATCATTCTGTTGTTTGTGTGATGGCATTCAAGGACTACATTTCAAACTTTTTTTCTGACTATGATGACTACTCCATTTCTTTTATGGGATTCTTGCCCAGAGTAGTAGATAAAATGGTTTTCTGAGTTAAATTCACTCATTCCAGTCCATTTGAGTTCTCTGATTCTTGAAATGTTGACGTTCACTCTTGCCATCTCTGGTTTGACCACTTCCAATTTGCCTTAACAAATGTTAAGAAACCTACCATCAAAAAAAAAAAAGAAACCTACCATCCCAGGTTTCTATGCAGTATTGCTCTTTATCACATCAGATTTTGCTTCCATCACCAATCACATCACAAATGGGTGTTGTTTTTGCTTTGCCTCTGTCTCTTCGTTCTTTCTGGAGTGATTTCTCCACTGATCTCCAGTAGCATATTGGGCACTTACCAACCTGGAGAGTTCATCATTCAGTGTCCTATCTTTTTCCCTTTCATCCTGTTCACGGGGTTCTCAAGGCAATAATATCGAAGTGATTTGTCATTCCCTTATTCAGTGTGTCACAATTTGTCAGAACTCTAGACCATGACCAGCCCGTCTTGGGTGGCCCTATATAGTATGGATCAGTTTCATTGAATTAAACAAGGCTGTGGTTCTTGTGATCAGATTGGTTAGTTTTCTGTGATTGCAGTTTTCAGTCTGTCTGTCCTCTGATGGAGAAAGATAAGAGGTTTATGGAAGCTTGCTGATGGGAGAGACTGACTGAGGCGGAAGTTGGGTCTTGTTCTAATGGACAGGGCTATGCTCAGTAAATCTTTAATAAAATGTTCTGTTGATGGGCGGGACTGTGTTCCCTCCCTGTTATTTGACCTGAGGCCGAATTTTGGCAGAGGTAATGAAGATAATGGGGACCTCCTTCAAAAGGCCCCATACATGCACTACTACAGTAAGTGCCCACAACCCTGCAGTAGGCCTCCGCTAACCCATGCCTCCACCGGAGATTCCTGGACACTTATTGGCAAGCCTAGGTCAGTCTCTTGTGGGGCCATTGCTCCTTTCTCCTGAGTCCTGGTGAACACAAGGTTCTGTTTGTACTCTCCAAGTGTCTGTTTCCCAGCCCCGTGTAAGTTCTGGTGGCTCTATGGTAGGGTTAATGCCGACCTCCTCCAAGAAGGCTTATGCCACACCCAGGTCTGTTGCACCCAGAGTCCCTACCCTGCATCAGTACACTGCTGACCCATACCTCCACAGGAGATATTCATACACAGTCCTGTCTTGTTTTTTGTGAGGTCTCTGGGTCCCAGTGCACACAAGGTTTGTTTGAGACCTCTGAAAGTCTCTGCTGGGTATGGAGTTTGATTCTAAATATGATTTTGCCCCTCCCTCTTCTGGCTGTTGCTTCTCTGCCATTGGACATGGAGTATTCAGTATTCAGGACTGGTTTGTTTAGGATTAACTAGTTTGAATTCCTTGCAGTCCAATGGATTCTCCAGAGTATATGTGAGTATGAATAAATATTTACTGGCCTTATTGTTGTACCTGTGCAGATTCTTGAATCATCTTAACCATACATAGAGGTCTTCATCTGTGGTTATTTTCACATATAGATTATGAAAACATATATATTATGTAGTACACCACTCTTTGCATAGTACTTCCATTTTGAGCCTGTATTAGGATTTTATATGTATATGTCAGTTCAGTTCCGTCACTCAGTCGTGTCTGAGTCTTTGCGACCCCATGGACTTCAGCACGCCAGACTTCCCTGTCCATCACCAACTCTTGGAGCCTGCTCAACCTCGTCTCCATCGAGTCAGTGATTCCATCCAACCATCTCATTCTCTGTCATCCCCTTCTCCTTCCACCTTCAATTTTTCCACCATCAGGGACTTTTCCAATGAGTCAATTCTTCACATCAGGCGGCCAAAACATTGGGGTTTCAGCTTCAACGTTGGTCCGTATGAATATTCAGGCTGATTTCCTTTAGGATTGACTGGTTTAATAGCCTTGAAAGTCCAAGGATTCTCAAGGGTTTACATGGATGTGAAGAAATATTTATTGTGTTTATGCTGCCCTCTCAAGAAGAAATAGAAGAATGTTTATGAATATAATATATAAAATCCAGATGTATTTTTACATGTAGAAAAAGATGCAGTTTAATTTTATTAATAATTAGTACATGCTCATAACAGAGAATGTAAGGTTTCCAGAAAAATATAAAGAAAGAAAAAAGTCTTCCATGATCTCACCCGATCATTGGCTCAGATTCGATTTCCTGAGATGGAGAGATAAAAAATGATGAGGCTGTACTAGTTCTTTTAATATAACATCATATTTTCTGCTATTTCAGTGGTAACATAGAACTTGTTTCCGATTCGTGATTCTTGCTTTGTTTACGTATCTTTAAGCCTGTTTCGTTACAAATATCTAGTAATCTGGCCCCCCTTTTTAAAGACTGTTTGCTTCAAGGTTTTTTTTTGTTTGTTTGTTTGTTTTTGTTGTTTTCCATTTTCACTATTATTAAAAATTCTTGCATGTCTTGGCTATATAAATATTGCCGCAATGAACATTGGGGTGTATGTATCTTTTTTAAATTAAAGGTTTTCTCCAGGAAAATGCCCAGGAATAGATCATATGGTGATTGTATTTTTAGTTTTTAAGGATCTGCCATACTGTTCATCATAGTGGGTGTTTCATTTTATATGTCCACCGACAGTACAAGTGGGTTCCCTTTTCTCCACCCTCTCTATGAATATTTGTTTGTAGAAATTTTGATGGTGGCTATTTGGACTGGTGTGAAGTAATATCTCATTGTAATTTTGATTTGCATTTCTCTAATAATTAGTGATGCTGAACCTCTTCTGCTTTTTCATCATCTGTATGTCTTTGGTGAAATGTCTATTAAGATCTGCCCCTTTTTGATTGAGATTTATTTTTATTTATTTATTTTTTGGACACTGGGCTACAAAGGCTGTTTGGATGGTTTTGAGAATAATGCCTTGATAACGAATGAAAACCATCTCTGAAGCAAAGGTAACTGTCTTCAATGCTCTATGGTGACCTAAATGGGAAAGATATCCAAAAAGAATGGAACATATCCTCCCCACACATATACACATACGCATGGATGATTTAGTTTGTTGTACATCAGGAAGTAACACAACATTGCACATCAACTACATATGTTCATTATGTGGGTTCCATTTAGAGAAAGATCTAGATGAGGCGAAACTAATGTATACTGATAGAACTGAGAAAAGGGGTTGCATGGGTGAAGGTCAGTGTGCAGACGGTGCCAAAAGAGTTTATGGGGATGATAGGGAAAGAAATATTGCAGTGAACATCATATATATAATTCTGATGAAATTAAAGAAATAGTTAAAAAATGTACATTCTAAATAAGGTCTTGCTCAGTTGTTCCATGTATTTACAAATTTACTGCTGCTAAGTCACTTCAGTCGTGTCCGACTCTGTGTGACCCCATAGACGGCAGCCCACCAGGCTCCCCAGTTCCTGGGATTCTCCAGGCAAGAACACTGGAGTGGGTTGCCATTTCCTTCTCCAATGTGTGAAAGTGAAAAGTGAAAGTGAAGTCGCTCAGTCATTTCTGACTCGTACCTACCCCATGGACTGCAGCCTACCGGGCTCCTCCGTCCATGGGATTTTCTAGGCAAGAGTACTGGAGTGGCTTGCCATTGCCTTCTAGATACTCTCAAATTGTCCTTCAGAAAGTTGCATCACTTTATGTTTTCACAAAAATGCATGGGTACTCAATTTTCAACCTTTCATCCTCAATTTGAAGGAAAAATTTGTTATCATTCAACTATTTCATGAAATTTTGGCAATTAGTATCATTATGGTTTTGGTTTCTATTTATTACTAGTTAGGTTCAACATTTCCTCTTTTTTATTTTTTGGTAGTTTTTATTTTCTTCTGAGTAATTTGCATTTATTCATTCTCTTTGTTTACTTTGTGTTTATCTTCTATTGACTTTTATCATCTTTTCTTATTTTAACTTTTTTTAGTTTGCATGAATTATGTAAATTAGCCCTTTGCAATCTATCTTCCAAATATTTCCCAAATGTCATTCATAATTCCTTCTTTATTGTTTATTTACCCATGCAAGAATTTTACTACACAGTATAAATTTTCCCTTCTTAGCTTCTGGACAAACATACTTCAATAAAGCTATTTAAATAACAGAAAATATACAGGAAGCTAGAGGGTATAGGTGGAAAGTTTGCGGAGGACGGGGGCGGGGGTGTTCAACTCTCTGAGTTCAGCTGTGTGCCTTTCCACAGGTACTCTTCAATAAGCTCTTTCCTTTATCATTTATATATGTAAAGAGAAAAAAATGAAGTGGAGCCGGGCACTGCCATGATGGTCCAAGATAATACCAGGATAGATGAGGCAGTACCTGGTACTCCAAATATATGAGTCAGCTGTAGGCTTGGTCAGCCCTGTGAAGCCAATGGGGACGCATCTCTAGAGCTGTGAATATAGGACTCTGGGAGCCCTAGCAGGTGTTCAAACCCACGGACACGAATCAAGGAGTACAAACGGGAAATTATGCTGTGCAGTAGGCGTGTCTCGCCTGGGCCAGAGAGAAGGTGATGCTACTTTTACTATGAAAAATATAGTCTGTGGATATCACAGAAAGAAGTTGGTCAGTGCACAGAGTATGAAAAAGTAAGCAAAAATCTTGATTACCTTTACCATGGTGCATATCCTACCCCATTTCCTCCCCATCATGTTTCAGCGCATATTTTTAAAATTGGAATTAGACTACATATGCATTGTGTTTTACATTGTTCTTTGGTTTGTACTATCCCAAATATTTTATTATAAAATTTTCCAAACATTCAACAAAGTTAATTTCTTTTCCTAGCTAGTAGACAAAGACGTCTCACTTTGATTCTACAGTAACCATTTTACAGTACTTCCCTTGTAATGCATCTGTCCATCTTTCCATCCCTATATCCATCCATTAATTGACTTTATTTCTTTGTTTATTTTGTGATAAATTTCAGACATCTGTATGCATCTCTGTACATATTTCAGCAAGCATAATATTAAGTAGCGAGCTGCATTTGTTTACAGAAGTTTTCTTTGAAATATATACTTTGAATACAATGAAATATTCCAAACTTTTCCTTCCCAGTCATGTTATTTTTTAGCTGAAGTATAGTTGATTTACAATCGTGTGTTAATTTCTGCTTTCAGTTCAGTTCAGTTCAGTCGCTCAGTCATGTCCGACTCTCTGCGACCCCATGAATCAAAGCATGCCAGGCCTCCCTGTCCATCACCAACTCCCGGAGCTCACTCAAACTCATGTCCACAGAGTTGGTGATGGCATCCAGCCATCTCATTCTCTCTCATCCCCTTCTCCCCCCGCCCCCAACCTTTCCTAGCATCAGAGTTTTTTCCAGTGAGTCAACTCGTCGCATGAGGTGGCCAAAGTATTGCAGTTTCAGCTTTAGTATCAGTCCTTCCAATGAACACCCAGGATTGATTTCCTTTAGAATGGACTAGTTGGATCTCCTACAGCCCAATAATTCAGTTATACACAATCAATTCAGTTCAGTCTCTCAGTTGTGTCCAACTCTTTGTGACCCTATGAACTGCAACACAGCAGGCCTCCCTGTCTATTACCATCCCCTTCTGTTCTGGCACTTAAACTTTCCCAGCATCAGGGTCTTTTCCAGTGAGTCAGGTCTTCGCATCAGGTTGCCATAGTATCAGAGTTTCAGCTTTAACATCAGTCCTTCCAATGAACACCCAGGACTGATCTCCTTTAGGATGGACTGGTTGGATTGCCTTGCAGTTCAAGGGATTCCAATAGTTTTCTTGAACACCATACTTCAAAAACATCAATTCTTTTGTGCTCAGCTTTGTTTATAGGCCAACTCTCACATCTATACATGACTACTGGAAAAATCATAGCCTTGACTAGAAAGACCTTTGTTGACAATGTAATGTGTGCTTTTCAGTATGCTGTTTAGGTTGGTCATAACTTTCCTTCCAAGGAGTAAGAGTCTTAATTTCATGGCTGCAATCACCATCAGTTATCTGTGGTGACCTAAATGGGAAAGAAATTTTAAAAAATGGGTATAGATATAGATATTTATATACACACACATGCACAACCAGCTTACTTTGTTATACAGCAGAAAGTAGCACAACATTGTAAAGCAACTACAAGTGTACTTACTGTAGGCTCCGTGTATATGCAGTTCTAGATGAGGCAAAACTAATCTATACAACTGAGTACAGGGGTTGCATGTGGGAAGGGCAGTGTGGGGAAGGGGCCCAAAGTAATTTTCTAGGATGACGGGGCAAAAATATTGCAATGAACATTATATATATATATATATATATATATATATATATATATAATCTTTGTGAAATTGCAGAAATATTTCTGCAATGTGAATCCCAAACAGGGTGTTGCTATGTGACTCCATGCATTTATGAGTTTACTAGATACTGTCAAATTGTCTTTCAGAAAGTTGCATCACTTTATGCTTTCATAACCACGCATGAGCATTCCACCCTCTCATCAGCAATTTGGAGGAAAAATTTGGTGTCGTTGAATGTTTTCATTGAATTTTTGGCAATTTGCATGTTGAGAAATCGTATCCCATTATTGTTTTGGCTTACATCTGTTTTATTACCAATTATGTTCAGCATTCCCTCCTGTTTTTTTTAATAATTTTTCTTCTCAGTAATTTGCATTTCTTCACCCTATATTTACTTCATGTTTGTCTTCTATTGGGTTTCTCATCTCTTCTTATTTTAACTTTGGACTCTGCATAAATTAGGTAAATATGCCCTTTGTCAGCTAGCTTCCAAATATTTCTCATTTGTCATTTTATAATTCCATGATTTTATTTATTTACCCAGGAAGGAAATTCACTACAAAGTGTAAATTTTGCCGTTTCAGCTTCTGAACAAAGTTCAGTAAATTAAGAAATTTAAACAACTGAAAAACTCCATGGAGCTAGAGGGTGAAGGTTGAAAGAGTTGCAGGGTAGGGGGGCTATTTCCACATGTACTACCCTTACATACACATATATAAAGAAAAAATGAAGTAGAGTTGGGTAGTGCCGTGATGCACCAAGATAAAGACAGAATGGGTGGGGCTGCACCTGGGCCTCCAAACAGATGAGTCAGACATAGGCTTGGTCAGCCCTGTGAAGTCAACAGGGACACATCTCTAGAGCTGTGATTGGAGAAATCTGGGAGACCCAGAAAGAGCTCAAAGTCAAGGTCACCAGGAGGGGATCACATGTGATACGATGATGCTGTGCAGTAGGCTTGTCTCCCTTGGGCCAGAGGGAAAGTGATGCTACTTGTATTGTGGAAAATGTAGTCTGAGAATATTGGGAAAAGAACTTGGTCAGCTCATAGAGTATGAAAATGTAAATAAAACACATGTTTAGTTTCACTACAGTTCATATTTTAAGGCTTGCTTGGTGACTCAGTGGTAATATATACTTGGGTTGAGAAGATCCCCTGGAGAAGGGATTGGTAACCCACTCTGGTGTTCTTACCTAAAGTATTCCATGGACAGAGGAACCTGGTGGGCTAAGACTATTGGATTGCAAAAGAATCAGACATGACTGAGGGACATGTATTTTATCCGATCTCCTACCCATACTTTGTCAGGTAATATTTTGAAAGCTGAAATTATGCTTCAAGTACAGTTTGCTTTTCATTGTTCTTTTCTCTGTATGTTCCCCAACGATTTATTATAAATATTTCCAAACATTCAACAAGGTTAAATATGTTTTCTAGCTAAAACACAAAGACGTCCCATCTAAATTCTACTGTAACCATTTTACAATTCTTTCTTTCTCATGTGTCTATCCATTTGTACATCCCTCTATACGTCCATCAATCCATCTTATTCCATAGTGTATTTTGTGATAAACTTCAGGCATCAGTATGCATCTCTGTATTTCAGCTAGCCTGCCATGAATAAGTGAGTTGTGTTTGTTTACCACACTTTGCTTTGAATATAAGTTTAAATGCAAAGAAATACACAAATCTCCACCCCCCCTCCTCCGGCATGATATTTTATATTGAAGTACAAAATATTGTTAATTTTGAGATGAGTACAATAGTGCACTAGTTTGAGCGTTCCTTGGCCTTACCTTTCTTTGGAATTGGACTGAAAACTGACTTTTTCAGTCCCGTGGCCACTGCTGAGTTTTCCAAATTTGCTGGCATGTTGAGTGCAGCACTTTCACCTCATCGTCATCAACGATTTGAAATAGCTTAGCTGGAATTCCATCTCCTCCACTAGCTTTGTTTTAGTGATGCTTCCTAAAGCCCACTTGACTTCACAAGCCAGAATGTCTGGCTCCAGGTGAGTGATCACTCCATGGTGATTATCTGGGTCGGGCAGATTTTTTTTTTTTTTTTGTACAGTTCTGTGTATCCTGGCCACTTCTTCTCAATATCTTTTGCTTCTGTTAGTTCCGTACCATTTCTGCCTTTCCTGGAGCCCATCTATGCATGAAATGTTCCCTTGGTAACTCAAATTTTCTTGAAGAAATCTTTCCCATTCTACTAATTTCCTCTCTTGCTTTGCACTGGTCACAGAGGAAGGCTTTCTTACCTCTCCTTGCTATTCTTTGGAACTCTGCATACAAATCGGTGTATCTTTCCTTTACTCCTTTGCTTTTCACTTCTCTTCATAGCTATTTGTACGGCCTTCTCAGACAGCCGTTTTGTCTTTTTGCATTTCTTTCTCTTGGGGATGCTCTTGCTCCCTGTCTCCTGTACAAAGTCACAAACCTCTGTCCATAGTTCATCAGGCTCTCTTTCTATCAGATCTAGTCCCTTAAATCTGTTTCTCACTTCCACTGTATAATCATTAGGGATTTGACTTATGTCGTATCTGAAAGGTCAAGGAGCAGGCTCCTTTCAATTTCGTGGCTGCAGTGGCTGTCACTTTGATGTTAGTCCTTAGTGAAAAATTTATTAATGTACTGGCTTTATATTAACTACTTTTTGCTTTGTCTTTATTCTGATGTTTGCTTTCGTTATTTAGGTCAAGAAGACAAGGTCCCATACTGGCTAATGCCTATGTCAGTGTTTTCAAGTGACAGTAGAATCAGGCGACCTCTTGACTCTGCTTAGGTATAATTGTCTTTAAACATTTGGCACTTTATCTTGAAATGCCATTTTAAGAACTTTAGAAACAGCATCATCGTGTTCTCAAGCAAAAGTTTGTTAATGATCAGCCTACTGCTGATTACCCGTGGAGATAATGAGGGAAAGGAGAACTGAGATTTTGCGAATACTCAGCGTGAGAGGTTGCTAAGTCAGCACTTAGGGTGCACTCTGAAATGAGCCACTTTGTTGCCCAAAGGTAGAGCATGAACTCACGAAGACCAAGACTGAACTGATTTTCTCCAATTAGTAGATAAATATTCACAGTAACTGATAGCTTTTCTTGGAAATAACATTTGTGATTTTGGATAAACTGCTTCACTTTAGTTGACTTTTCCTTGCTCTAAAAACAAGGGGATAAATGCAAAATTGTAGCTGGAAGAGACTATAGACATTGTTTGAGAGCTTAACCGTTCTGTCATTTTCGTGGATAAAATTAATGTATGTCACCTTGAGACAGCTCTCATTTGTTATAATACTCGAACATTTTGTTATTTTTATTTATTATTTTTATTGGAGGCTAATTACTTTGCAATATTATATTGGTTGGTTTTGCCATACACTGACATGAATCCGCCTCTGGTGTACATGTGTTCCCTTTCTTGAACCTCCTCCCACCTCCCTCCTCCCCACATCCTCCCTCCGGGTCACCCCTGTACAACCAGCCCCAAGCATCCTGTATCATGCGTCAATCCTGGACTGGAGATTCATTTCACATATGAAAATATACATGCTTCAATGCCATTCTCCCAATTCATCCCACCCTCACCCTCTCCCACAGAGTCCCAAAGACTGTTCTATACACCTATGTCTCTTTTGCTGTCTCGTTACAGGGTTACGGTTACCATCTTTCTAAATTCCATTTGTATGCGCTAGTATACTGTATTGGTGTCACTCTTTCTGGCTTATTTCACTCTGTATAATTGGCTCCAGTTTCGTCCACCTCATTAGAACTGATTCAAATGTATTCTTTTTGATGGATGAATAATACTCCATTGTGTATATTTACCAAAGCTTTCTTATCCATTCGTCTGCAGATGGACATCTAGGTTGCTTACATGTCCTCGCTGTTATAAACAATGTTGCAATGAACATTGGAGTACATATGGCTCTTTCAATTCTCGTTTCCTCGGTGTGTATGCCCAGGAGTGTGATTGATGGATCATATGGCAGTTCTATTTCCAGTTTTTTGAGGAATCTCCACACTGTTCTCCATAGTGGCTGTACTAGTTTGCATTCCCACCAACAGTGTAAGAGGGTTCCTTTTTCTCCACATCCTCTCCAGCATTTATTGCATGTGGACTTTTGGATAGCAGCCATTCTGACTGGTGTGAAATGGTATCTCATTGTGGTTTTGATTTGCATCTCTCTGATTATGAGGGATGTTGAGCATTTTTTCATGTGTTTGTTAGCCATCTTTTTGTCTTCTTTGGAGAAATATCTGTTTAGATCTTTGGCCCATTTTTTGATTGGGTCATTTATTTTTCCGGAATTGAGCTGCAGGAGCTGCTTGTATATTTTGGAGATTAATTATTTGTCAGTTTTTCCATTTGCTATTATTTTCTCCCATTCTGAAGGCTGTCTTTTCACCTTGCTTATAGTTTCCTTTGCTGTGCAGAGCTTTTGATTTTAATCAGGTCCCATTTGTTTAGTTTTGCTTTTATTTCCAATATTCTGGGAGGTGGGTCTTGAAGGATCCTGCTGTGATTTATGTCGGAGAGTGTTTTGCCTATGTTCTCCTCTAGGAGTTTTATAGTTTCTGGTCTTACATTTAGTTCTCTAATCCATTTTGAGTTTATTTTTGTGTATGGTGTTCGGAAATATTCTAGTTTCATTCTTGTTTACAAGTGGCTGACAAGTTTTCCCAGCACCACATGTTAAAGAGACTGTCTTTCCTTCGTTTTATATTCTTGCCTCCTTTGTCAAAGATAAGTTGTCCATAGGTGCTTGCATTTGTCTCTGGGCTTTCTATTTTGTTCCATTGATCTATGTTTCTGTCTTTATGCCAGTATCATACTGTCCTGATGACTGTGGCTTTGTAGTATTGCCTGAAGTCTGGCAGGATGTTTCCCCCAGTTCCATTATTTTTCCACAAGTTTGCTTTGGCTATTCGAGGTTTCTTGTATTTCCATACAAATTGTGAGATTATTTGTTCTAGTTCTGTGAAAAATATCGTTGGTACCTTGATAGAGATTGCATTGAATGTATAAATTACTGTGGGTCGTATACCCATTTAAAGAATATTTATTCTTCCAATCCACGAACACGGTATATTTCTCCATCTATCAGTGTCCTGTTTGATTACTTTCACCAGTGTTTTATAGTTTTCTATATACAAGTCTTTTGTTTCTTTAGGTAGATATATTCCTAAGTATTTCTTTTCATTGCAACAGTGAATGGAATAGTTTCCTTAATTTCTCTTTCTATTTTCTCATTATTAGTGTACAGGAATGCAAGGGATTTCTGTGTGTTGATTTTATATCCTGCAACTTTACTGTATTCATTGATTAGCTCTAGTAGTTTTCTGGTAGACTCTTTAGGGTTTTCTGAGTAGAGGATCATGTCATCAGCAAACAGTAAAGTTTTAATTCTTTTCCAATTTGTTTTCCTTTTGTGTCTTTTTCTGCTCTGATTGCTGTGACCAAACTTCTAAAACTATGTTGCATAGTCGTGGTGAGAGTGGACACCCTTGTCTTGTTCCTGACTTTAGGGGAAATGCTTTTTTTCACCATTGAGGATAATGCTTACTGTGGGTTTGTCATTATAGCTTTTATTATGTTCAGGTATGTCCCTTCTATTCCCACTTTCTGGAGGGTTTTTATCATAAATGGATGTTGAATTTTGTCAAAGGCTTTCTCTGCATCTATTGAGATAATCATAAAATTTTTATTTTTCAGTTTGTTAATGTGGCATATTACATTGATTGATTTGCAGATATTGAAGAATCCTTGCATTCCTGGGGTAAAGCCCACTTGGTCATGACGTGTGATCTTCTTAATGTGTTGTTGGATTCTGATTGCTAGACTTTTGTTAAGGATTTTTGCATCTATGTTCATCAGTGATATTGGCCTGTAGTTTTCTTTTTTTGTGGGATCTTTACTAGGTATTGGGATTAGGGTGATGGTGGCCTCATAGAATGAGTTTGGCAGTTTCCCTTCCTCAGCAATGTTCTGGAAGAGTTTGAGTAGAATTAGTGTTAGCTGTTCTCAAAGTTTTTGGTAGAATTCAGCTGTGAAGCCGTCTGGACCTGGACTTTTGTTTGCTGGAAGATTTATGATTACAGCTTCTATTTCCGTGCTTCTGATGGGTCTGTTAAGATTTTCTATTTCTTCCTGGTTCAGTTTTATTAAGATCAATCCTGGGTGTTCATTGGAAGGACTGATGCTAAAGCTGAAACTGCAATACTTTGGACACCTCATGTGACGAGTTGACTCACTGGAAAAGACTCTGATGCTGGGAAGGGTTGGGGGAGGGAGGAGAAGGGGACGACAGAGAATGAGATGGCTGGATGACATCACCGACTCTGTGGACATGAGTTTGAGTGAACTCTGGGATTTGGTGATGGACGGGGAGGCCTGGCATGCTGTGATTCATGAGGTTGCAGAGAGTCGGACACGACTGAGCGAATGAACCGAACTGAACTTTTCTAAGAATTTGTCCATTTCTTTGAAGTTGTCCATTTTATTGACATATAAATGCTGATAGAAATCTCTTATGATCCTTTGCATTTCTGTGTTTTCTGTTGTGATCTCTCCATTTTCATTTCTAATTTTATTGATTTGGTTTTTCTCCCTTTGTTTCTTGATGAGTCTGACTAATGGTTTTTCAATGTTATTTACCCTCTCAAAGGACCAGCTTTTGGCTTTGTTGATTTTTGCTATGGTCTCTTTTGTTTCTTTTGCATTTATTTCTGCCTTAATTTTTACGATTTCTTTCCTTTTACTAACACTGGGGTTCTTCATTTCTTCCTTTTCTAGATTCTTTAGATGTAAAGTTATGTTATTTAGTTGACTTTTTTCTTATTTCTTGAGGTGTGCCTGTATTGTTATGAACCTTCCCCTTGGCACTGCTTTTACAGTGTCCAAGAGGTTTAGAGTTGTTGCATTTTCATTTTCATTCATTTCTATGCATACTTTGATTTCTCCTATAATTTGTTCATTATTCAGCAGCGTGTTGTTCAGCCTCCATATGTTGGCATTTTTAATAGTTTTTCTCCTGTAATTGAGATCTAATCTTACTTCATTGTGGTCAGAAAAGATGCTTGGAATGATTTCAACTATTTTTGAATTTATCAAGCTAGATTTATGGCCCAGGATAGGATATATCCTAGAAAAGTTCCGTGTGCACTTGAGAAAAAAGGGATATTCATAGTTTTGGGATGAAATATCCTATAGAGATCTATCAGGTCTAAGTGGTCTATTGTATCATTTAAAATTTGTGTTTCCTTGTTACTTTTCTGTTTAGTTGATCTATCCATAGGTGTGAGTGGGGTATTAAAGTCTCCCACTATTATTGCATTGTTGTTAATTTCCCCTTTCATACTTATTAGCAATTGTCTTACATATTGTGGTGCTCCTATGTTGGGTGCATAAATACTTTTAATTGTTAAATCTTCTTCTTGGATTGATCCTTTGATCATTATGTAGTTTCCTTCTTTGTCTCTTTTCACAGCCTTTGTTTTAAAGTCTATTTTATCTGATATGAGTATTGCTACTCCTGCTTTCTTTTGGTCTCTATTTGCATGGAATATCTTTTTCCAGCCCTTCACTTTCAGTCTGTATGTGTCCATCGTTTTGAGGTGGGTCTCCTGTAGACAGCATATACGGGGTCTTGTTTTTGTATCTATTCAGCCAGCCTTTGTCTTTTGGTTGGGGCATTCAACCCATTTACGTTTAAGGTGATTATTGATAAGTATGATCCCGTTGCCATTTTCTTTATTGCTTTGGGTTCGAGTTTATATACCATTTGTGTGTTTCCTGTCTAGGGAAGATCCTTTAGTATTTGCTGAAGAGCTGGTTTGGTGATGCTGAATTCTCTCAGCTTTTGCTTGTCTGTAAAACTTTTGATTTCTCCTTCATAGTTGAATGAGATCCTTGCTGGGTATAGTCATCTGGGCTATAGGTTACTTTCTTTCATCACTTTAAGTATGCATTGCCATTCACTCCTGGCCTGAAGATTTTCTGTTGAAAGATCAGCTGCTATCCTTATGGGAATCCCCTTGTGTGTTATTTATTGCTTTTCTCTTGCTGCTTTTAACATTTGCTCTTTGTGTTTGATCTTTGTTAATTTGATTAATATGTGTCTTGGAGAATTTCGCCTTGGGTTTATCGTGTTAGGGACTTTCTGGTTTTCTTGGACTTGGGTGATTATTTCCTTCCTCATTTTAGGGAATTTTTCAACTATTATCTCCTCAAGTATTCTTTCATGGTCTTTCTTTTTGTCTTCTTCTTCTGGGAATCCTATGATTCGAATGCTGGGGCGTTTCACATTGTCCCAGAGGTCTCTAATATAGTCCTTATTTCTTTTAATTCGTTTTTCTTTTTCTGTCTCTTTTTCATTTATTTCTACAATTCTATCTTCTTGCTTGCTTATCCTTTCTTCTGCCTCCGTTATTCTACTGTTTTTTCCCTCGAGAGTGCTTCCAATCTCATCTGTTTCATTATTCATTGTATATTAACCCTTTTTTATTTCCTCTGATTCCTTATTAAACATTTCTAGCATCTTCTCAATCCTTGTCTCCAGTTTATTTATCTGTATCTCCATTTTGCTTTCCAGATTTTGAATCATTTTCACAATTAAAATTAGAAGTTCTTTATCAGGTAGGTTCCCTATATTTTCCTCTTTTGTTTGTGTTGGTGGGCATTTCTTCTGTTCCTTACTTTCTGGGTATTTTCTGCCTCTTCATCTTGCTTATATTGTTGTGCTTGGTGTGGCCTTTCCATCTTCTGGAAGTTTGTGGAGTTCTCTTTATTAAGTAGTTTCCTCACTGTGTGTAGGTTTGGACGGGTGACTTGTCAAGGTTCCCTGGTTAGCGTAGCTTGTGTTGGTGTTCTGGTGGGTGAAGCTGGATTTCTCCTCTCTGGAGTGCAATGAAGTGTCCAGTAATGAGTTTTAGATGTCAGTGGGTTTGGAGTAGCTTTGGGCAGCCTGTATATTGAAGCTCAGGGCTATTCACCTGTGTTACTGGAGAATTTGTTCGGTATGACTTTCTCCGAAACTTGTTGACCCTTGGGTGTTGCCTGGTTTCAGTGTATGTATGAAGGCATTTGATGAGAACCTATCAATTTTTGTTCCCTGGAACCAGAGACCTCTGGTGTTCTCAGCATTTGGACTTCAGCCTCTGCCTCTGGTTTTCAGTCTTGTTCTTACTGTAGGCTCAAGACTTCTCTCTCTGTTACTTCCAAGGCATTTCCTTCTGTTAAAGGTCTTCTGTTTGCTGGTCTCTTTAGTGTCTAATTCCCGTCCTGATACCAGGGGGCAGTGGTGGACACATTTTTTTTCTGCTCACCTGTTCAGTCCTGCTGTGGAGAAGGAGGAACGCTGCTAACAAATATCACTGGTTTCTGTGGGTAGTGCTCCCGGTGTCTTGGCTACTGTGGGATTGCTCCTGCTCGTAGTGTGTGTGCTTTTCCTGTTTATGCTGCTCAGGCTCTAGGTTGCTCTGCTGGGAGCTGTGTGTGGCCGGCGCTGTGTTGCATGCACTTCCCAGGTTTGAGCGGCTCAGGTTCAGGTACTCGGGTACTCCACAAAGGCGCAGACTTGGTTGGGCCTGCGTTTTGTACCTTCCCTGGTTCGAGCAGCTCAGGTGACCAGGCGTTTGGCAAGCACGGTCGCTGCGACATATTGCCTCCTCAGTCCCTGCCGCTGTTTCCTGTGTGTACAACCGGCCCACCTTTTCAGGTGGATATCGACCAGGCTGAACCCATGAAGTCTAGGTTAGCAATGAAGCCTGCCTGCAGCTTGGTATGGGAAGCCTCTCAGGGGCCACGGATGCCCCTTCCGGCGCTGGCCACCATGCCCTGCCTGTCCCAGCGGGGGATGAGGGGATGGGCTGACCGCAGCCGGCTCGCTTTGCTCAATCCTTCGTTCTGTGAGTGGGCCTGGCTGAGTCTTAAGTTGGGGATTTTCACCTTTCCACAGGCTTTTCGCCATTTAGAATCACAGTCTGCTTAGTTACCTCCTGTTTGCGCCCTCAGATTGCGCTTGGGGCATTCAGGCCTGGTCCTTTCTCTTAGCGCTGCTGCCTCGCCTCCCTGCCTGGCCCCGACTTGTTACTGGGGGGTGCCGGCATATTTGCTGCTTCTCTGCTGAGAGTTTCCTCTGGGCACTTAGTCTGTGGGATTTAACTATATATATATTTTTTTCCTTCCGATTATGTGTCTCTCTGAGGTTCAAAGGCTCTCCACAGACTCGCCCATGAGTATTTCCAGGTGTTTGGAAACTTCTCTCTCTCTCTCTCTCTCTTTTTTCAGGGCTCCCTTCTCAGGACAGAGCCCCATCCCTCCCTTTTTTGCCTCTCTTTTTATCTTTTATACTATTTCCTACCTCCTTTCGAAGACTATGGACTGCTTTTCTGGGTGCCTGATGTTCTCTGCCGGTATTCAGAGGTTGTGGGATTTACTCACTGTTCAAGTGTTCTTTTGTCAGGGAGAAAGTGGTCGCCCGGTCCTATTGCTCCACCATCTTCTACTAATCTCTGTAGTCTTAAATTACAGATTAGATTAGTTGTATTTAACAGATCAGTTCAGTTCAGTTCAGTTCAGTCGCTCAGTCGTGTCCGACTCTCCGCGACCCCATGAATCACAGCACGCCAGGCCTCCCTGTCCATCACCAACTCCCGGAGTTCACTCAAACTCATGTCCACAGAGTCGGTGATGCCATCCAGCCATCTCATTCTCCGTCGTCCCCTTCTCCTCCCGCCCCCAAATTTTCCCAGCATCAGAGTCTTTTCCAGTGAGTCAACTCGTCGCATGAGGTGGCCAAAGTATTGCAGTTTCAGCTTTAGCATCAGTCCCTCCAAAGAACATCCAGGATTGATCTCCTTTAGAATGGACTGGTTGGATCTCCTTGCAGTATAAGGGACTCTCAAGAGTCTTCTCCAACACCACAGTTCAAAAGCATCGATTCTTCGGCGATCAGCCTTCTTCACAGTCCAGCTCTCACATCCATACATGACCACGGGAAAAACCATTGCCTTGACTAGACAGACCTTGGTTGGCAAAGTAATGTCTCTGCTTTTTAATATACTATCAAGGTTGGTCATAACTTTCCTTCCAAGGAGCAAGCGTCTTTCAATTTCATGGCTGCAATCAGCATCTGCAGTGATTTTGGAGCCCAAAAAAACAAAGTCTGACACTGTTTCCACTGTTTTTCCATCTATCTCCCATGAAGTGATGGGACCAGATGCCATGATCTTTGTTTTCTGAATGTTGAGCTTCAAACCAATCTTTTCACTCTCCTCTTTCACTTTCATCAAGAGGCTTTTGAGTTCCTCTTCACTTTCTGCCATAAGGGTAGTGTCATCTGCATATCTGAGGTTATTGATATTTCTCCCAGCAATCTTGATTCCAGCTTGTGCTTCTTCCAGCCCAGCGTTCCTCATGATGTACTCTGCATATAAGTTAAATAAGCAAGGTGACAATATACAACCTTGACGTACACCTTTTCCTATTTGGAACCAGTCTGTTGTTCCATGTCCAGTTCTAACTGTTGCTTCCTGAGCTGCATACAGGTTTCTCAAGAGGCAGGTCAGGTGGTCTGGGATTCCCATCTCTTTCAGAATGTTCCACAGTTTATTGTGATCGACACAGTCAGAGGCTTTGGCATAGTCAATGAAGCAGAAATAGATGTTTTTCTGAAACTCTCTTGCTTTCTCCACGATCCAGCGGATGTTGGCAATTTGATCTCTGGTGCCTCTGCCTTTTCTAAAACCTGCTTTAACATCTGGGAGTTCACGGTTTACATACTGCTGAAGCCTGGCTTGGAGAATTTTGAGCATGACTTTGCTAGCGTGTGAGATGAGGGCAATTGTCCGGCAGTTTGAGCATTCTTTGGCATTGCCTTTCTTTGGGATTGGAATGAAGACTGACCTCTTCCAGTCCTGTGGCCACTGCTGAGTTTTCCAAATCTGCTGGCATATTGAGTGCAGCACTTTCACAGCATCATCTTTCAAGGCTTGTAATAGCTCAACTGGAATTCCATCACCTCCACTAGCTTTGTTAGTAGTGATGCTTTCTAAGGCCCACTTGACTTCACATTCCAAGATGTCTGGCTCTAGGTCAGTGATCACGTTATCGTGACTATCTTGGTCGTGAAGATCTTTTTTGTACAGTTCTTATGTGTATTCTTGCCACCTCTTCTTAATATCTTCTGCTTCTGTTAGGTCCATACCATTTCTGTCCTTTATCGAGCCCAAATTTGCATGAAATGTTCCCTTGGAATCTCTAATTTACAGCAATTGTTGTTGTTCTTCAGTTACTAAGTTCTCTGACTCTTTTGAAACCCCATTGGTTGTAGCCCTCCAGTCTCCTCTGTCCATGGGATATTGCAGGAAAGAACACTGGACTTTATGCATTTCCTTTTCAAGGGAATCTTCCTGACCCAGGGATCAAAAATGCATTTTCTGCGTTGCAGGCAAATACTTTACCTCTGAGCCACCTGGCATAGTCTATCACAAAATAGAAGGTTACACACCTTCAAGTGTGCACAGGATATTTGTTCAGGGATGATCAAATTCTGGGCCACAAAACAAGTCCCAACACATTTAAGAAGACAGGAATTATATCAAGCACATTTTCTGACCACAGTGGTACAAAAGAAGAAATCAATTACAAGGGGAGGAACAAGATGGCAGAGGAATAGGACGGCGAGACCACTCTCTCCTCCACAAATTTATCAAAAGAACATTTAAATGCGGAGTAAAGTCCACAAAACAACTTCTGAATGCTGGCAGAGGACGTCAGGCACCCAGAGAAGCAGCCCATTGTCTTCGAAAGGAGGTAGGAAAAAACATAAAAGATAAAAAGCGAGACAAAAGAAGTAAGGACAGAGCTCCGTCCCAGGAAGGGAGGCTTTAAAAAGAGAGAAGTTTCCAAACACCAGGAAACAATCTCACTGGCGAATCTGTGGCGAGCCTTGGAAGATCAGAGGGCCATATAACCCTTTTTTTTTTAAGATTTTTTTAAAACCCACAGACTACTCGCCAAACGGTAACTCCCAGCGGAGAAGCAGCGCAGATGTCTGCATACGCCATAGCAAGCGGGGGCTGGGCAGGGAGGAGCCGGCTGAACTGCTTAGAGAGAGGACTGGGCTTGAATGCTGCGAGAACAATTTGAAAGAACTGGGGAGAGCAAAGCAGACTGTGGGATAGCTCCCCCACGAAAAGGCGGAAAGCTCTAACCTAAAACTCGGCCAGCCCTGCTCACAGAATAAAGGACTGAGCAGAGTGAGCCGGCTGCAGCTGGCCCATCCCCCAAATCCAGCTCCACCCACCAGAACATCGACACAAGCTTCCGTAACCAGGGAACGTGGACAAGTCACTTGTCCAACCTCACACACAACGAGGAAACTACATAATAAAGAGAACTCCACAAACGGCCAGAAGAGGGAAAGGCCACCCCAAGAAAAGCATTATAAGCAAGATGAAGAGGCAGAGAAATACCCAGCAAGTAAAGGAACAAGATAAATGCCCATCAACACAAACAAAAGAGGAAGATATAGGGAATCTACCTGATAAAGAATTTCGAATTTTGATGGTGAAAATGATTCAAAATCTTGAAAGCAAAATGGAGTTACAAATAAATAACCTGGAGAAAAAGATTGAGAAGATGGAAGAAAGGTTTAATAAGGACTTAGAGGAAATAAAAAAGAGTCAATATACAATGAATAATGCAATAGATGAGATCAGAAACACTCTGGAAGGAACAAAGAGTAGAATAACAGAGGCAGAAGACAGGATAAGCGAGTTAGAAGATAGAATTGTAGAAATAAATGAAACAGAGAGGAAAAAAGAAAAACAAATTAAAAGAAATGAGAACAATATTAGAGACCTCTGGGACAATGTTAAACGCTCCAACATTCGAATCATAGGAATCCCAGAAGACGAAGACAAAAAGAAAGACCATGAAAGAATACTTGAGGAGATAAGAGTTGAAAACTTCCCTAAAATAGGGAAAGAAATAATCACCCAAGTCCAAGAAACCCAGAGAGTCCCCAACAGGATAAACCCAAGGCGAAATACTCCAAGACACATATTAATCAAATTAACAAAGATCAAACACAAAGAACAAATATTAAAAGCAGCAAGGGAAAAACAGCAAATAACACACAAGGGGATTCCCATAAGGATAACAGCCAATCTTTCAACAGAAACTCTTCAGGCCAGGAGGGAATGGCAAGACATACTTAAAGTGATGAAAGAAAATAACCTACAGCCCAGACTACTGTATCCAGCAAGGATCTCATTCAAATATGAAGGAGAAATCAAAAGCTTTACAGACAAGCAAAAGCTGAGAGAATTCAGCATTACCAAACCAGCTCCTTAACAAATGGTAAAGGATCATTTCTAGACAGGAAATACAGAAAGGGTGTATAAACTCGAACCCAAAGCAATAAAGAAAATGGATACTGGATCGTACTTATCAATAATTACCTTAAAAGTAAATGGGTTGAATGCACCAACCAAAAGACAAAGGCTGACTGAATGGATACAAAAACAAGACCCCTATATATGTTGTCTGCAAGAGACCCACCTCAAAACGAGGGACACACACAGACTGAAAGTGAAGGGCTGGAAAAAGATATTCCATGCAAATAGAGACCAAAAGAAAGCAGGAGTAGCAATACTCATATCAGATAAAATAGACTTTAAAACAAAGGCTGTGAAAAGAGACAAAGAAGGAAACTACATAATGATCAAAGGATCAATCCAAGATGAAGATATAACAATTATAAATATTTATGCACCCAACATAGGAGCACCGCAATATGTAAGACAATTACTAACAAGTATGAAAGGGGAAATTAACAATAATGCAATAATAGTGGGAGATTTTAATACCCCACTTACATCTATGGATAGATCAACTAAACAGAAAATTAACAAGGAAACACAAACTTTAAATGATACAATAGACCAGTTAGACCTAATAGATATCTATAGGACATTTCACCCCAAAACAATGAATTTCACCTTTTTCTCAAGCGCACACGGAACCTTTTCCAGGATAGATCACATCCTGGGCCATAAATCTAGCCTTGGTAAATTCAAAAAAGTTGAAATCATTCCATGCATTTTTTCTGACCACAATGCAGTAAGATTAGATCTCAATTACAAGAGAAAAACTATTAAAAATGCCAACATATGGAGGCTGAACAACACGCTGCTGAATAATGAACAAATCAGAGAAGAAATCAAAAGAGAAATCAAAATATGCATAGAAATGAATGAAAATGAAAACACAACAACCCAAAACCTCTGGGACACTGTAAAAGCAGTGCTAAGGGGGAAATTCATAGCAATACAGGCACACCTCAAGAAACAAGAAAAAAGTCAACTAAATAACCTAACTCTACATCTAAAGCAACTAGAAAAGAAAGAAATGAAGAACCCCAGGGTCAGTAGAAGGAAAGAAATTGTAAAAATTAGGGCAGAGATAAATGCAAAAGAAACAGAAGAGACCATAGCAAAAATCAACAAAGCCAAAAGCTGGTTCTTTGAGAAGGTAAATAAAATTGACAAACCACTAGCCAGACTTATCAAGAAACAAAGGGAGAAGAACCAAATCAATAAAATTAGAAATGAAAATGGAGAGATCACAACTGACAACACAGTAATACAAAGGATTATTAGAGAATACTATCAGCAATTATATGGCAATAAAATGAATAACCTGGAAGAAATGGACAAATTCCTAGAAAAGTACAACTTTCCAAAACTGAACCAGGAAGAAATAGAAAATCTGAACAGACCCATCACAAGCACGGAGGCTGTAATCCGGAATCTTCCAGCAAACAAAAGCCCAGGTACAGACGGCTTCACAGCTGAATTCTACCAAAAATTTAGAGAAGAGCTAACACCTATTCTACTCAAACTCTTCCAGAAAATTGCTGAGGAAGGGAAACTTCCAAACTCATTCTATGAGGCCACCATCACCCTAATCCCAAAACCTGGTAAAGATCCCACAAAAAAATAATACTACTGGCCAATATCACTGATGAACATAGATGCAAAAATCCTTAACAAAATTCTTGCAATCAGAATCCAACAACACATTAAGAAGATCATACATCATGACAAAGTGGGCTTTATCCCAGGAATGCAAGGATTCTTCAATATCCGCAAATCAATCAACGTAATACACCACATTGACAAAGTGAAACATAAAAATCATATGATTATCTCAATAGATGCAGAGAAAGCCTTCGACAAAATTCAACATCCATTTATGATAAAAACCCTCCAGAAAGTGGGAATAGAAGGGACATACCTGAACATAATAGAAGCTATATATGACAAACCCACAGCAAACATTATCCTCAATGGTGAAAAACTGAAAGCATTTCCCCTAAAGTCAGGAACAAGACAAGGGTACCCACTCTCACCACTACTCTTCAACATAGTTCTAGAAGTTTTGGCTACAGCAATCAGAGCAGAAAAAGACATAAAAGGAATACAAATTGGAAAAAAAGAAGTAAAACATTCACTGTTCGCTGATGACATGATCCTCTACACAGAAAACCCTAGAGACTCTACCAGAAAACTACTAGAGCTAATCAATGATTACAGTAATGTTGCAGGATATAAAATCAACACACAGAAATCCCTTGCATTCCTATACACTAATAATGAGAAAATAGAAAGAGAAATTAAGGAAACTATTCCATTCACTGTTGCAACGAAAAGAATTAAATACTTAGGAATATATCTACCTAAGGAAACAAAAGACTTGTACATAGAAAACTATAAAACACTACTGAAAGCAATCAAAGAGGACACTAAAAGATGGAGAAATATACCATGCTCATGGATTGGAAGAATAAATATTGTAAAAATGAGTATACTACCCAAAGTAATTTATACATTCAATGCAATCCCTATCAAGCTACCAACGATATTTTTCACAGAACTAGAACAAATAATCTCACAATTTGTATGGAAATACAAAAAACCTCGAATAGCCAAAGCAATCTTGAGGAAGAAGAATGGAACTGGGTGAATTAACCTGCTGGACTTCAGGCTCCACTGCAAAGCCACAGTGATCAAGACAGTATGGTACTGGCATAAAGGCAGAAATATAGATCAATGAAACAAAATAGAAAGCCTAGAGATGAACCCATGCAGCTATGGATACCTTATCTTTGACAAAGGAGACAAGAATATTCAGTGGAGAAAAGACAATCTCTTTAACAAGTGGTGCTGGGAAAATTGTCAGCCACTTGTAAAAGAATGGAGCTAGAACACTTCCTAACAGCATACACCAAAATAAACTCAAAATGGATTAGAAAGCTAAATGTAAGACCAGAAACTATAAAACTCCTAGAGGAGAACGTAGGCAAAACACACCCCGACATAAATCACAGCAGGATCCTCCATGACCCACCTCCCAGAATATTGGAAATAAAAGCAAAAATAAACAAATGGGACCTGATTAAAATCAAAAGCTTCTGCACAGCAAAGGAAACTATAAGCAAGGTGAAAAGACAGCCTTCAGAATGGGAGAAAATAATAGCAAATGAAGCAACTGATAAAGGATTAATCTCCAAAATATACAAGCAGCTCCTGCAGCTCAATTCCAGAAAAATAAATGACCCAATCAAAAAATGGGCCAAAGAACTAAACAGATATTTCTCCAAAGAAGACATACAGATGGCTAACACATGAAAAAATGCTCAACATCCCTCATAATCAGAGAGATGCAAATCAAAACCACAATGAGATATCATTTCACACCTGTCAGAATGGCTGCTATCCAAAAGTCTACATGCAATAAATGCTGGAGAGGATGTGGAGAGAAAGGAACCCTCTTAAACTGTTGGTGGGAATGCAAACTAGTACAGCCACTATGGAGAACACTGTGGAGATTCCTCAAAAAACTGGAAATAGAACTGCCATATGATCCAGCAATCGCACTCCTGGGCATACACACCGAGGAAACCAGAATTGAAAGAGACACATGTACTCCAATGTTTATTGCAGCACTGTTTATAATAGCCAGGACATGGAAGCAACCTAGATGTCCATCTGCAGACGAATGGATAAGAAAGCTTTGGTACATATACACAATGGAGTATTATTCAGCCATTAAAAAGAATACATTTGAATCAGTTCTAATGAGGTGGATGAAACTGGAGCCTATTATACAGAGTGAAGTAAGCCAGAAAGAAAAACACCAATACAGCATCAGTTCAGTTCAGTTCAGTTCAGTCGCTCAGTCGTGTCCGACTCTCCGCGACCCCATGAATCACAGCACGCCAGGCCTCCCTGTCCATCACCAACTCCCGGAGTACACTCAAACTCATGTCCACAGAGTCGGTGATGCCATCCAGCCATCTCATTCTCCGTCGTCCCCTTCTCCTCCCGCCCCCAACCTTTCCCAGCATCAGAGTCTTTTCCAGTGAGTCAACTCGTCTCATGAGGTGGCCAAAGTATTGGAGTTTCAGCCTTAGCATCAGTCCCTCCAATGAACATCCAGGATTGATCTCCTTTAGAATGGACTGGTTGGATCTCCTTGCAGTATAAGGGACTCTCAAGAGTCTTCTCCAACACCACAGTTCAAAAGCATCGATTCTTCGGCGATCAGCCTTCTTCACAGTCCAACTCTCACATCCATACATGACCACGGGGAAAACCATTGCCTTGACTAGACGGACCTTGGTCGGCAAAGTAATGTCTCTGCTTTTTAATATACTATCAAGGTTGGTCATAACTTTCCTGCCAAGGAGCAAGCGTCTTTTAATTTCATGGCTGCAATCAGCATCTGCAGTGATTTTGGAGCCCAATACAGCATACTAAAGCATATATATGGAGTTTAGAAAGATGCAAATAATAACCCTGTATACGAGACAGCAAAAGAGACACAGATGTATAGATCAGTCTTTGGGACTCTGTGGGAGAGGGTGAGGGTGGGATGATTTGGGAGTATGTCATTGAAACACGTATGTTGTCATATGTGAAATGAATTACTAGTTCAGGGTCAATGCATGTTATAGGATGCTCGGGGCTGGCATGCGGGGATGACCCAGAGGGAGGATAAAGGGAGGAGGGAGGTGGGAGGGGGGTTCAGGAGGGGGAACTTATGTAAACCCGGGGGGGCAAATTCATTTCAATGTATGGCAAAACCAACCAATATAATATTGTAAAATAATTTGCCTCCAATAAAAAATAAATTAATTACAAAAAAAAAAAGAAATCAATTACAGGAGGGGAATACGGGACAAACACAAAAATATGGAGAGGTAACAACATGCTACTAAATACCAATGAGCTAATGAAGAAATCAAAAAGGGAATCAGAAAATACTTTGAGACTAATAAAAGCACCAACTTTCCAAAATCTATTGGATTGAGCAAAAGCGGTTTAAGGGGAAATTGTATAGTAACAGATGCTTCCCTCAAGGTCGGAGGAGAAAATGAAATAAACAACTTATCTCACTATACAGATGAAGTAGAAAAAGAAGAATAAATAAAGCCCCAAATCCTCAGAATGAAAGCAATAATAAAGATCAGAGAGGAAATTAATAATATTGAGACTTCCCCTTTAATAAAGTAAAAAAATCAGTTAAAGATATCTTCTGAAAATATAAACAAAATAATTAAGTCTTTTGTCAGGTTCATCAAAAATAAAGAAATATAATTCAAATAAACAAATGCAAAGGAGACATTACAGCCAACATCATACAAACAGGGAAAAATCATAAGAGGATACTAAAAATAGTTATATACCAAACAATTGGGCAACTTAGAAGAAACTGACAAATCTCTAGGACCATACAAACGTACAAAAGTGAATCACGAAGGAATGTATCGTCTGAAGAGTTGAAACACTAGCAGTGAAATTGAATTTATAAGAAAAAAAAACATATATCTTATTAAAGTTCAGGACCACACAGATTCACAGAAAAATGTTTACAAACATATACAGAAGAGCTTATACCCAGCATTCTCAAAATATTCCAAAAATGGAGAAAATGGAGTACTCCTAAATTTTTTATGAAGCTATTATATTCCTAACAACAAAACCAGACAAAGACACCACCAAAAAAGAAAACTCAATGCCAATATTTCTGTTGAATATAGATGTGAATATTCTTAACAATATATGAGAGAACCAAATTCAACATCACATTGAAAATATCATATACCACGATCAAGGTGGACTTATTCCGGGGGTACAAGGATGGTTCAATATCTGCTAATTAGTCAGTGTGGTACACCACATTAAGAAAGAGAAGGACAAAAATCACATGATCATCTCAACAGATGCTATAAAAGCATTTGTCAAAATTCAATATTCATTCATTTCAAAAACGCTCACCATATTTTATATGGAGTGAATATATCTGAGCATAATGAAAGTGAAAGTTGAACGCACACTGTGCCCATCCCAGTACTCTGGCCTAGAGAATTCCATGGGCAGTATAGTCCATTTTGTCGTCTGAACATAATAAAGATGATTTATAACAAACAGAGATGATATCATATTCCGTGGGAAGAAGCCGGAAAAGCTATCCCTCTAAATCAGGAATAAGACACAGCTGCTCACTCTTGCCACTTCTAAAGCACTAGAAATACTAGGCACAACAATCATTCAAAGAAAATAAATAAAAGTCATCCAAATTGGAAGGAAGAAGTAAAAGTGTCACTACTTGCAGTTGACATGATACTATACAGAAAGCTATCAGTTCAGTTCAGTTCAGTTCAGTCGCTCAGTCTTGTCTGACTCTTTGCGACCCCATGAATCACAGCACACCAGGACTCCCTGTCCAACACTGACCCCCGGATTTCACTCAAACTCATGTCCATCGAGTTGGTGATGCCATCCAGACACATCATTCTCTGTTGTCACATTCTCATCCCGCCCGCCATCCCTCCCAGCATCAGAGTCTTTTCCAGTGAGTTTATGCATCTCATAAGGTGGTCAAAGCATTGGAGTTTCAGCTTACAAAAAAATGATCAAACAGATGAAATCAAGGTGAAATAAAATCCTCAATGAAAGACTGGAAAGTATGAAACCCTAGGAGAAAATATAGGCAGAACACTCTTTGACATAATTCATAGCAACGTTTTTTCGCCTGTCTCCTAAGGCAAAGGAAGCAAAAGAAAATATGAAATCTAATTAAAATTAAAAGCTTTTTGAACAGCAAACGAAAACACTGACAAAATGAAAAGACAACTTACTGAATGGCAGTAAGTATTTGGAAAAGATATGATTATAAGGGGTGAATATCCAAATTATCTAAACAGATTATTCAACTCGATATTAAAAAACAATTAAACTAGCCAAAAATAAAACAATGGGAAGATCTGATTTTCTCCAAAGAAGATTACAGATGACACATGAAAAAATGCTGAACCTCACTAACTGTCAGAGAAATTCAAACCAAAATCACAAGGAGATATCACCGCACACTCACTAGAATGGCTATCATCAGATCAAAAATCAGAAAATAACAAATATTGACAAGGATGTGGAGAAAGGGAAGCCCTTGTAAATTTGTGCAGTCTCTATGGAAAACTAAAGTTTCTCAAAAAACTAAAAGAACTACCAATTTACCCAGCAATTCCACTCCGAGGTATATTTCAGAAGACGATGAACACTAATTTGAAAAGATACATGAATTCCAATGTGTATTACAGCCGTATTTCCAATAGAAAAGATATGGAGCAATGAGTGACAAAAGAACACATCGTTCCTCTCTTCAAAGCACTCTCATGGACTATTGTTTAGCAAGCATTTGAGTACTATAGTAATCCTTAGAAATAATGGCAGATACATGTTTGTTGAGATGGAAAAATTCTTCCAACATATTGTATAGAAAACGAAGGATACAATAGTGCATATAGTTTGATTCAATGTCTACAAATTAAAAAAAAATTCACTGATGTATACATGTTCATCCAAATATATGTGTATTCTATATTCTAACATTATATAATACATATAATATATACATCATTAACATTTAGGTAGAAGAAAAAAGACAAAATATTAACAGTATATATGTATTTCTATAGACATATTTAATGGTTTTCTATTTCATTTTTATACTTTTTGAATTTCAATCATCCTGCTCTGTTATACTATGAATAGAATAAGAATCACTGTGATATTAAGGTTTGCCAAAAGAATTCTTGAGGTGGGATGGCCTTCACATTCTTGTTGGGTTTGAAATATTAGCTATACTTTATGCTGCACATGGGATCAGGTGGCAGCTATTGGAGGGGCATATAGATAAGCACTGCTGACAGACATGCCTGGGAATACAATGAAAAGAATGATATACAAAAGTTAAACAATCATGTGAAATCGAAATCTGAGGTTGGAAAGGAGTCAATGAAAAATATTCCATCACGCTGGACCCAAAGTATCCTTATGTAACAGAGCAGCATGAACACAACACTTGGCAGGTAGCCATTGCTGTGTCTTACTACTCCACATCCTGTTACTAAGCAACAGGTCTTGCTCAGCAATTGGACAGTGCATCCCTTAGACCCGCCCATAAGCAAGCAACTCTCAATGAGGTATCTTCTGGTACATCTCCTGCACAGCTATTGGTCAGCTACACAGTGGGCCCTATATGAAGATAACTGTCAATGAGGGACCACTGGGGATGTGATTCAGTCAAGAGTCCCTGGTGCAGTAGTCCTGTGACTCTTGCCTTTGGCATTTTACTTTTTTTTTTTTTTCCTCGTTTTTTTAACTCAGGAATATATTTCTGGTACATGGGACAAGTTGAGTTTCCCTACTCAACATGAGAGTTGAATTGTTCCCAACAATATTAGTGGAGAAGACACTGAACACTTTCTTTGCTCTGATGTTTAATCTTATGGAGACGGTGTATTGACCTCGGGACAACAGACTGAAGATTCACCAAATCCTGGGGTCTCTGAAGCTCATTGGAGTAGAAAAAACATACAAAGTGTACTTAAATTCCTTTTTCCATGTTAAGTGCTTGCTTATAACTTCCTTAAGCCCCTGAAAAACCTACAGTAGGAAGAGGGTGGTCTAGATATGAAGTGACGAGAGGACTCTGAAGTGCTGAAATAGGATGAAAAGTGTTCATACAGGAATGGAGGAGGCAGGAGTGTTGAAGGGAGACATATAAGTCAAAGAATAAAGGGCACTGAAGGAACGTCTGAGGGTCATGAACAGAAACACCATGCCCCTGAATCACCACTCCTAAGAATCAGACACAAAGAGGTGTCAGCAGTGGGTAAGTTGTATCATGGAACCCTCAGCCTCCACGAGACCATGTTAATGGGCAAAGTGGTACATTGTGATGTCTAACACCACAAGGCCACGAATGGGTGAGTGACTAGCTGACCAATCAGATTGAAGGGTGTGGCTCCTCATTTTCCTGAGAAGGTACATATAGGGGGATCAGAGGCAGAGAACCTGGGTTAGGCCACTTCGTGGGATCATCATGACTAAGTTAACCAAGAAGCCACAGAAGCAGAGAAGCGTTGCAATGCAGTTTATTCCAAGGATGAAAGCAAGAAAGACAACCCATTGTCGACAGAGATGCAGAGGACATGTGAAGGTAAAATGACTCCGTCTATGTTCCCCATGTTCTCCATTGATTTTGCTGCTGAAGACCACTACACTGCCCTTGCCTGGCACAAAAGCCCTCATCAGCCCACATCCCTTTTCATGAAATCTCCCTTCAAATACAGTTGCTATACTCTTTCCTCAAAACTCATGCACTTCTCTTTTCTTTCCTGGCACGAAATATAACCATAAGGGTCAGAAGACCTCTATAAAGGACTTTGAGAAAGAAAACCAAATCATATGCCACTCAGTCAAACATGGTGAAGAAACCAAACAAAGCAAACTGGTTTATCTGTTCCTTTGCAGGTAAGACACTGGATCAACGCTGAAAAATGTACCAAAATATGAGGCAGAGTCCAAGAAGGAGGCAGAGTCGAAAGAGAAGGTAAACTCAGCAGCCCCAGAAAGAGAGATCCTGGAGAAGTACAACGTGGGCAGCCAGTAACTGAATACTAAAAGTCAGACAATTTAGAATTGCTTCTCCCGAGGTCTGCTTTCTTACAAATGGCCAACCAGGAAAAGACCGACCCTCACACTAATATAGTAAACTGATGGATGCCATGAAAATAAACATCAAATTGTGAAAAGATGATATTTGTGTGTGTGTGTGTGAATTTTTTGATGGGAAAGGAGGGGAGGGAGAGAAGAAGTGGGCACCTGAGTGGGGTTGGGTTTGGAGTCCCAGAAGATTGGGAACAGACCTCAGTCACCCAGTTAACCAGACAGTAGAGGTCTGGACTGGGTCAGGAAGCTGCACTGAAGATGGATAACCCTCCTTAACAATTGATCTCAGTGACAAGGCTTAGTGAAGTGGTGTTACTGCCTTTGTTTTGGGTGTGGAATGACATTAGGGTCTAGATTGCCAGAACCCAA
This sequence comes from Moschus berezovskii, assembly GCF_049115385.1. Taxonomy (NCBI): domain Eukaryota; kingdom Metazoa; phylum Chordata; class Mammalia; order Artiodactyla; family Moschidae; genus Moschus; species Moschus berezovskii. The sequence goes on from NC_142489.1 coordinate 73,376,219, forward strand.
ATGGGAAAAGGTTTAAACAGAGGGATGGTGAATGTCAAAATTCCCCTCAGAAAAGCAGGCAGAAATCACCTCCTGCACACCTACATCATAAAGGACTTTGTTGCATCACTCGCCTATGCTCTCAGCTAATGGTGCTCAGGAGGCAAAAAATGCTGATACAACTAAAACCCACAGCTAGCACTCCCAACGATTCAAATAATGTTTGGAGGGAACAGACCAAATATCAATTAGACCACTGTTAATCTAAGAAATTTGGCGGAGGAGTGTGTTCCCAAGGGCAGGGCCGTGGAGGTGGCCGAATCCCTGTGCATATGGCAAACAGGATCACCACAGATAGATAAATTTTTGGGGTGGGGGGCACCATGCAGTTTGTGGGATCTTCGTTCCTGACCAGGGATTGAAAACTTTTTGTGTTTCCTTGTTCATTTTGTTTAGTCCATCTATCCATAGCTGTGAGTGGGATATTAAAGTCTCCCACTCTGATTGTGTTATTGTTAATTCCCCCTTTCAAAATTGTTAACTTTTGTCTTATATATTGCAGTGCTCCTGTGTTGGGTGCATATATATTTATAATTAATATATTTGGTCTTTGGATTGAACCTTTGATCATCATGTAGTGTCCTTCTTTGTTAAATGTATTTTAACTGATATGAGTATTACTACTCCTCCTATATTTTAGTCTCTATTTGTGGGGAACATGTTTTTCCAGTCCTTCACTTTCAGTCTGTATGTTTCCCTCGTTTCGAGGTGGGTATGTTGTAGACAACATATATAGGGGTCTTGTTTTTGTAACCATTCAGTCAGTCATTTCTTTTGGTTGGGGCATTCAACCCATTTACATTTAAGGTTATTATTGATAAGGATGATCCCATTGCCGTTTACTTTATTATTTTGGTTTCGAATTCATACCCCCTTTCTCTGCTTCCTGTCTAGATAAGGTCCTTTAGCATTTGTTGGAGAGCTGGTTTGGTGATGCTGAATTCTCTCATCTTTCGCTCATGTGTAAAGCTTGGGATTTCCACTTCATATTGGGATGCGATCCTTGCTGGGTACAATTATCTAGGCCTTAGGCTATTTTCTTTCATCACTGTAAGTATGCCCTGCCATTCTCTCTTGGCCTGAAAAGTTTCTATTGAAAGATCAGCTGTTATCCTTGTGAGAATCCCTTTGTGTTTAATTTGCTGTTTTTCCCTTGCTGCTTTTAATATTTGTTCTTTGTCTTTGATTTTTATTAATTTTTTTTTTTTTTAATATGTGTCTTGTGATGTTTTGCCTTGGATTTTTGCAGCGTGGGATTCTCTGGTTTCTTGGACTTTGGTGAATATTTCCTTCCCCATTTTAGGGAACATTTCAACTATCGTCTAATAAAGTATTTTCCCATGGTCTTTCTTTTTGTCTTCCTCTGATGGAACTCCTATGATTGGAATATTGTGGCGTTTAACATTGTCCCAGAGGCCTGTGAGATTGTCCTCATTTCTTTTAATTCGGTTTTCTTTTTTTCCTCTCTGTTTCATTTATTTATACCATTCTATCTTCTATCTCACTTATCCTATCTTCTGCCTCTGTTATTCTGTTGGTTCCCTCCAGAGTGTTTTGGATCTCTTCTATTGCTTTATTCCTTATGTATTGACTCTTTATTATTGCTTCTAGGTGATTATTAAACTTTTCTTTCATCTTCTTGATTCTTGTCTCCAGGCTATATATCTGTAATTCCATTTTGTTTTCAAGATTGTGGATCATTTTCACTATCATTATTCAGATTCTTCATCAGGTAGATTCCCTATCTCTTCCTCTTTCCTTTGGGTTGGTGGGCCTATATTTGTTTATCTCTATGTGAATAGTTTTCGGAGGCAACCATACGTTTGCTTACTCACAAAGCAAGTCAGAGGAAACGTTGAAATTACACAGGATTTTGGCTGTTTCCCCATATCAATGCCAGGTCATGAGGTAACCCACTCTGAATATCTACTCCAGCCCCTCTTATTTCATAGAACACCCCTTCCCACAACTATGGCAAAAGAGTCCATGGCTAAGAAAAATGTACAGGTGCCAGAACTGGAGGCTAATCAGATCTGCCTACATCTGATCAAGTTGAGAGCATCCATTACCAGTGCTTATGGAGGTGGCACATGAGAGTATCTGGAACTCTGAAGGGTGTGCTGGGACTGTCCCAGTATGCACCCAAGCCCATATTGGACACCCCTTCTTGCTCCAGCACTTCATTCTTTAGTGACAAAATTTCCAGTGCTGGAAGGGGATACAGTACACACTTACATGAAATGGAATCAACATGGACCTGAAATTCAGGGCTTCTGTACTATCAACTGGATACTCAGCCTAACTCCCTTATAGGCAGGGATGGATACTAAGCACAGGAGAAGTCCAGCCTCATAGCTGGCACTGGATCTGGAACCTTTATCTGCAGCCCCTCCTCTCACCAAAGTGAGAGTTGCCAATACACAAGAAACAAAATTAATCTGGAACGGAAAAATATGGAAATTGCCCAGTAGGAAAAACAAAACGAAAAACAAGTTAAAAAGGAGAACAGTTTAAGAGATTCTAAACAACATAGTATACTATTATTCAATTTACCGGGGTCATAGAAGGAAAAGAGAGAAGGGAGTGAAAAATGTATATTTAACGTGCTGCAAGGGGAAAGCTTCCAACCCATAATACTCTACTCAGTAAGATTATCATCGCGATTTGGAGAGAAGAATTTCTCAGACAAGCAAAATCTAAGAGCCTATTAATACTAAACCAACTCTTAAGGAAATATTAAAAGTCTTCTCTTAGTGGAAAAAGAAGTAAAAATCTACAGAGAAGGGAAAAACTCCCAGCAGTACATATAAACTGATAGTAAAGGCTGTCGATCATCCGAGTAGATAATCTAGTATGAAAATTAAAAGGCAAGTGAATTGCAAGTTAAATGCTAACTACATTAAACACCCTATTACATCAATGGACAGAGCATCCTGATAGAAAAGCAATTAAAAAAACTGTAGTCTTAAATTACAGATTAGAGTACTTGAACTGAATAGATATCTATAGCATTTGTTGTTGTTCTTCAGTTACTAAGTTGTCTGACTCTTTTGAAACCCCGTGTGCTGTATCCCTCCAGGCTCCTCTGTCCATGGGATTCCCCAGGCAAGAACATAGAGTTTGTTGCATTTCCTTTCCCTTGGTATCTGGCTGACTCAGGGATCAAATCTGCATCTTCTGCGTTGCATGCAGATTCTTTACCTTTGAGCCACATGGCACAGTCTATCCAAAAGTAGAAGGATACACACCTTCAATGGGCAGGACGTTTTTTCAGGGATGATCAAATGCTAGGCCACAAAACAAGCCTCAGCACATTTAAGAAGACAGAAATTATATCAAGCACTTTTTATGACCACAATGGTACAAAATAGAAGTCAATTACAGGAGTGGAATATGGGACAAACACAAACATATTGAGACGAAACAACATGCTGCTAAATACCATTGAGCTAATGAAGGAATCAAAAACGGATTAAGAAAATACTTTGAGACTAATAACAACACCAACTTTACAAAATCTATTTGAGTTAGCCAAAGCAGTTCTAGGGAAAAATTGTATAGTGACAGAAGCTTCCCTCAAGGCGGGGGGTGGGGGGGAACTGAAATAAATAACTTAACTTACTATATAAATGAAGTAGAAAGAGAAAAATTAATAAAGCCCCAAATCCTCAGAATGAAGGCAATAATAAAGATCAGAGAGGACATTAATAAAATTGAGACTTCCCCTTTCCTAAAGTAAGAAAAAAACTGTTAAGTGAAAGGATATTTTTTGAAAAGATTAACAAAGTAATTAAGTCTTTAACCAGATTCATCAAAAATAAAAGATAGATGACTCAGAAAAACAAATGCAAAGGAGACATTACAGCCAACATCACAGCAATAGGGAAAAATTATGACAGGACCACCTAGAAGAAACTGACAAATCTCTAGGACCATAAAACCTTACAAAACTCAATCAGGAAGGAATATGTAATATGAATAGTTGAAACAGTTGTAGTGAAATTGAATTTATAAAAAAAATCTCTTAGTAAAATAAAGTTCAGGACCACACAGCTTCATAGCAGAATGTTTACACAAATATACAGAAGAACTTATACCCAACAAATTCAAAGTCTTCCAAAAAATTAAGAAAATGAAGTACTCTCAAATTTTTTACGAAGCTATTATTTTTTTAATGCCAAAACCAGACAAAGAAACCACCAAAAAAGAAAACTCAATGCAAATATTTCTGTTGAATATAGATATGAATATTCTTAACAAAATAGGAGAGAACTAAATTCAACATCACATTGAAACCATCATATACCATGATCAAGATGGACTTATTCCAGGGGTAAAAGGATGGTTCAATGTCTGCAAATAAGTCAGTGTGGTACACCACATTAGGAAAGAGGACAAAGATAACATGATCACCTCAACATATGACGTAAAAGCATACGGAAAATTCATATTCATCCATTTAAAAATTCTCACTATACTTGATATGGATGGAATATATCTGAACATAATGAATGTGAAAATGGAAGTCACACTATGCCCACTCCCATTTTCTGGCCTAGAGAATTCCATGGACTGTATAGTCCATGTGGTCCTGTGAACATAATAAAGGTGATTTGTAAGTAACAGAGATGATACCATATTCAGTTGCAAAAAGCTGAAAGCTATCCCTCTAAATCAGGAAAAAAGGCACAGATGAAAACTCTTGCCACTTCTAAAACACGAAAAGAACTATGCACAGAAAACATTCAAAGAAAATAAATAAAAGACATCCAATTTGGAAGGAAGAAGTAAAACTGTGTCTAATTGTATTTGACATGATACTATATACAGAGAGCTATCAGTTCAGTCCAGTTCAGTTGCTCAGTCGTGTCCGACTCTTTGCGACCCCATGAATCACAGCACGCTAGGTTTCCCTGTCTAACACCAACTCCCGAGGTTCACTCAAACTCATGTCCATCGTGTTGCTGATGCCATCCAGCCATCTCATTCACAGTCTTTCGCTTCTCCTCCCACCCCCCAATCCTTCCCAGCAGCAGAGTGTTTTCCAGTGAGTCAACTCGTCGCATGAGGTGGCCAAAGTATTGGAGTTTCAGCTTTAGCATCAATCCTTCCAATGAACACCCAGGAACGATCTCCTTTAGAATGGATGGCTTGGATCTCCTTGCAGTCCAAGGGACTCTAAAGAGTCTTCTCCAGCACCACAGATCAAAAGCATCCATTCTTCGGCGATCAGATTTCTTTATAGTCCAACTCTCACATCCATACATGACCACTGGAAAAACCATAGCCTTGACTAGACAGATCTTTGTTGGCAATGTCTCTGCTTTTTAATGTACTATTTATGTTGGTGATAACTTTCCTTCCAAGGAGTCAGCGTCTTTTATTTCATGGCTGCAATCAGCATCCGCAATGATTTCGGAGACTAAACAAAATAAAGTCTGACACTATTTCCACTGTTTTACCAACTATTTCCCATGAAGTGCTGGGACCAGATGCCATGATCTTTGTTTTCTGAATGTTGAGCTTCAAACCAACCTTTTCACTCTCCTTTTTGTTTACTCCTTTTCTGTTTAGTCCTTTCTGTTTAGTCCTTTTCTGTTTAGTCGATCTATCCATAGGTGTGAGTAGGGTATCAAAGTCTCCCACGCTTATGAGTTATTGTTAATTTCCCCTTTCATAAATATTAACATTTGTCTTACATATTGCAGTGCTCCTGTGTTGGGTGCATATATGTTTATATTTGTTATATCTTGTTTTTGGATTGATCCTTTCATCGCCATATAGTGTCCTTCTTTGTCTCTTTTTACAGCCTATGTCTTAAAGTCTATTTTATCTGATATGAGTATTGCTACTCCTTTCCTCTTGGTCTCTATTTGGGTGGAATATATTTTTCCAGCCCTTCCCTTTCAGTCTCTATGTGTCCCTCTTTTTGTGGTGGATCTCTGGTAGGCAATATATATAGGGGTCTTGTTTTTGTATCCATTCAGCCAGGATTTCACTTTGGGTATGGGCATTCAACCCATTTACATTTAAGGTAACTATTGATAAGTATAATCCCATTGCCATTTACTTTCTTGTTTTGGGTTCAGGTTTATACCCCCTTTCTCTGCTTCCTGTCTGGAGAAGGTCCTTTAGGATTTGTGGGCGAACTAGTTTGGTGATGCTGAATTCTCTCAGCTTTTGCTTGTGTGTAAAGCTTTGGATTTCTCCTTCGTATTTGAATGAAATCCTTGCTGGGGATAGTAATCTGGGCTGTACACTATTTTTTTTCATCACTGTAAGTATCCCCTGCCATTCCCTCCTGGCTTAAAGAGTTTCTATATAAAGATCAGCTGTATTCTTCTGGGAATCCCCCTGTGCATTATTTGCTGTTTTTCCCTGGCTGCTTTTAATATTTGTTCTTTGTCTTTGATCTTTGTTAATTTTATTAATACGTGTCTTGGTGTGTTTTGCCTTGGGTTTTTCCTGTTAGGGACTCGGTGACTTTCTTGAACTTGGGTGAATATTTCTTTCCCCATTTTAGGGAACTTTTCAACTATCATCTCCTAAAGTACGTTCCCATCGTCTTTCTTTTTGTCTTCCTCTTCTGGGACTCCTATGATTCAAATTTTGCGGTGATTAACATTGTCCCAGAGGTCTCTAAAATTGTCCTCATTTCTTTTAATTTGTTTCTCTTTTTTTTCTCTGTTTATTTATACCAGTCTATCTTCTATTTCACGTATCCTATCTTCTGCCTCTTTTATTCTATTCTTGGTTCCCTCCAGAGTGTTTTGGATCTCATTTATTGCATTATTCCTTATGTGTTGACTCTTTTTTATTTCTCTTAGGTGCTTGATAAACCTTTCTTGCATCTTCTCGATCCTTTTCTCCAGTCTATTTATCTTTAACTCCATTTTGTTTTCAAGATTTTGAATCATTTTCACTATCATTACTCGGAATACTTTATCAACTAGATTCTCTATCTCTTCCTCTTTTGTTTGGGTTGTTGGGATTTTATTTACTTATCTCTATGTGAAGAGTTTGCGGAGGCAACAGCACGTTTCCTTTCTCACACAGCAAGGCAGAGGAAACATGTTGAAATTACACAGGATTTTGGATTTTCCCCATAACAATGTCCGGTCATGACCTAAACCACTCTGAATGCCTATTCCAGCCCCTCTTATTTCGTAGAACACCACTTCCCACACTACGGCAAAGGCTTCCATGGCTGAATAGAAGGTACAGGTGCCAGGAGTGGAGTCAACTTATTCCATACATCTGAACTCGCTGAGAGCAGCTATTACGAGTAATTTTGGAGGTTGAAGAGTGGGAGTGTCTGGAACCCTGGTGTGCTGGGACTGTCGCAGTATGCACTCAAGCCACTATTGGCACCCCTTTTTGCCTCAGACTTCCTTCTTTTGGGGCACAATTTCCAATGCTGGAAGGGGATTCAGCACACACTTACATGGAGTGGAATCAGCTTTGACCTGAACCTCAGGGTTTCTTAGCCTCAACTGGATACTCAACCTAACTCCCCAATAGGCAGGGTTGGCTACTGAGCATAGGAGAAGTCCTGGCTCATTCCTGGCACTGGTTCTGGACCCTCTATATCTAGCCCCACCTCTCACCAAAGTGAGAGTTGTCAATACACAAGAAGGAAAAATTTCTGGAACGTAAAATTATGGAAATGGCCCAATAGGAATAAAAAAACGAAAAACAAGTTAAAAAGGAGAACAGTTTTAGAGACTTCTAAACAAGTATACTAACATTCAATTTATTGGCGTCGTAGAAGAAAAAGAGAGAGAATGGGGTCAAAAATTAATATTTCACGTGCTGGAAGGGAAAAATTTGCAGGCAATAATACTCTACCCTGCAAAATTATCATCGCAAATTGGAGAGAAGAATTTCTCCAACAAGCAAAATCTAAGAGCCTATCCATACTAAACCAACTCGGAAGGAAATATTTAAGAGTCTTCTCTAAGTGGAAAAAGAAGTAAAAATCGACGCAGAAGGAAAAAGCTCCCACAAGTACACACAAACACATATTAAAGGCTGTGGATTAACCAAGTAGATAATCTAGTATGAAAATTAAAAGACAAGTGAATTGCAAATTAAACACTAACTACATTAAACACCCTATTACATCAATGGACAGAGCATCCTGATAGAAAAGCAATAAGAAATCTGTAGTCTTAAATAACAGATTAGATTAGTTGAACCTAATTGATACCTACAGCATTTGTTGTTGTTCTTCAGTTACTAAGTTGTCTGACTCTTCTGAAACCGCATGGGCTGTATCCTTCCAGGCTCCTTTGTCCATGGGGTTACCCAGGCAAGAAAACTGGAGTTTATTGCATTTCCTTTTTCAGGGGAACTTGCTGACCCAGGAATCAGATCTGCATCTTCTGTGTTGCAGGCAGATTCTTTACCTCTGAACCACCTGGCATAGTCTATCCAAAAATAGAAGAATACACACCTTCAAGTGCTCACAGGACAGTTATTCAGGGATGATCATATGCTAGATCACAAAACAAGTCTTAGCACATTTAAGAAGAAGGAAATAATATCAAGCAGTTTTTCTAACCACAATGGTACAAAATAAGAAATCAATTACAGGACGGGAATATGGGATAAACACAACCATATGGAGACGAAACAACATGCTACTTAATAGCAATGAGCTAATGAAGAAATCAAAAAGGGAATTAGAGAATACTTTGAGACTAATAAAAACACCATCTTTCCAAAATCTATTGTATTTAGCAAAAGCAGTTCTAGGGGAATTTGCATAGTGACAGATGCTTTACTCAAGACGGGGAGAGAAACTGAAATAAACAGCTTAACTTACTATATAAATGAAGTAGAAAAAGAAGAATAAATAAAGTCCCAAATCCTCCGAATGAAGGCAAAAATAAAGATCAGAGAGGACATTAATAAAATTGAGACTTGCCCTTTCCTAAAGTAAAAGAATTGTCAGTTAATTGAAGAGATTTTTTTTTGAAAAAAATAAACAAAATAAATCTTTAGGCAGGTTCATCAAAAATAAAAGATAGATGACACAAACAAACAAATGCAAAGGAGACATTACAGCCAACATCACAGCAATAGGGGAAAATCATAAGAGAATACTACAAAGAGTTATATGCCAAACAATTGGGCAATCTAGAAGAAACTGACAAATCTCTAGGACCATACAACTTTTAAAAATGAATTAGGAAGGAAAGTATAATCTGAATACTTGAAACAGTAGTAGTGAAATTGAATTTATAATTAAGAATCTCTTAGTAAAATAAAGTACATGACCGCACAGCTTCACAGCAGAAAGTTTACAAACGTATACAGAAGAGCTTATACCCGACAGTGTCAAAATATTCCAATATATTGAGAAAATGGAGTACTCCCAAATGTTTTATGAAGCTATTATTTTCCTAACATCAAACAAAAGACACTACCAATAAAGAATCTCAATGCCAATATTTCTGTTGAAAGTAGATGTGAATATTCTTAACAAAATATGAGAGAACCAGATTCGATATCACATTGAAACCTTCATATACCATGATCAAGATGGACTTATTCCAGGGGTACAAGGATGGTTCGATATCTGCAAATCAGTCAATGCTGTACACCACATTAGGAAATAGGACAAAAATCACATGATCATCTCAAGAGATGCTGTAAAAGCATTTGTCAAAATTCAATATTCATTCATTTCAAAAACTCTCACCATACTTGATATGGAGGGAATATTTCTGAACATAATGAAAGTGAAAGTGGAAGTTGCACTGTGCCCACTGCAGCATTCTAGCCTAGAGAATTCCATGGACTGTAGAGTCCATGTTGTCGACTGAACATAATAAAGGTGATTTATAACAGACAGTGATGATATCCTATTCAGTGACAAAAAGCTGTTAACTATCATTCTAAATCAGGAACAACACACAGATGCCCACTCTTGCCACATCTAAAACACTAGAAGTACAAGGCACAGCATCATTCAAAGAAAATAAATTAAAGACATCCAAATTGGAAGGAAGAAGTAAAACTGTCATTACTTGCAGCTGACATGATACTATATACAGAAAGCTATCAGTTCAGTTCAATCAGTTCAGTCGCTCAATCATCTCTGACTCTTTTCGACCTCATGAATCACAGCTTGCCAGGCCTCCCTGCCCAACACCAACTACCGGAGTTCACTCAAACTCATGTCCATAGAGTCGGTGATGCCATCCTGCCATATCATTCTCTGTCATCCCCTTCACCTCCATCCCTCAATCCCTCCAAACATCACAGTCTTTTCCAGTGAGTCAACTTCTTTGCATTATTTGGCCAAAATATTGGGGTTTCAGCTTACAGAAAAATCATTAAACAAATGAAATCAAGGTGAATTAAAACCCTAAATGAAAAACTGGAAATTATGAAACCCTTAGAAGAAAATGTGCACAGAACACTTTTGACATAATTCATAGTAATATTTTTTTTTCACCAGTCTCTTAAGGCAAATGAAACAAAGGAAAAAACTGAGATCTAATTAAACTTAAAATCTGTTTATAATAGCCAGGACATGGAAGCAACCTAGATGTCCATCTGCAGATGAATGGATAAGAAAGCTTTGGTACATATACAGAATGGAGTATTTTTCAGCCATCAAAAAGAATGCATTTGAATCAGTTTTAATGAGGTGGATGAAATTGGAGCCTATTATACAGAGTGAAGTAAGCCAGAAAGAAAAACATCAATACAGTATACTAACGCAATGGCAAGCCACTCCAGTACTATTGTCTGGGGAATCCCATGGATGGAGGAGTCTGGTGGGCTGGAGTCTGTGGGGTCGCTAGAGGTCAGACACGACTGAGTGACTTCACTTTCACTTTTCACTTTCACACATTGGAGAAGGAAATGGCAACCCACTCCAGTGTTCTTGCCTGGAGAATCCCAGGGATGGGGGAGGCTGGTGGGCTTCTGTCTATGGGGTCACACAGAGTCGGACACGACTGAAGTGACTTAGCAGCAGCAGCAACGCATATATATGGAATTTAGAAAGATGGTAACCTTAACCCTGTATACGAGACTGCAAAAGAGACATAGGTATATAGAACAGTCTTTGGGTCTCTGTGGGAGAGGGTGAAGGTGGGATGATTGGGAGAACAGCATTGTATCATGTATAATATCATATGTGACCAGTCCAGGTTCGACGCATGTTACAGGATGCTTGGGGCTGGTGCACGGGGATGACCTGGAGGGAGGATATGGGGAAGAGGGATGTGGGAGGGGGTTCAAGAAAGGGAACACATGTACACCTGGGGCGGATTCGTGTCAATGTATGGCAAAACGAATCAATATATTAATGTAAGGTAATTTGCCTTCAATAAAATAAATTAAAAATAAATAATAAAATCTTTTGCACAGCAAACGAAAACACTGAGAAATGAAAAGACAACCTTCTGAATGGGAGTAAGTATTTGCAAATAATATGACTGTAAGGGGTTAATATACAAACTATCTAAACAGATTATTCAACTCGATATTAAGAAACAAACAAACAAAAGAAAACAATGTGAAGATCTGCTTTTCTCCAAAGAACATATACAGATGGCACATGAAAAAATCCTGAACATCACTAACTGTCAGAGAAATTAAAACCAGAATCCCAAGGAGATATCACCTCACACTCCTCAGCATGGCTATCATCAAATCAAAACTTCTGAAAATAACAAATGTTGACAAGGATGTGGAGAAAGGGAAGCCCCTGTATTTAATTGGCGGGAATGTAAATTTGTGCATTCGCTATGGAAAACATTATGAAAGTTTCTCAAATACTAAAAATAGAACTATAAATTTACCCAGCAATTCCACTCCGAGGTATATATCAGAAGACAATGAACACTAATTTGAAAAGATACATGAATTCCAATGTGTATTACAGCCTTATTTCCAATAGAAAAGATATGGAGCAATGAGTGACAAAAGAACACATGGTTCCTCTCTTCAAAGCACTCGCATGGACTATTGTTTAGCAAGCATGTGAGCACTATAGTAATCCTTAGAAATAATGGCAGATGCATGTTCGTTGATACGGAAAAGTTCTTCCAGCATATTGTATAGAAAAGGAAGGCTACTATAGTGCATATAGTTTGATTCAATCTCTACAAATTAAAAAAAATTCACTGATGCATAAATGCTCATCCAGATATACGTATATTATATATTATAGCATTATATAATGCATATAATATATATGTTATAAACATTTAGGAAGAACAACATAGACAAAATATAAACAGTCTATATTTCTATTTACGTACTTATTGGTGTCCTCTCCACCCTTATGGCAGAAAGTGAAGAGGAACTCAAAAGCCTCTTGATGAAAGTGAAAGATGAAAGTGAAAGAGGAGAGTGAAAAGGTTAGCTTGACGTTCAACATTCAGAAAACTAAGATCATGGCATCTGGTCCCATCACTTCATGGTACATAGATGGAAAAACAGTGGAAACAGTGTCAAACTTTATTTTTTGGGCTCGAAAATCACTGCAGATGCTGATTTCAGCCAGGAAATTAAAAGACGCTTACTCCTTGGAAGGAAAGTTATGACCAACCTTCATAGTATATTAAAAAGCAGAGACATTACTTTGTCAACCAAGGTCCATCTAGTCAAGGCTATGGTTTTTTCTGTGGTCATGTATGAATGTGAGAATTGGACTATGAAGAAAGCTGATCGCCGAAGAATTGATGCTTTTGAACTGTGGTGTTGGAGAAGACTCTTGAGAGTCCCTTGGACTGCAAGGAGATCCAACCAGTCCATTCTAAAGGAGATCAATCCTGGATGTTCATTGGAAGGACTGATGGTGAAGCTGAAACTGCAATACTTTGGCCACCTCGTGCGATGAGTTGACTCACTGGAAAAGACTGATGCTGGGAAAGGTTGGGGGCAGGAGGAGAAGGGGACAACAGAGAATGAGATGGCTGGATGACATCATGGACTCTGTGGACATAAGTTTGAGTGAACTCCGGGAGTTGGTGATGGACAGGGAGGCCTGGCGTGCTGTGATTCATGGGGTCGCGGAGAATCGGACATGACTGAGTGACTGAAATGAACTGAACTGAACCGAATTTCATTTTTATACTTTTTGAATGTCCATCATCCTACTCTGTTACACTGTGAATATAATAAGAATCACTGTGATGTTAAGGTTGGTCAAAGTAGTTCTAAGGTGGTCTGCCCTTCACATTCTTGTTGGGTTTGAAATATTAGCTATGTATATGTGGTACATGGGATCAAGTGGCAGCTGTTGGAGAGGTATAGTGATAAGCACTGCATGTCTGGGAATACAATGTAAAGAATGATGTACAGAAGTTAAACAAGAACGTGAAATCAAAATCTGAGGTAGAGAAGGAGTCAATCAAAAAGATTCCAGCACACTGGACACAAAGTATACTTACGTAACATAGTAGCATGAGCACAGCCCTTAGCAGGTGGCCATTGCTGTGCCTTATTACTCCACTTCCTGTTACTAAGCAACAGGTCTTGCTCAGGAATTGGATAGTGCATCCCTGGGCCCCGCCCAAAATTAACCAAAAATCAATGAGGTACCTACCGGTATATCTCCTGCTCAACTATTGGTCAACTACACAGTGGGCCCTACCTGATGATTACTGTCAATGAGGGACCACTGGGGATGTGTTTCAGTCAAGAGTCTGTGGTGCAGTGGTTATGTGACTCTTGCCTTTGGGCACCTTACTTTTTTTTTTTTTAATCTTTTTTTAAAATCAGTAATGTATTTCTGGTAGATGGGGC